>NC_041384.1:228453494-228468604 GCF_002162155.2 Triticum dicoccoides | reverse complement strand
CAGCATTCACTTATTGCTAATTCTTCAAGTTGGTTTTTCTGCTAAGTGAATGTGATCAGACCCTTCCCCTCTATGCTATACTCAACCCAATCTGTTCACAAATTCTTCATGTGCGTTCTATTTGAAACTCGTTCAAAATTTTCACTATGTCCTTGTCAGCTGAAGAAATTGCGAAGAAACTTTAAAACCTATCCTATCTAAATTTTCGGCTTTGCCGCTCAAACCGTTCCGCATCCCACGATACACTTATCCATTCACCCACGATCACACACGATCTCCACCTCTCAGTATGTGGGTGACACATGTCATGTGAATGAGAAGGGTGAGGGGCACGTTCATCCAATTTCTTCGGGCAAGCAGTTTTTTACCGTGGCTATAAATACCCCTCCTTCCCTTCCTCACTTCTTTTACTCCGCTCGACCTCTCTCTCCAGCTCGAGCTTCTCAAACCCTAGCGCCGCCGCTACTTCATCGCCGCCGGCGAGGAAGAGCTTCACTGCCTCGACCTCGTCGCCAACGTACTCGCGCCGACTGCGGAAATCTTCACTCCACCGCCGCCGTAGCCGTCTTCCTCCCCCAAGTCAGGGCGTGGAAGATCTACACAGACAAACTTCATCTCTACACCTCATTGTTCGTCGTGTTCTTCGTCCAGGGTAATTAAAAGTTACTTTTACTGCCCTCGTTGATTTGAATGATTATCTTCAAAATCTTCAAAGGTGTTTTTCTTCATAGCTTCACACACTAAACACCTCACAAGTCATCTGTTCTTGATTCGTTTCACTAAATATCATTTTTCTTCAAGATTCCTCAATTGTGTGGATCTTCGATCTATACAACTCTGGAACCTAAGACAAAGAACGCTTAATGAAATTCTTCAAGAATCATCTGGTCAAATTCCTCAAACTTGTTCTTTTTAAAAAACCCTTTGAGAACGCATATGACCTCTCCAAATTCCTCGCAACTATACTCTGTTCACAGGTACACATGTCTGCTGCTGAATCACTAGGTTCTCATCAACTTAACTCATTTGCAGCGTTCCTCGAAGAAAAGTTGCATACTACTTCAGAGAATTCAATTGTCCAAATTCCTCAACTGAATAAAATGGTTGACAGTAAGAAGCCACAGAAGGGAGGAAAGAGGCCTGAGGTCAATACAGCGTTTGAGATCCCTGATGAAATATATGCTGGGTACTGCACACCTACTGAGGAAACCAAGAATGAGCGCAAGGTGCGCATTCAGAAAATAGAAAGGAGATGGGCCAGAGAGTGGAGGGAGTACAGGTATGTAACTCCAAAGTACATGAAGAAATTCACACTTAATCCTCCATGCCCAAGAGCTCCATTGGCACCTGGCCAAATCGCTGATCCCACCAGCCTCAAGCGCGGTGAGGACTATCCTAATGAATGGGCCAAGCGCCAAGCCAAGTTGGCTAAGCAAGCCAAAGAAGCAGTGAGGAAATTCAATGAAGACTCTGCTGCTGCTGCTGCCTCTACTGAGGCCTTTGCTGTCAAGCCAAAGAAGGTTATTTCAAAGAAGCCTGCGCGCAAGCAAAGTGCTTCACCAACAATGCCCTCAAGGCCAAGTTCCTCAGCAATGCCCTCACGGCCAGAATCCTCAAAGCCCTCACAGCCAATTCCTCATGCTGCTCTTGTTCCTCCAAATTCCTCAGCTCCTCCGCCAAAGCCCTCAGCTGTTCCAACTAAATCCTCAGCACCTGTGCATCTCGCCTCGTGTCAAAGGACTGCAGGCATCTCCATTGCCTCAGGTGTCTCAACTAGTTCCTCAGTTGCATCAAGTTCCTCAGCTGGCCCCTCACTGCTGAAGACAAAGGCCACTGCTGGACGAGGTCCTCGCCCAAGTCCTCAAAAGAAACAAGTCGCTTTCCAAGTGCCGTTTGAAAAAGACGAAGCTGATGATGATGAACTTGCAGAAATCATCAGAGACAGGCAAGTCAGGGCCGCTAGAGCCATGGGAACAAATGTGCCACTGCTTTTGGATCCCAAGTTGATCCTCGACTACATTGATGTTTGGCACAAGGACCCCAACACTCCCATGCCTGACTTCAAGCTGACTCCTGGCCAAAGTCACATGCTGACCCACTTCATTCAAGAAGAAAAGTGGAAATTTGAGAAGGCCAGGCAGATCAAGAAAGCGGAGTACAAGAAAGAGCGCTATTTGAAGAAAAATGTTGTCTCTATGACAACTGAAGAACTTGTCACTATTCAGACTAAGATCAAGAAACTTAGTGATGACTTTGACGCATATCGCGCTGATTGGCTTGGAGCCAAGGTTCGTTTTGTGAAACTTGTGGATAACTTCACTTCCAATGTTGCAGCCCCAACGCAACAGGAAATTCCTCAGGCTGAAGCATCTGCTCAGCCTACTGAAGAAAATGCCAGCACTGCTGATGACAATCAGGCTGCTGAAGAAAATGTGAGTTCCAGGGCTGATGAGTGCATTCCAGCCGCTGAAGAAATTGCTAGGGCACCCGCTAGTGGTGCGCCTGAAGAAAATGAAGAACTCAGGGCAACTGCATTAGTTGTGCCTGAAGAAAATCAACCAGATTCCTCAGCTGCTCCTGCACCAACTTCAACTCCAATCCTTCCATCTGCATCAGATGTGAAGAAGACCAAGGCTGCAGAGCGTGCTGTAGTGAAGAAAAGGAAAGCATCAGCTACTTCAGATTCTTCAGCTCCGAAGAAAATGAAGCCTATGACAAGTTCATTTACAAATCCTATTGATGATGTTCCCATCTCAACCAGGCCATCAAAGGACCTTGTTCCTTTTGATGAAGAATATGTGATCCCCAGCGGATCAGATGAAGAAACTCCTTCTGCTGCTTCGTCAGAGCAGATTGATGAAGAAATTTAAGTGGATGCGATCCCTTCAACACTTGTTATCTCCTTGCCCATGCCTCAGTTCACAGCTGAAGAGGCTGGCGTTGAAGAAATGGAAGATGAAGATGTGGACGTTGGCTGCTCCACACCCGTAATCAGTGATGAATTCTGGGACAGTCAACATCCAAACTCTCCAATGTTCACACTGCTGCAGCAAATACCTCAGTCGCCTGCACCAACTGTTCAAATGGGCTCTGAAGAAACTCATCCCACTGCATCTGTCCATGAGGAAATTTCGGCCACTAGTGCTGAAGAAACTGCTACTGCTGAACAACCAACGATGCAGACTGCCACTAAGGAGGAACCAGAAATTCCTCAGCTTGAAGAACCTGCGATTGAGATTCCTGAGGCCGTGATGCAACTCACTGACACTCCTCTGCCGAAGCCAAAGGATCCATTCTCACACAAGCAAAAGTTCAAGGCTGATGATTTCTTCGGGGAGCACGTATTCTTCGAAGATTACAACCCATATAACTCTGCTCGCATTAGGAAGAGGCGTTTCTGGACTGCAAGTCAAGCCAATTTCTATTCCTCAGTGCTGTTTAACAAGGAGAAAATCTTCTACCATGAGCATATTCCTCACGTGGATATGGAATCTCTGCCGTGCTTCGCACCAGTCCTCGGTGTTCTTCACGATGCTGGACTGCTAAACTTTTGCTCTGACATCTGCGATTGGAATGAAGAACTGATTCTTCAATTCTATGCAATGCTGCACATCACCGGAGATGCTTAAGATGTGAATTCATGGGTGCTGGACTGGATGTCTGAAAACACTCACTACACTGCACCAGCCTCTGAATTGCTTCGTGCTCTACCACTCAGTCCTCCCCTTGAAGAAGCTCGCTGCATCTACAGTGAACCTAAGCTCACACATCATTACATGCAGGTGCTGATGAAATCTTTGAAGCCAGGTCAAGCACCAAGAACCAAATTCCTCGTGAAGGAATTGTTGTACGTGCTCAGAACTGTCTATTGTATTCTTACGAGGAAAATCAGTCCTATCAAAGGCCACGGCTCATCTGATGAGGAAATCGTTTGCATCATGAAGAATCTGGTATTCAACATCGTTCATGGCATTCCTGTCAATTATCACGATTTCTTCATGAGGACTATGGCAAATGTTGCACTGTCTCCGTTTGAGCTGAAGCCTTATGCACCTTGGATTATGAGATTCCTCAGGACAAGGTCTTCACTCAACTACAAAGCTGATTTCCAGAATCACCTCAGCTACTTGCCCCCAATTGAAGTCCTCAAGAAGACATATTCCTCAGTTGATGGAAAGGGCAAGGCACCAGCTGTAATAGATGAAGGCATTCGTCCATTGGATGGTCAGTTTCGCAAAGCTGCATCTTATTCCACCAATGATGACTCTGCCACACATGACTCTGCCAATGCACCCAAGTCCACTCCTCAAGCCACTGCTCCGCGCGTGATGACTGACCGTGAACTTCTGCTTAGTCTTCACCAGAAGGTGGATCGAAATCACAAATGGGTTAAGCGTCAGTTTGGTTCACTTCTTCACAACATGACTGCCACACACAATGCAGTGAAGAAAAACCATTACTACCTCCATCAAGTCTTCGGTCGCACCTGGGCAATCCTATCACATCTGTATGGTGAAGACGATCTGAAGAAAATGGGTCTCAATGAAGATTTTGACTGGTCTGCACCTCCACCGAAGAAATTCAAGAAGGTCAAGGTTCCTTCTCCGGTGGCCAGCTCATATTCTTCATCGCGCGACACTACTGAAAATGAAGACTTGGACGACACTGCGGTAGGCCCTACTACAACAAACGACCCCAACAATGCTGGCGCTCCTTCATCAACTTGAATTTCTTCACAGGCGTTAGTCCTCATATTTGATCCTTTTGGTCATTTAATGACAAAGGGGGAGAATTTTGAGTTAGTCTTCAAGCGGGTCTTTCTATATGGGCGTTTTATTGTTAAGTTACAACTCTCGTTCTTCTGCGACTTTATTGGATCGAGTTGTAAACTTAAACCTGATGGTGCTTTGATACTCTTGATATGTTTTTCTGCATGCTTATTCCTCGTTAATATTATTGCACGCATGCTGAATTACATTACTTACCATATTTCATCATGCATTTCAAATTCTTCACTGTTATCTGTCAAATGCGTGTATGAATTACAAGATATAGGGGGAGATCTCCATGATTCAACTCTTCAAGTGTGCATTGCTTCAAAAGCAAATTCCTCACTATGCACATTTTCAGGGGGAGTTCTTCTATATCTTGCAATCAAATTCCTCAATATCAGTATTTACACTTCATATGTTTATCCCCATTGAAAACTTAACCTATATTGTCATCAATCACCAAAAAGGGGGAGATTGTAAGTGCATCAAGTGCCCCTTAGTGATTTGGTGTATTGAAGACTTATAGGTTAAAGGACTAATGCGTTTGTGAGTGTACACAGGTCTATAAGTCTATGAGGAGTTTGATATTTACAGAGAAAGTCGACCCCTAAAAATGAAGTTCTTCGACTGAAGACTTTGGATCTCTAAAGACTTTCTGAAGACTTTGAAAGTGAATAAATTGGTGTGACCGTGAAGACTTGGTATTCATTCGAGGAACATGAAGCGTGAAGACTTTTGTTTTCATAGTTTCATTTTATCTTTCTTGAGTCATAGGAAACACCATACTGTTAAAGGGGGTCGAGGAAATACTAAGGAAAAATTTCCATGTGATGCTCAACTCAAAATCCTACACCTACCAATCCCTTCGAGTGAAGCCATTGGAAATCTCATACAGTTCAATCAATTTCTTCAGTGACAGAGACGAAGTTCTTCTGGTCTCTGAGGAATTTGTTCTGACTGAGGAGTTAGGAATTCGCCAGTGCGGATTTCCTACACAGTGAGGAACATGATAGCCCTGAGGATTTTGCTACTCAAAATTCTGACCGTTGCTGTGCTATGCACCAGCTCTCCCAAAATATCTATCCATGTAACGGTCATATCATTGAAGGGCATTTATGTCTTATCATGTCGGGCTGCTCCCTAGGCTATAAATAGCCGCCCCCTACAATTTACCATTGTTTGGGTGTGTTGGGGACACAAGAGACTCTTTGTTATTTGGTTGCAGGGTTGCTTGAGAGAGACCATCTTCATCCTACGCCTCCTACGGATTGATAAACCTTAGGTCATCCACTTGAGGGAAATTTGCTACTGTCCTACAAACCTCTGCATTTGGAGGCCCAACAACGTCTACAAGAAGAAGGTTGTGTAGTAGACATCAATGTCTCAATCAAATCAATGGAATCATAATTATCTATATATTCATACATATCATTATTTTCTTCCAAATCAACGGACATTCTCTTAATAAATTCCTTAACATAGGCATTATGAACATAGTTTTCATAGCAATATTTAAGTGTGTTAAAGTTTCCAGTTTTGTAGAGAGTAATATCATAATTTTCAATCAAAGAAGCAAATTCATAAGCACCCTTAAAAGCAAAAAATTCTTCAATTTGTTTGATGTCATAGTAACTATAAACACCTTTGGCATAAGAAGATAGAATTTCATTATCATTAAACTCACATAGATAGGGAAGGTATTTTTTAGGGTTCTCTGAGCAACAAGTAAAATCATTAATTTCACATAGATTCAAAGCATAGTGTAGCAAACAATTTATTTTATTCCATAAGATACCCCCTTTTTGAGACAAACAGTGACGCACAAAATGAGCATGCTCATCTAATGATTTACCCTCAACTAAACTAGTTGGGGCTTTAGCACGAGCACATATGGATCGAAGATGATCCAAGTAGAAAACTTTAAGTGGATCCATATCAACAGATTTTTAGCAAGCAAAGATGCAAGCAAATAAAAGGCACATATCAACACAAGCAAAGATAGCAAACGAGAAAAAAGGCATATGGAAAAAGGCGAATAAAAAGGCAAATATTTTTGTGTTTTTCTGAAAATGTTTTAGAAGTGGGAGAGGAAAATGAGAGGCAAATGACAAATAAATGTAAGTGCAAGAGATGAGAGCTTATGATAGGTACTTGGTAGGCTTGATGTGGAACCTCCCTGGCAATGGCGCCAGAAATTCTTCCTGCTACTTCTTGAGCTTGCCTTGATTTTTCCCTTGAAGAGGAAAGGGTGATGCAGCAAAGTATATGTAACGCCCCGAGACCAATGTGCCAGGTGTCCTCCAGTTATTCGCTGTTGTTGCCTTGTCATTGCTTGCGTGTCATGCATTGCATATCATGTCATCATGTGCATTTCATTTGCATACACGTTCGTCTCATGCATCCGAGCATTTTCCCGTTGTCCGTTTTGCAATCCGGCGCTCCTATGTCACCGGGTGTTCCCTTTACCTCTTTTCGTGTGCGGGTGTTAAACGTTTTCGGATTGGACCGACACTTGTCATGCGGCCTTGGTTTACTACCGGTAGACCGCCTGTCAAGTTTCGTGCCATTTGGACTTCGTTTGATACTCCAACGGTTAACCGAGGGACCGAAAAGGCCTCGTGTGAGTTGCAGCCCAACACCCTTCCAAAGTGGCCGAAAACCCACATAATCCTCTTCCATCATCTCGGTTGTTCGATCATGATCGCGTGGCCGAAAATCGCACCTCATTTGGACTCTCCTAGCTCCCCAGATCTGGCCCGCGCGGCCCGCACCACATCCGCCGCCCGCCGCTCCGCTCCCCGCTGCCTCGCGCCCCGGTCACCGCCTCCGCCGCCGCGGGCCGGCGCACCCCGGATCTGCGCCTCCGCCAACTCCGGCCGCCGCCCGGCCACCGCCTCCACCATGTGGCCTCACCGGCGTCCGCCGAACGCCGCGCCACCACCCGGCTTCCGCGACGCCGCCCTCCGCCGCCCTCCTCTCCGGCCGGCGAGCCGCCCCGGCAAGCCCCCTCACTCCGGCGAACTTTTCTCCGGCGAGATCCGTCTCCGGCGAACCTCGAGCTGCGTGCGTGAACAGTACTCGCCAGATCCCGATCTGGATCTATTCCTCGGTTGACTTTTTCCCCGGAAACCCTAATTATTTTGCATACTTTGACATGTCATAACTTTGCAGCAGTAGCTCCGTTTTGCGCGTGTAGCATATCGAAATGTTCGTCTCAACGAGTACATCATTTCATCTCATTGCATCATTTTCATTTGAGATCATCTTGATGCCCGAAATGTTGTTCGAAGAGGGCTATGTGATATTATTGTCAGATCTGTTTCATCAAATAGATATTTGTCATTTTTGCCATGATTAATGTGTGCATGATATGCTCCTGAGCTCTACATGTGTTTTGTTATATGCCATGCCATCTTTACAGAGGTTCTTACCATGTATTTTTGTGATATTGTGGTGACTAGCACAAGCTTGCAAAGTAGCGTACTCGGTAATGTTGTTTTCAGGGACTTAGAATTTCACTAAGTCCTTGTCCTGATTTTTGTCGGTATGCCATATGTTCATGTTGTTTCCTAGTGATCCGTGCCTCTTTTGAGGATGATCAGTACGGATGATTTGTTAAAATTGTGGTGATCTATCCATCCATGTCTTTGTTTGAATTTATGGAGCACCTAGCTTGAGTCAATCGAGCTCTACTTTTGCTATATCGTGAATCCTCGCAGATTGTTGACTTGTTAGCGATTTTGCCGAGGATGTTGCTATTGATCCGTGCATGCTATGATGTTTTTCTTGCCATGTCTAGCTTCTACGCTACGTATTCTTGATGGGTGTATGCTTAGTTTGTCATGCCATGCTCTATAGTGAGTGCATCGAGTTCGTAAACATGCCTACTCGTAACTGATTTGCATGCTCCAGTTTTTCACTAAGTCTGAGATCTGTTTATGTTTTTGCCATGTTCACATGCTTGCAATTGTATTTTCCGATCCCTTTTGGCTCACGGTCACTAAGGTACGTTTGTTATCGCAGACCGGTGCCATATTTGTTTTGTTTGCCATTATCTTGATGCATTTAGATGGCTACTTGCTGATTATCACAGACCGGTGTCATATTTGTTTTGTTTGCCTTTTCCAAACCGTACATCCGATTCCGGCGATCTTTATATCGATTTCGACCGAAATCACCCCACCTTTCCAGTGGCACTCTTGGATTTCCAAGTTGAGGCCAGGTTCAATCATTCCTTTGCAAATCATGCATATGCACCGCATACCGCATCCCGCATATCATACCATGTTGATGTGTTGGTTGTTTACTATGTTGTGTGCTTCTTTCCGGTGTTTGCTTCTCTGGGTTGGTTCCGATATCGTCGCGTTTGTGAGGACCCGTTCGTCTACGTCTGTTTGTCTTCTTCATGGACTCGTTCTTCTTTCTTGCGGGATTTCAGGCAAGATGACCATACCCTCGAAATCACTTCTATCTTTGCTTTCTAGTTGCTCGCTCTTTTGCTATGCCTATGCTGCGATACCTATCACTTGCTTATCATGCCTCCCATATTGTTGAACCAAGCCTCTAACCCACATTGTCCTAGCAAACCGTTGTTTGGCTATGTTACAACTTTGCTCAGCCCCTCTTATAGCGTTGTTAGTTGCAGCTGAAGATTGAAGTTTGTTCCTTGTTGGAACATGGAGATGTTGTTCCTTGTTGGAACATGTTTACTTGTTGGGATATCACAATACCTCTTATTTAATCAATGCATCTATATACTTGGTAAAGGGTGGAAGGCTCGGCCTTATGCCTGGTGTTTTGTTCCACTCTTGCCGCCCTAGTTTCTGTCATATCGGTGTTATGTTCCCAGATTTTGCGTTCCTTATGCGGTTGGGTTATAATGGGAACCCCTTGACAGTTTGCCTTGAATAAAACTCCTCTAGCAATGCCGAACATTGGTTTTACCATTCTCCACCTAGCCTTTTCTTTTCCCTTGGGAGTCACGCTCCTGAGGGTCATCATTATTTTACCCCCCCCCCCCGGGCCAGTGCTCCTCTGAGTGTTGGTCCAAACTAGAGCCCTGTGCAGTGCCCCCTCGGGGAAACTCGAGGTTTGGTTTTAGTTGTATGGAGCACTCATCTAAGTGTGCCCTGAGAACGAGATATGTGCAGCTCCTATCGGGATTTGTCGGCACATTTAGGCGGTGTTGCTGGATTTGTTTTACCATTGTCGGGATGTCTTGTAACCGGGATTCCGAGTCTGATCGGGTCTTCCCGCTAGAAGGAATATCCTTCGTTGACCGTGAGAGCTTTTGATGGGCTAAGTTGGGACACCCCTGCAGGGATTTGAACTTTTGAAAGCCATGCCAGCGGTTATGGGCAGATGGGAATTTGTTAACATCCGGTTGTAGAAAACCTGAAGTTGATCTTAACTAAAATACATCAACCGCGTGTGTAACCGTGATGGTCTCTTTCCGGCGGAGTCCGGGAAGTGGACATGGTGTTGGAGTTATGCTTGATGTAGGTTGTTCTAGGATCACTTCTTGATCATAGTTTCTCGATCGTGCTTTGCCTTCTCTTCTCGCTCTCATTTGCGTATGTTAGCCACCATATATGCTAGTCGCTTGCTACAGCTCCACCTCATACCTTTTACCCTACCTATAAGCTTAAATAGTCTTGATCGCGATGGTGTGAGATTGCTGAGTCCCCGTGACTCACAGATACTTCCAAAACCAGTTTGCAGGTGCAGATGATATCGTGCAGGTGATGCAACCAAGCTCAAGGAGGAGCTCGTTGAAGATCTTGTCGTTGGTGTTGTTTTCATTCTAGTTGATCAGTAGAGGAGCCCAGTTGGGGTCGATCGGGGATCTGTGTAGCATTTGGGGTAGTCTTCTTTTATTTTGGTTCCGTTGACGGACCTTGATTGTATATGGTTGATGTAATGCTTTAATTCATGTATTGTGTGATGTGGCGATTGTAAGCCAACTATGTATCTCTTTCCCTTATGTATTACATGGGTTGTGTGAAGATTACCTCACTTGCGACATTGCTTTCAATGCGGTTATGCCTCTAAGTCGTGCTTTGACACATGGGAGATATAGCCGCATCGAGGGCGTTACAAGTTGGTATCAGAGCCTTCCCCGACCTTAGGAGCCCCCCTGCTTGATCGAATCGCTGGCGTTATTGAGTCTCAAAATGTTTTGAGTCATTTAGGATTATATATAACGGAGAGTTAGGAATTATTTTTACTCCTCAGTCCCTTTGTCGCTCTGGTGAGGCATCCTGACGTAGATTTTTTACTTTTCTCTTCTGAAATTTCACAAAAAAAAATTTAGGATCACGCGGGTATCTTGGAATCGTTCCAATGGTTTTTTGACGAGAACATTGTTCTTGGTGCCTCCTGTCATTTAGGGTTTGTGGCAGTGTCCCGGGGAGTTGAGCTTTGAGGTGTTGTCGTCACAATTTTATCGTTGCAGTTCTGGAATACCTGAGAGTAGTTTCGCCGACATCGAAAATCTCTTTTATGTAGTTGTTGGTGAGATAACCTCGACGTCACCCAGTACTGGGGCGGGAGTTCGGGAGTATTGCCATAACTCATATGACAGATGCTTTTCAAAGGTTGAGGTAGATGATTTCTGAAGGTTTCTTGGTTATGTGTTGAAGGATGGATACAGCTGGATGTAGGATTTGCTAGTTTTGGGTGAGATATTATGCTTCCCCTATATCCCCAACACCTGATTGCATAACCGGAAAATTTCGGGAGTTTATAAGTGGGAATTCAAGTAGCTCTTAGGATATCTTTCCGACAGATGTATGATATGAAATTGGGGTTCGATGTCTAGTGGTCCGCCTATCCACGGTTGGTTTTACAGTGGTCTCATTGTGTCTTAAAGAGTCCTTGGCTATGCCGACTCGGGGACACTTCGTATGTCATGTGCATTGCCTTGTACATGATGGTGCTGTGCGATTGAGCCCGTGTAGGCCCCACCACAAAACCTTCGGACGAAATCTCTATCATATATTTGTTCTGGCTTATTCTGCAAGCCAATCCTATGTTTTGTTTTGAGTTGTGGTATTCGAGTTGCTTCGGAGTCAAATGTTGATTCCATACCTTTTCCTAAGCGGTGTTCTCATACCCTGATGTGAACACAAATCCTTCTCGATCATCGAGTTTGTCATGTCAATCATTTTTAAACCGGTGTGCTTCTCTTCAAGTGGATCCGATCATTGCAACATCCGCAAGACCTAGTATCAGTTCTTCTCAACGGTGTTTGTTTCATCCGTCCCCAAGTTGCCTTTGTTTTCCCGCCCACCCACCCTTTTTCTTCAAGCAATCCGATGTCTTAATCAAGTATCCTTTTATTCTTGTGAAGTCTCTCCATTCCTTTTCCGTCAATGTTATTATCCGGTGATTCTCAAGAAGATACTAACGGAGCTTCAAGTTATCATTATTCGTTCTTTTTCTTCTCCGGTGGAACCAATTCAAGCCTTGTTGATCATATCATTTCCTCATTTCAAATACCTTCTCATGCCGGTGCACCTAATATTCATTCACTTCTCGCTATTTATTTGTTCCAGAGTGCTCAAGATATCTCGAAGATTCTTGTTTTCCACTCTGCATTCGTTCAAGATCTTTTGAGGTTGTCATCTCATTCAAGTTATTTAATTCAACCGGCGCAACCTCTCGTTTAAATCATTTCAACGGTGTTTCTTTTGAGTGGGCCCTAACCCACAGGTCTTTTTCCAGGATCTTACCAGACTCTTCTCTTTTTTCAGAGTTATTCTCAAATTCTTTTCTAAAGTTGACGTAAGAATGATTTATCATCAGTCAAATGTCTTTCTCCAAGATCGGTTACATTATTTTCATCGTCGGTTCAACATTTTCAAATTTTCATCCCAGAGTATTTCAACAATTCATGGTGGTGTTCTCATCGGTTTTCTCAACATTTGAAGACCGAAGAAGAATTTCTCTTCAATCTTATCCATTCTCTTAGAGATTCGTGATTCTAGCTTGTTGCCATCCTCTCATAATTGTTTTCGATTGTCAAAATTATTTTCATCCATCCGGAGCAATTCAAGATTCTTTTCAATTTGATTCTCCGGAGGCTATCAATTCAGAATTATTCATTCTTAGCTTTCAGCTCTTTTTCTCTAAATCTTACCGGTGCATCGTTCAAATATCCTCTAATCAGCTCTTGATCTCTTCATTCTCATGTATCTAAATCCTCTCAAGCATCTTCGTTCATTTTATAATTCTAACCCGGCGATTTATACCTTTACTTCTTTCTTTGTCAATGCTTACGGTGGTTCGTTCCAGATTTTCTTTCTTATCATATCAATTCATTCGTTGTTTCCTAATCCTACCGGTGGTTCATTGAAGACCTTCTCAGGTTTGCGCAATATCTCTCTTAATCTTTTCTCCGAGAATAAGTAGTATGCCAAATCCGTTGATTGCCATCTATTATATTGGTGAAGTATACGCATAATGTAATTCTTATTCTTGTTTCACCGAGTGAACTCAATTCCCTATTCTGGAGGCTCATCAAATTCTTGAATTCAATAGCTCATCTTTCTTTTTCGGAGTTCCAAGCTCTCGCAATTATATCATCTCGGAGATACATCTAAAGCATTACAAGGTTTCCACTTATGTTTTCAACTTCCCTTTCTTCTCGTTATCCTTTTGTTACCGGAGTTCTTCACGGAGGTTCTACATGATGGTTCAGCTATGATTTAATTCATTCTCGAAGTGTTCATTGAGATTCTTTTCTAAGGAGCTCAAGCATTCTTCATCTTGCAATCTGGAGTGCAATTCTTTCTTCTGTATCATTGGAGGTGGTATTCTGTCATTCTTGATAATTTGAATTCATGGTTCATGATTCACATGTGATTAAGAATGAGGTATTTTAAATCCATCAATCTCTTCTTTGGAGTTATCTTGGGTTATAATTCACCCAAAGCCTTCCCTAAAGGATTGTTGCTATTTATGGTGCCCATAAATGACCCAAGTTCTTCATTTTCCATCCCGGTGAGATAAGTTTCTCGTCTCTTCGTTCATATCTATCCAATTCTTTTTCCTGTAAGTGGCTGATTATCACCTCATAATTTGAGATGTATTCCATAAGACCATATCAAGTTTATTCTTTTCATTGTTGGTGTTCCAACAACTCCGCTCGACCTGTCTCCTAAGGATGCCTTCTCAAGCTCTTTTGTGGCATAAGATGGCATTTTCTTATCCATTCTTTTATTTCAATTATCTATCTTCTATTCTTTTCTTCCGGAGGCATTGTGAAGTTGCTCTCTTCAACCCGTCTTCTGTTTTCTCAGGATCGCGTTCTTTCCTGTCCTTATTCTACTAACTAGAGTGTTGTGTCTTCTCTTCTAGTTCTTTTCATCTTATAAAGTCTTGCATCCCTTCTCAACTGGAGTGCTGTTCGAATTTGTTCTTTCTTGTTCCTTTTTCCTAATGGAGTGCTTTCAACTTAGCTCTTTCTCGTTGCATTCTTTCTTTCAATTTGTTCAACCTTTGCAAGGTTCTTTGGTCTCACTTGTTTGTCAAAGGAGCAACTTAGTTTTACCTCTTCTCTTTCTTTTCTGTTGTTCCTCCAGTGCCATTCTAGATCTCGGGACAAGATCCTCTCATAGTGGTGGAGTGTTGTAAAGCCCCGAGACCGATGTGCCAGGTGTCCTCCAGTTATTCGCTGTTGTTGCCTTGTCATTGCTTGCGTGTCATGCATTGCATATCATGTCATCATGTGCATTTCATTTGCATACATGTTCGTCTCATGCATCCGAGCATTTTTCCTGTTGTTCGTTTTGCAATCTGGCGCTCCTATGTCACCCGGTATTCCCTTTTACCTCTTTTCGTGTGCGGGTGTTAAACGTTTTCGGATTGGACCGAGACTTGTCATGCGACCTTGGTTTAGTACCGGTAGACCACCTGTCAAGTTTCGTGCCATTTGGACTTCGTTTGATACTCCAGCGGTTAACCGAGGGACCGAAAAGGCCTCGTGTGTGTTGCAGCCCAACACCCTTCCAAAGTGGCCCAAAACCCACCTAAACCTCTTCCATCATCTCGGTCGTTCGATCACGATCGCGTGGCCGAAAACCGCACCTCATTTGGACTCTCCTAGCTCCCTCTACCTATATAAACACCTTCCCCTTCGAAATCCGCGGGCAAACCCTAGTCCTCTTCCACCTCGCGCCCGAACAAATCACCCTCGACGCCCGGACATGTCCGCCCGCCGCCGCGCGCCCAACCGCCGTGCTCCACGTGTCCGCTGCCGCTCCACCTCCACCACGGCCCGCTGGGCCCAGATCTGGTCCGCGCGGCCCGCACCGCGTCCGCTACCCGCCGCTCCGC
>NC_041384.1:228406793-228452873 GCF_002162155.2 Triticum dicoccoides | reverse complement strand
TCCTCTCCGGCCGGCGAGCCGTCCCGGCAAGCCCCCTCACTCCGGCGAACTTTTCTCCGGCGAGATCCGCCTCTGGCGAACCTCGGGCTGCGTGCGTGAACAGTACCCGCCAGATCCCGATCTGGATCTATTCCTCGGTTGACTTTTTCTCTGGAAACCCTAATTATTTTGCATACTTTGACATGTCGTAACTTTGCATCCGTAGCTCCGTTTTGCACGTGTAGCATATCAAAATGTTTGCCCTACAAGTACATCATTTCATCTCATTGCATCGTTTTCATTTGAGTTCATCTTGATGCCCGAAATGTTGTTGGAAGAGGGCTATGTGATATTATTATCAGATTTGTTTCATCAAATAGATATTTGTCATTTTTGCCATGATTAATGTGTGCATGATATGCTCCTGAGCTCTACATGTGTTTTGTTATATGCCATGCCATCTTTACAGAGGTGCTTACCATGTATTTTTGTGATATGTGTGGCGACTAGCACAATCTTGCAAAGTAGCATACTCGGTAATGCTGTTTTCAGGGACTTAGAATTTCACTAAGTCCTTGTCCTGATTTTTGTCGGTATGCCATATGTTCATGTTGTTTCCTAGTGATCCGTGCCTCTTTTGAGGATGATCAGTAAGGATGATTTGGTAAAATTGTGGTGATCCATGTCTTTGTTTGCATTTATGGAGCAACCTATCTTGAGTCAATCGAGCTCTACTTTTGCTATATCATGAATCCTGGCAGATTGTTGACTTGTTAGTGATTTTGCCGAGAATGTTGCTATTGATCCGTGCATGCTATGATGTTGTTCTTGCCATTTCTAGCTTCTATGCCATGTATTCTTGATGGATGTATGCTTAGTTTGTCATTCCATGCTCTGTAGTGAGTGCATCGAGCTCGTAAACATGTGTACTCGTTAACTGATTTGCATGCTCCAGTTTTTCACCAAGTCTGAGATCTGTTTATGTTTTTGCCATGTTCACATGCTTGCAATTGTATGTTCCGATCCGTTTTGGCTCAAGGTCACTAAGGGACTTTTGTTAAGTGCTATGAGTAGCTTCATGCCATGCCTTGCTTTGCCATGTTAATTTCTTGTAGCATGTAGTTTTCATGCTCTAAACTGTGCTACCTGATGTTAAATTCCATAATTGTGTTAATTTCACTAAGTCTGAAACCTGTTATCATTTGCACTTTTTCCATGCTTATTTGAAACTGTTAATGGATGAATTAGCCGTAGCTCAGTGTTCATCTTTTGTCAAGCATCATGAATGGATCCCTGCCATGTATTTTGTTGTCATGTTTGAGTGCTGTAGCATATTTATCTTGATGCATTTAGATGGCTACTTGCTGATTATCGCAGACCGGTGCCATATTTGTTTTGTTTTCCATTTCCAAACCGTGCATCCGATTCCGGCGATCTTTATATCGATTTCGACCGAAATCACCCCACGTTTCTAGTGGCACTCTTGGATTTCCAAGTTGAGGCCAGGTTCAATCATTCCTTTGCAAATCATGCATATGCACCGCATCTCGCATATCATACCATGTTTATGTGTTGGTTGTTTACTATGTTGTGTGCTTCTTTCCGGTGTTTGCTTCTCCGGGTTGGTTCCGATAATGTTGTGTTTGTGAGGACCTGTTCGTCTACGTCTGTTTGTTTTCTTCATGGACTCATTCTTCTTCCTTGCGGGATTTCAGGCAAGATGACCATACCCTCGAAATCACTTCTATCTTTGCTTGCTAGTTGCTTGCTCTTTTGCTATGCCTATGCTGCGATACCTACCACTTGCTTATCATGCCTCCCATATTGTCGAACCAAGCCTCTAACCCACCTTGTCCTAGCAAACCGTTGTTTGGCTATGTTACCTCTTTGCTCAGCCCCTCTTATAGCATTGTTAGTTGCAGGTGAAGATTGAAGTTTGTTCCTTGTTGGAACATGGAGATGTTGTTCCTTGTTGGAACATGTTTACTTGTTGGGATATCACAATACCTCTTATTTAATCAATGCATCTATATACTTGGTAAAGGGTGGAAGGCTCGGCCTTATGCCTGGTGTTTTGTTCCACTCTTGCCGCCCTAGTTTCCGTCATATCGGTGTTATGTTCCCGGATTTTGCGTTCCTTACGCGGTTGGGTTATAATGGAACCCCTTGACAGTTCGCCTTGAATAAAACTCCTCCAGCAATGCCCAACATTGGTTTTACCATTCGCCACCTAGCCTTTTGTTTTCCCTTGGGAGTCGCACTCCTGAGGGTCATCATTATTTTACCCCCCCGGGCCAGTGCTCCTCTGAGTGTTGGTCCAAACTAGAGCCCTGTGCAGCGCCCCCTCGGGGAAACTCGAGGTTTGGTTTTAGTTGTATGGAGCGCTCATCTGAGTGTGCCCTGAGAACGAGATATGTGCAGCTCCTATCGGGATTTGTCGGCACATTCAGGCGGTGTTGTTGGATTTGTTTTACCATTGTTGAGATGTCTTGTAACCGGGATTCCGAGTCTGATCGGGTCTTCCCGCTAGAAGGAATATCCTTCGTTGACCGTGAGAGCTTGTGATGGGCTAAGTTGTGACACCCCTGCAGGGATTGAACTTTCGAAAGCCGTGCCCGTGGTTATGGGCAGATGGGAATTTGTTAACATCTGGTTGTAGAAAACCTGGAGTTGATTTTAATTAAAATACATCAACCGCGTGTGTAACCGTGATGGTCTCTTTCCGGCGGAGTCCGAGAAGTGGACACGGTGTTGGAGTTATGCTTGACGCAGATTGTTCTAGGATCACTTCTTGATCATAGTTTCTCGATCGTGCTTTGCCTTCTCTTCTTGCTCTCATTTGCGTATGTTAGCCACCATATATGCTAGTCGCTTGCTGCAGCTCCACCTCATACCTTTTACCCTACCTATAAGCTTAAATAGTCTTGATCGCGAGGGTGTGAGATTGCTGAGTCCCCGTGACTCACAGATACTTCCAAAACCAGTTTGCAGGTGCAGATGGTATCGTGCAGGTGATGCAACCAAGCTCAAGGAGGAGCTCGTTGAAGATCTTGTCGTTTGTGTTGTTTTCGTTCTAGTTGATCAGTAGAGGAGCCCAGTTGGGGTCAATCGGGGATCTGTGTAGCATTTGGGGTAGTCTTCTTTTATTTTGGTTCCGTAGACGGACCTTGATTGTATCTGGTTGACGTAATGCTTTAATTCATGTATTGTGTGAAGTGGCGATTGTAAGCCAACTATGTATCTCTTTCCCTTATGTATTACATGGGTTGTGTGAAGATTACCTCACTTGCGACATTGCTTTCAATGCGGTTATGCCTCTAAGTCGTGCTTCGACACGTGGGAGATATAGCCGCATCGAGGGCGTTACAGTAGAGATAAGTATTTCTCTCGGTTAAGAACTAATGTATCAATCTAGTAGGAGGTACAAGCAAGTCCCCAATAGATGCACCTGCACAAACTAACAAACACTTGCACACAACGCAAAAAAGGGGTTGTCAATCCCTTCATGGTCACTTGCAAGAGTGAGATCTAACAGATATAGATATAAAAGATAAGTAAAAGGAAAAATAAAGTAAACATAAATAAATTGCAGCAAGGTATTTTTGGGGTTTTGGTTTTATAGATCTAAAAATATATGATGGAAAATAGACCCGGGGGCCCTATGTTTCACTAGAGGCTTCTCTCTTGAAGAAAGCATACGGTGGGTAAACAAATTACTGTTGAGCAATTGATAAAAAAGCGCAAAGTTATGATGATATCCAAGGAAATAATCATGAATATAGGCATCACGTACGTGACAAGTAGACCGACTCCTGCCTACATCTAGTACTATTAGTGTTGGGGAACACATTATTTCAAAAAATTTACCTACGATCATGCAAGATCTATCTAGGAGATGCATAGCAACCAGCAGGGAGAGTGTGTCCACGTACCCTTGTAGACCGAAAGTGGAAGCATTTAGTAACGCGGTTGACGTAGTCGAACATCTTTGCGATTCAACCGATCCAAGTACCGAACGTACGACACCTCCGCGATCAGCACACATTCAACTCAGTGACGTCCCTCAAACTCTTGATCCAGACATCCAGTTGAGGCCGAGGGAGAGATCCATCAGCATGACGACGTGGCGACGGTGATGATGAATTTTACCGGCATAGGACTTCGCCTAAGCACTACGATGACCGAGGTGTGTAACTGTGGAGGGGAGCACCGCACACAGCTAAGAGAAACTTTGGTGTGCCTTTGGGGTTCCCCCCTCCCACATATATAAACAAGGGGGAGGAGGAGGCCGGCCAAGGTGTGGCGCGCCAAGGGGGGAGTCCTACTTGGACTCCCGGTCCAAGTAGGATTCGCCCCCCTTTCCTATTCCAATAAGGAGAAGGGGGAAAGAGAGGGAGGAGAAGAAGGAAAGGCCCCCCCAACCCTAGTCCAATTCAGATTGGGCTGGGGGGGGGGGGCACGCCTCCACCTAGACACCGCCTCCTCTCTTCCACTAGGGCCCATGAAGGCCCATTAACCCCCCGGGGGTTCCAGTAACCCCCCGGTACTCCGGAAAATGCCCGAACCTATCCAAAACCATTCTGGTGTGCAAACATAACCTTCCAATATATCAATCTTTATGTCTCTACCATTTCGAGACTCCTCGTCATGTCCATGATCTCATCCGGGACTCTGAACAAACTTCGGTACATCGAATCACATAACTCATAATACAAATTGTCATCGAACGTTAAGTGTGCAGACCCTACGGGTTCGAGAACTATGTAGACATGACCGAGACACATCTCCGGTCAATAACCAATAGTGGAACCAGGATGCTCATGTTGGCTCCTACATATTCTACGAAGATCTTCATCGGTCAAACCGCACAACAACATACGTTGTTCCCTTTGTCATCGGTATGTTACTTGCCCGAGATTCGATCGTTGGTATCGTCATACCTAGTTCAATCTCGTCACCAGCAAGTCTCTTTACTCGTTTCGTAATGCATCATCCCGTAACTAACTCATTAGTCACATTGCTTGCAAGGCTCAAAGTGATGTGCATTACCAAGAGGGCCCAGAGATACCTCTCCGATACACTGAGTGACAAATCCTAATCTTGATCTATACCAACTCAACAGACACCATCTGAGACACCTGTAGAGCATCTTTATAATCACCTAGTTACGTTGTGACATTTGATAGCACACAAGGTGTTCCTCCAGTATTCGAGAGTTGCATAATCTCATAGTCTAAGGAACATGTATAAGTTATGAAGAAAGCAATAGCAGAAAAACTAAATGATCATTATGCTAAGCTAACGGATGGGTCTTGTCCATCACATCATTCTCTAATGATGTGATCCCGTTCATCAAATGACAACACATGTCTATGGCTAGGAAACTTAACAATGTTTGATTAACGAGCTAGTCATGTAGAGGCACACTAGGGACACTATGTTTTCCCATGTATCCACACATGTACTAAGTTTCCGGTTAAATACAATTCTAGCATGAATAATAAAAATTTATCATGATATAAGGAAATATAAATAACAACTTTATTATTGCCTCTAGGGAATATTTCCTTCAGTCTCCCACTTGCACTAGAGTCAATAATCTAGATTACATAGTAATGATTGTAACACCCAAGGAGTCCTGGTGCTGATCATGTTTTGCTCGCGAGAGAGGCTTAGTCAACGGGTCTGCAACATTCAGATCCATATGTATCTTGCAAATCTCTATGTCTCCCTCCTTGACTTGATCACGGATGGAATTGAAGCGTCTCTTGATGTGCTTGGTTCTCTTGTGAAATCTGGATTCCTTTGCCAAGGCAATTGCACCAGTATTGTCACAAAAGATTTTCATTAGATCCGATGCACTAGGTATGACACCTAGATCGGATATGGACTCCTTCATTTGCTGCTTCTGAAGCAGCTATGTACTCCGCTTCACACGTAGATCTCGCCATGACGCTCTTCTTGGAACTGCACCAACAGACAGCTCCACTATTCAATATAAATACGTATCCGGTTTGTGACTTAGAGTCATCCGGATCAGTGTCAAAGCTTGCATCAATGTAACCATTTACGGCAAGCTCTTTGTCACCTCAATAAACGAGAAACATATCCTTAGTCCTTTTCAGGTATTTCAGGATGTTCTTGACCGTTGTCAAGTGATCCACTCCTGGATTACTTCGGTACCTCCATGCTAAACTAATAGCAAGGCACACATCAGGTCTAGTACACAACATTGCATACATGATAGAACCTATGGCTAAGGCATAGGGAATGACTTCCATTTTCTCTCTATCTTCTGCAGTGGTCGGGCATTGAGTCTGACTCAACTTCACACCTTGTAACACAGGCAAGAACCCTTTCTTTGACTGATCAATTTTGAACTTCCTCAAAACTTTCTCAAGGTATGTGCTTTGTAAAAGTCCAATTAAGCATCTTGATCTATCTCTATAGATCTTGATGCCCAATATATAAGCAGCTTCACCGAGGTCTTTCATTGAAAAATTCTTATTCAAGTATCCTTTTATGCCATTCAGAAATTCAGTATCATTTCCGATCAACAATATGTTATCCACATATAATATCAGAAATGCTACAGAGCTCCCACTCACTTTCTTGTAAATACAGGCTTCTACAGAAGTCTGTATAAAACCATATGCTTTGATCACACTATCAAAGCATATATTCCAACTCCGAGGGCTTGCACCAGTCCATAAATGGATTGCTGGAGCTTGCACACTTTGTTAGCACCTTTTGGATCGAAAAAACCTTCTAGCTACATCATATACAACTTTTCTGTAAGATATCCATTAAGGAATGCAGTTTTGACATCCATTTACCAAAATTCATAATCATATAATGCGGCAATTGCTAACATGATTCAGACAGACTTAAGCATCGCTACGGGTGAGAAGGTCTCATCGTAGTGAACACCTTGAACTTGTTGAAAACCTTTCGCAACAAGTCGAGCTTTGTAGACAGTAACATTAACGTCAACATCAGTCTTCTTCTTGAAGATCCATTTATTCTATATTGCTTGCCGATCATCGAGCAAGTCAACCAAAGTCCATACTATGTTTTCATACATGGATCCCATCTCAGATTTCATGGCCTCAAGCCATTTCGCGGAATCTGGGCTCATCATCGCTTCCTCATAGTTCATAGGTTCGTCATGGTCAAGTTACATGACCTCCAGAACAGGATTACCATACCACGCTGGTGCGGATCTTGCTCTAGTTGACCTACGAGGTTCAGTAGTAACTTGATCAGAAGTTTCATGATCATCATCATTAGCTTCCTCACTAATTGGTGTAGGAATCACTGGAACTGATTTCTGTGATGAACTACTTTCCAATAAGTGAGAAGGTACAATTACCTCATCAAGTTCTACTTTCCTCCCACTCGCTTCTTTCGAGTGAAACTCCTTCTCTAGAAAGGATCCATTCTTAGCAATGAGTATCTTGCCTTCGGATCTGTGATAGAAGGTGTACCCAACAGTTTCCTTTGGGTATCCTATGAAGACACATTTCTCCGATTTGGGTTCAAGCTTATCAGGTTGAAGCTTTTTCACATAAGCATCGCAGCCCCAAACTTTAAGAAACGACAACATGGGTTTCTTGCCAAACCACACTTCATATGGTGTTGTCTCAACGGATTTTGATGGTTCCCTATTTAATGTGAATGCAGCCGTCTCTAAAGCATAACCCCAAAACGATAGCGGTAAATCAGTAAGAGACATCATAGATCGCACCATATCTAATAAAGTGCGGTTACGACATTCGGACACACCATTACGCTGTGGTGTTCCAGGTGGCGTGAGTTGCGAAACTAATACGAAACTCATAACTCAAATATTCACCTCCATGATCAGATCGTAGAAACTTTATTTTCTTGTTACAATGATTTTCCACTTCACTCTGAAATTCTTTGAACTTTTCAAATGTTTCAGACTTATGTTTCATTAAGTAGACATACCCATATCTACTCCAATCATTTGTGAAGGTTAGAAAATAACGATACCCGCCACGAGCATCAACACTCTTCGAACCACATACATCAGTATGTATTATTTCCAATAAGTCTGTTGCTCGCTGCACTGTTCCGGAGAACGGAGTCTTAGTCATCTTGCCCATGAGGCATGGTTCGCAAGCATCAAGTGATTCATAATCAAGTGATTCCAAAATCCCATCAGCACGGAGTTTCTTCATGTGCTTTACACCAATATGACCTAAACGGCAGTGCCACAAATAAGTTGCACTATCATTATTAAACTTGTATATTTTGGCTTCGATACTATGAATATGTGTATCACTACTATCGAGATTCAATAAAAATAGACCACTCATCAAGGGTGCATGACCATAAAAGATATTACTCATGTAAATAGAACAACCATTATTCTCTGATTTAAATGAATAACCGTCTCACATCAAACAAGATCCAGATACAATGCTCATGCTTAACGCTGGCACCAAATAACAATTATTCAGGTCTAAAACTAATCCTGAAGGTTGATGTAGAGGTAGCATGCTGACGGCGATCACATTGACTTTGGAACCATTTCCCAAGCGCATCATCACCTCGTCCTTAGCCAATCTTTGTTTAACCTGTAGCCCCTGTTCCGAGTTGCAAATATGAGCAACAGAACCGGTATCAAATACACAGGCGCTACTACGAGCATTAGTAAGGTACACATAAATAACATGTATATCAAATATACCTTTCACTTTGCCATCCTTCTTATTCGCCAAATACTTAGGGCAGTTCTGCTTCCAGTGACCAGTCCCTTTGCAGTAGAAGCACTCAGTCTCAGGCTTAGGTCTAGACTTGGGCTTCCTCACTTGAGCAGCAACTTTCTTGCCGTTCTTCTTGAAGTTCTCCTTCTTCCCTTTGCCATTTTTCTTGAAACTAGTGGTCTTTTTAACCATCAACACTTGATGCTCCTTTTTGATTTCTACCTCCGCAGCCTTTAGCATTGCAAAGAGCTCGGGAATTGTCTTATCCATCCCTTGCATATTATAGTTCATCACAAAGCTTTTGTAGCTTGGTGGCAGTGATTGAAGAACTCTGTCAATGACACTATCATCAGGAAGATTAACTCCCAGCTGAGTCAAGTGGTTGTGGTACCCAGACATTCTGAGTATATGTTCACTGACAAAACTATTCTCCTCCATTTTGCAGCTGTAGAACTTATTGGAGACTTCATATCTCTCAACTCGGGAATTTGCTTGAAATATTAACTTCAACTCCAGGAACATCTCATATGCTCCATGACGTTCAAAACATCGTTGAAGTCCCGATTCTAAGCGGTAAAGAATGGTACACTAAACTATCGAGTAGTCATCAGCTTTGCTCTGCCAGACGTTCATAACATCTGGAGTTTCTCCTGCCACGGGATTTGCACCGAGCGGTGCTTCCATAACATAATTCTTGTGTGCAGCAATGAGGATAATCCTCAAGTTACGGACCCAGTCCGTGTAGTTGCTACAATCATCTTTCAACTTAGCTTTCTCTAGGAACGCATTAAAATTTAAAGGAACAGTAGCTGATACGTCCATTTTGCATCATGCTTTTATATCGATATTTATTGCAGTATGGGCCATTATAACACATTATGTCACAATACTTATGCCTATTCTCTCTTATTTTACAAGGTTTACATGAAGTGCGAGAATGCCGGCAGCTGGAATTCTAGGCTGGAAAAGGAGCAAATATTAGAGACCTATTCTACACAACTCCAAAAGTCCTGAAACTTCACGGGAGCATGTTTCAGAATATATATAAAATATTGGGCGAAGGAAGTACTAGAGGGAGGCCACCCACCATCCACGAGGGTGGGGGGCGTGCCCTACTCCCTAGGCGCCCCCCTGCCTCGTGGGTCCTCTGGCAGCCCTCTGATGCCCATCTTCTGCTATATGAGGTCTTTCATCCGGAAAAAATCATAAGCAAACTCATGGGGTGAAAATCCACTGCCACGTGGCGGAACCTTGGCAGAACCAATCTAGGGCTCCGGCGGAGCTGTTCTGCCGAGGAAACTTCCCTCCTGGAGGGGGAAATTATCACCATCGTCATCACCATCGATCCTCTCATCGGGAGCAGGTCAATCTCCATCAACATCTTCACCAGCACTATCTCATCTCAAACCCTAGTTCATCTCTTGTATCCAATCTTTGTCCCAAAGCCTCAGATTGGTACCTGTGGGTTACTAGTAGTGTTGATTACTCCTTGTAGTCGATGCTAGTTGGTTTACTTGGTGGAAGATCATATGTTCAGATCCTTTATGCATAGTAATACTCCTCTGTTTATGAACATGAATATGCTTTGTGAGTAGTTACGTTTGTTCCTGAGGACATGGGAAAAGTCTTGCTATAAGTAGTCATGTGAATTTGGTATTCGTTCGATATTTTGATAAGATGTATGTTGTCTCACCTCTAGTGGTGTCATGTGAACGTCGACTACATGACACTTCACCATTGTTTGGGCCTAGAGGAAGGCATTGGGAAATAATAAGTAGATGATGGGTTGCTAGAGTGATAGAAGCTTAAACCCTAGTTCATGAGTTGCTTCGTAAGGGGCTGATTTGGATCCATATGTTTCATGCTATGGTTAGGTTTACCTTAATACTTCTTTTGTAGTTGCGGATGCTTGCAAGAGGGGTTAATCATAAATGGGATGCTTGTCCAAGGAAGGACAGTACCCAAGCACCGGTCCACCCACATATCAAATTATCAAAGTACCAAACGCGAATCATATGAGCGTGATGAAAACTAGCTTGACGATAATTCCCATGTGTCCACGGGAGCGCTTTTCTCTATATAAGAGTTTGTCTAGGCCTATCCTTTGATACAAAAGGGATTGGGCATCTTGCTGCACCTTATTTACTTTTATTACTTGTCACCCATTACAAACTACCTTATCACAAAACTATCTGTTACCGATAATTTCAGTGCCTGCAGAGAATACCTTACTGAAAACTGCATAACATTTCCTTCTGCTCCTCGTTGGGTTCGATGCTCTTACTTATCGAAAGGACTACGATAGATCCCCTATACTTGTGGGTCATCAAGACTCTTTTCTGGTATCGTTGCCGGGGAGTGAAGCGCCTTTTGTAGGTGGGATTTGGTAAGGAAAATTTTATATAGTGTGCTGAAATTTACTGTCACTTATTACTATGGAACATAATCCTTTGAGGGGCTTGTTCGGGGTATCTTCACCCTGACCAGTAGAGCAAAGAGTTCCCCTCAACCTACTGAACGTACTAAACCTACTGAAATTTTTTATTTTGAAATCCCTTCGGGTATGATAGAGAAACTGCTAGCTAATCCTTTCACAGGTGATGGAACATTACATCCCGATTTGCACATAATCTATGTGGATGAAGTTTGTGGATTATTTAAGCTTGCAGGTATGCCTGAGGATGTTATCAAGAAGAAGGTCTTCCCTTTATCTTTGAAGGGAAAGGCATTGACATGGTTTAGGATATGTGATGATATGGGATCATGGAACTACAACCGATTGAAATTGGAATTCCATCAGAAGTTTTATCCTATGCATCTTGTTCATCGTGATCGTAATTATATATATAATTTTTGGTCTTGCGAAGGAGAAAGCATTGCTCAAGCTTGGGGGAGGCTTAAGTCAATGTTATATTCATGCCCCAATCATGAGCTCTCAAGAGAAATTATTATTCAAAAAAATTATGCCCGGCTTTCTCTCAATAATCGCTCCATGCTCGATACTTCTTGTAATGGTTCTTTTATGATGAAGACTATTGAATTCAAATGGTATGTATTGGAAAAAATTAAACGCAACTCTGAAGATTGGGACCTCGACGAAGGTAAGGAGTCAGGTATAACCCCAAAGTTTGATTGTGTTAAAAAATTTATGGATACCGATGCCTTTCATGAATTTAGCACTAAATATGGACTTGACTCTGAGATAGTAGCTTCTTTCTGTGAATCCTTTTCTACTCATGTTGATCTCCCTAAGGAGAAGTGGTTTAAATATAATCCTCCCATTGAAGTAAAATTAGTTGCACCTATTAAATTTGAAGAAAATACTATCACTTATAATGTTGATCCTGTTGTTCCTACCGCTTATATTGAGAAACCACGTTTCCTTGTTAGAATAAAGGATCATGCTAAAGCTTCAGCTGTGGTTTGTAAGAGTAATACTAGAACACATATACCCTCTAAGCAAATTAAAGTTGAACCTAGTATTGCTATGGTTAAAGATCTCTTGGCCGATAATATTGATGGGCATGTTATTTACTTTTGCGATGAAGCTATTAGAATTGCTAGACCCGATACTAAAAATAAACATAGACCTATTGTAGGCATGCCTGTTATTTATGTTAAAATAGGAGATCATTTCTATCATGGCTTATGTGATATGGGTGCTAGTGCAAGTGCAATACCTCATTCCTTATACAAAGAAATTATGCATGATATTGCACCTGCTGAGATAGAGGAAATTGATGTTACAATTAGGCTTGCCAATAGAGACACTATTTCACCACTTGGGATTGTTATAGATGTTGAAGTCTTGTGTGGAAAAGTTAAATATCCTGCTGATTTTCTTGTTCTTGGTTCCCCACAAGATGACTTTTGTCCCATTATATTTGGTAGACCCTTCTTGAATACTGTTAATGCTAGGATAGACTGCAAAAAAGGATGTTGTTACTATTGGTTTATGGGATATGTCTCATGAGTTTAATTTTGCTAAATTTCATAGACAACCCCATGATAAAGAATTGCCTAGTAAATATGAAATTATTGGTCTTGCTTCTATTAACGTACCTCCTAATGATCCTTTAGAACAATATTTGCTAGACCATGAAAATGATATGTTTATGAATGAAAGAAGGGAAATAGATGAACTATTCTTTAAACAGGGACCTATTTTGAAACACAATTTGCCTGTTGAAATTCCAGGGGATCCTCCTCCACCCAAGGGTGATCCCGTGTTTGAGCTTAAACCTTTACCTGATACTCTTAAATATGCCTATCTTGATGATAAAAAGATTTATCTTGTTATTATTAGTGCTAACCTTTCAGAGCATGAAGAAAAGAAATTATTGAAAACTCTGAAGAAGCACCGTGCTGCTATTGGATATACTCTTGATGATCTTAAGGGCATTAGTCCCACTCTATGCTAGCACAAAAAAAATTTGGAGAAAGACGCGAAACCGGTTGTTGATCACCAACGACGGTTAAATCCTAAGATGAAAGAAGTGGTAAGAAAAGAAATACTAAAGCTTCTGGAGGCAGGTATAATTTATCCCATTGCTGATAGTCAGTGGGTAAGTCATGTCCATTGTGTCCCTAAGAAGGGAGCTATTACTGTTGTTCCTAATGATAAAATGAATTGATCCCACAAAGAATTGTTACATGTTATAGACTGGTAATTGATTTCTGCAAATTAAATAAAGCTACTAAAAAAGGATCATTACCCTTTACCTTTTATTGATTAAATGCTAGAAAGATTATCCAAACATACACATTTTTGCTTTCTAGATGGTTATTCGGGTTTCTCTCAAATACCTGTGTCGAAAGAGGATCAAGAAAAGACAACTTTTACTTGCCCTTTCGGTACCTTTGCTTATAGAGATATGCCTTTTGGTTTATGCAATGCACCTGCTACCTTTCAAAGATGTATGACTGCTATATTCTATGACTTTTGTGAAAAGATTGTTGAGGTATTAATGGATGATTTTTCCGTATATGGAACTTCTTTTGATGATTGCTTAAGCAACCTTGATCGAGTTTTGCAGAGATGTGAAGAAACTAATCTTGTCTTGAATTGGGAGAAGTGCCACTTTATGGTTAATGAAGGTATTGTCTTGGGGCATAAAATTTCTGAAAGTGGTATTGAAGTTGATAAAGCTAAGGTTGATGTTATTGAAAAGATGTCGTGTCCTAAGGACATTAAAGGTATAAGAAGTTTCCTTGGTCATGCTGGTTTTTATAGGAGGTTCATTAAGGACTTCTCTAAAATTTCTAGGCCTCTGCCTAATCTCTTACAAAAAGATGTTCCTTTTGTCTTTGATGATGATTGTGTAGAAGCATTTGAAATACTTAAGAAAGCCTTGATCTCTGCACCTATTGTTCAGCCACCTGATTGGAATTTACCCTTTGAAATTATGTGTGATGCTAGTGATTATGTTGTAGGTGTTATTCTAGGATAAAGGGTTGATAAGAAATTATATGTTATCCAATATGCTAGTAAAACACTAGACAATGCCAAATAAATTATGCTACTACTGAAAAATAATTTTTAGTAGTTGTATTTGCTTGTGATAAGTTTAGACCTTATATTGTTGATTCTAAAGTAACTGTTCACACCGATCATGTTGCTATTAATTATCTTATGGAAAAGAAAGATGCTAAACCTAGACTTATTATATGGGTTCTCTTGCTACAAGAATTTGATTTACATATTATTGATAGAAAGGGAGCTGAGAACCCCGTTGCAGACAACTTGTCTAGGTTAGAGAATGTTCTTAATGACCCACTACCTATTGATGATAGCTTTCCTGATGAACAATTAGCTGTCATAAATGCTTCTCGTACTGCTCCATGGTATGATGATTATGCTAATTACATTGTTGCTAAACTTATACCACCTAGTTTCACATACCAGCAAAAGAACAAGTTTTTCTATGATTTAAGACATTACTTCTGGGATGACCCACACCTTTATA
This sequence comes from Triticum dicoccoides, assembly GCF_002162155.2. NCBI lineage: Eukaryota > Viridiplantae > Streptophyta > Magnoliopsida > Poales > Poaceae > Triticum > Triticum dicoccoides. The sequence continues at coordinate 228,438,196 of NC_041384.1, read as the reverse complement.
AAGAAGGGGTAGATGGTGTTATTAGACGTTGTGTACCTGAGCATGAACAAGAACATATCCTACGCAAGTGTCAATCCGAGGCTTATGGAGGACACCATGCTGGAGATAGAACTGCACATAAGGTATTGCAATCCGGTTTTTATTGGCCTACTCTCTTCAAAGATGCCCGTAAGTTTGTCTTGTCTTGTGATGAATGTCAAAGAATTGGTAATATTAGTAGACATCAAGAAATTCCTATGAATTATTCACTTGTTATTGAACCATTTGATGTTTGGGGCTTTGATTATATGGGACTGTTTCCTTCCTCCAATGGGTATACACATATTTTAGTTGCTGTTGATTATATTACTAAGTGGGTAGAAGCTATTCCAACTAGTAGTGCTGATCATAACACCTCTATTAAGATGCTTAAAGAAGTTATTTTACGAGGTTTGGAGTCCCCAGATACTTAATGACTGAGGGTGGTTCACATTTTATTGATGGTGATTTTTGTAAGATGCTTGCTAAGTATGATGTTAATCATAGAATTGCATCTCCATATCATCCACAGTCTAGTGGTCAAGTATAACTGAGTAATATAGAGCTTAAACTAATTTTGCAAAAGACTGTTAACAGATCTAGAAAGAATTGGTCAAAGAAACTTGATGATGAATTATGGGCATATAGAACTGCATATAAAAATCCTATGGGTATGTCTCCATATAAAATGGTTTATGGAAAAGCTTGTCACTTACCTCTCGATTAGAACATAAGGCATATTGGGCCATTAAAGATCTCAATTATGATTTCAAACTTGCCGGTGGGAAGAGGCTTTTTGACATTAGCTCACTTGATGAATGGAGAACCCAGGCCAATGAGAATGCTAAACTGTTTAAAGAAGAAGTTAAAAGATGGCATGAGAAAAGGATACAAAAACGTGAATTTAATGTAGGTGATTATGTATTGTTATACAACTCTCGTTTAAAATTTTTTGCAGAAAAACTTCTCTCTAAATGAGAAGGTCCTTACGTTATCGAGGAGGTCTATCGTTCCGGTGCCATAAAAATCACCAACTTCGAAGGCACAAATCCGAGGGTGGTGAACGGTCAAAGAATCAAACATTATATCTCAGGTAATCCCATAAATGTTGAAACTAATGTTATTGAAACCGTAACCCCATAGGAATACATAAGGAACACTTTCCATAACGTTTCGGACTTCGAAAAGGAAGAAGTATGTGGTACGGTAAGTAAACCGACTCCAAAACAGTTCTAATAGCAATTTTCTCCATTTTGGAATATTTTTAGAAAATAGGAAAATAAGAAGTAGTCCAGGCAGGACACGAGGCGTCCACGAGGGTGGAGGGCGCGCCCCCTGCCTCGTGGGCACCTCGTGTGCTCTCCGGACTCCATTTTCTTGCACGATACTTCTTTTGGTCGGTAAAAATTCATTATATAATCTCCCGAAGGTTTTGACCACCGTATCACACAAATATCTTCTGTCTTTGTTTCGAGCTGCTTTTCTGACAGACCGAGATCGCGATGGAGTCTTCAAGTGCCCCCAAGGACAAGTTCTTCGAGAAGGTCATCCACCCCTACCTCGTGGAAATGCTGCAACACCCTCAAACCATTGAGATGCATGAGGGGTTGCTGCACATCCGCGATGTTGAGGGACCAAGGAGGACCGGAAGCTTGGAGACAAGACTTGAAGCAATGGAGCAACAAGTTTTCAAGTGCCAGGAGATGGTGGAACATGGACTCGACACCAACCACATAATGATCACGGAGTTCACCAACACCGCTAAGCTAGATGCCAGAAACATCGAAGAGACCATCTTCAAGCTTCATGAGAAAATCGAGCGTCTCCAAGCCCAGATCTATGACCTGCAAACCACAACTTTGTGTATGAATATAGATTCAAGAGGATGAGTTTGGCTGCAGATTCGAGGATCCCGGAGACTCGATCATCCTTCTATGATGGTGAGCCTGTGCCTTGGAGGATGTACGACAAACCTACATCATTAACAACTCCATCATCACCACCTCCAAGGAAGGAGACATAAACACATGGGTATGGGCACTCCCCTTGGCAACTGCCAAGCTTGGGGAAGTGCCCCGATATCGTATCACCATCACACTCTTATATTTACCGTTTTTCTTAGTTCGATCCTTTTGATGATACCTTGATCTAGTAGAATAAAGTTATAGTACGATCTAGTTTTGAGTTTTGCTTTATGATCCTTCTATGTAATCGAGTCCGTGAGCTATATATAATAAAGATTAGTGTTGAGTCAAGGGCTTGATTATCTTGCTATGATCTTGAGGGTATAAAAGTAAAAGAATAGAGAAAGAATAAAAAGAAATAAAGAGATCATATGGATCTTATGGAGAGTAATGACTTCACATGTAAAGAGTATGATGAATAAAAATTGTTGGGAGTTGACAAGCATAGTTTTGGTCATCATTGCAATTAATAGGAAGTAATAAAGAAAGAGAGGTTCTCACATATAAATATACTATCTTGGACATCTTTTATGATTGTGAGCACTCATTAAAATATGACACGCTAAAAAGTTGATGTTGGACAAGGAAGACAATGTAATGGGTTATGTTTTCTTACATCCAAAATAAATTATATTGGCATGGATCATCCAACATGTTGAGCTTGCCTTTCCCTCTCATGCTAGACAAATTCTTTGCACCAAGTAGAGATACTACTTGTGCTTCCAAATATCCTTAAACCTAGTTTTGCCATGAGAGTCCACCATATCCACCTATGGATTGAGTAAGATCCTTCAAGTATGTTGTCATTGTTGCAAGCAATAAAAGTTGCTCTCTAAATGTGTATGATTTATTAGTGTGGAGAAAATAAGCTTTATACGATCCTGTGATGTGGAAGAAATAAAAGCGACGGATTGCATAATAAAGGTCCATATCACAAGTGGCAATATAAAGTGATGTTCTTTCGAATTAAGATTTTGTGCATCCAACCATAAAATCACATGACAACCTCTGCTTCCCTCTGTGAAGGGCCTATCTTTTATTCTTGTCTTATACTTCACACAAGAGTCATGGTGATCTTCACCTTTCCTTTTTACATTTTATCCTTTGGCAAGCACAATATGTTGGAAAGATCCTGATATATATAGCTAATTGGATGTGAGTTTTCATGAACTATTATTGTTGACATTACCCTTGAGGTAAAAGGTTGGGAGGCAAAACTATAAGCCCCTATCTTTCTCTGTGTCCGATTGAAACTTCATACCCATAAATATTACGTGAGTGTTAGCAATTGTGAAAGACTAAATGATAGTTGAGTATGTGGACTTGCTGAAAAGCTCTTATATTGACTCTTTCTGATGTTATGATAAATTGCAATTGCTTCAATGACTGAGATTATAGTTTGTTAGTTTTGAATGAAGTTTCTGATTCATACTTGAAATTGTGAATGAATTGTTACTTTAGCATAAGAAATCATATGACAATATATATATATATATATGTTGCTGTTATAAGAATGATCATGATGCCCTCATGTTAGTATTTTATTTTATCGACACCTCTATCTCTAAACATGTGGACATATTTTTCGATTTCAGCTTGCGCTTGAGGACAGGAGAGGTCTAAGCTTGGGGGAGTTGATACGTCCATGTTGCATCATGCTTTTATATCGATATTTATTGCATTATGGGCTGTTATTACACATTATGTCACAATACTTATGACAATTCTCTCCTATTTTATGAGGTTTACATGAAGAGGGAGAATGCCGGCAGTTGGAATTCTGGGCTGGAAAAGGAGCAAATATTAGAGACCTATTCTGCACAACTCCAAAAGTCCTGAAACTTCACAGGAGCACGTTTCAGAATATATATAAAATATTGGGCGAAGGAAGTACCAGAGGGGGGCACCCACCATCCATGAGGGTGGGGGGCCCGCCCTACCCCCTGGGCGCGCCCCCTGCCTCGTGGGACCTCTGGCAGCCCTCTGATACCCATCTTATGCTATATGAGGTCTATCGTCTGGAAAAAAATCATAAGCAAGCTCACGGGACGAAACTCTGCCGCCAAGAGGCGGAACATTGGCGGAACCAATCTAGGGCTCCAGCGGTGCTGTTCTGCCGGGGAAACTTCCCTCTGGGAAGGAGAAATCATCACCATCGTCATCACATCAATACTCTCATCAGGATAGGGTCAATCTCCATCAACATCTTCACTAGCACCATCCCATCTCAAACCCTAGTTCATCTCTTGTATCCAATCTTTGTCCCAAAGCCTCAGATTGGTACCTGTGGGTTACTAGTAGTGTTGATTACTCCTTGTAGTTGATGCTAGTTGGTTTACTTGGTGGAAGATCATATGTTCAGATCCTTTATGCATATTAATACCCCTCTGATTATGAACATGAATATGCTTTGTGAGTAGTTACGTTTGTTCCTGAGGACATGGGAGAAGTCTTGCTATAAGTAGTCATGTGAATTTGGTATTCGTTCGATATTTTGATAAGATGTATGTTGTCTCTCCTCTAGTGGTGTCATGTGAACGTCGACTACATGACACTTCACCATTGTTTGGGCCTAGAGGAAGGTATTGGGAAGTAACAAGTAGATGATGGGTTGCTAGAGTGATAGAAGCTTAAACCCTACTTTATGAGTTGCTTCGTAAGGGGCTGATTTGGATCCATATGTTTCATGCTATGGTTAGGTTTACCTTAATACTTCTTTTGTAGTTGCAGATGCTTGCAAGAGGGGTTAATCACAAGTTGGATGCTTGTCCAAGGAAGGACAGTACTGAAGCACCAGTCCACCCACATATCAAATTATCAAAGTACCAAATGTGAATCATATGAGCGTGGTGAAAAATAGCTTGACGATAATTCCCATGTGTCCTCGGGAGCGCTTTTCTTTATATAGGAGTTTGTCCAGGCTTGCCCTTTGCTACAAAAAGGATTGGGCCATCTTGCGGCACCTTATTTAATTCTATTACTTGTCACCCATTACAAACTACCTTATCACAAAACTATCTGTTACCGATAATTTCAGTGCTTGCAGAGAATACCTTACTGAAAACTGCTTATCATTTCCTTCTGCTCCTCATTGGGTTTGACACCCTTACTTATCAAAAGGACTACCATAGATCCCCTATACTTGTGGGTCATCAGTAGCACGAGTCATTTATATACAACAACATAGACATGCAAAATACTATCAGGTACTAAGTTCATGATAAATTAAAGTTCAATCAATCATATTACTTAAGAACTCCCACCTATATAGACATCTCTCTAGTCATCTGAATGATCACGTGATCCATATCAACTAAACCATGTCCGATCATCACGTGAGATGGAGTAGTTTTCAATGGTGAACATCCCTATGTTGATCATATCTACTATATGATTCACGCTTGACCTTTCGGTCTCAGTGTTCCAAGGCAATATCTGCATATGCTAGGCTCGTCAAGTTTAACATGAGTATTCTGTGTGTGCAAAATTTTCTTGCACCCGTTGTATGTGAACATAGAGCTTATCACACTCGATCATCACGTGGTGTCTCGGCACGACGAATTGTAGCAACGGTGCATACTCAAGAAGAACACTTATACCTTGAAATTTAGTGAGAGATCATATTATAATGCTACCGCCATACTAAGCAAAATAAGATGCATAAAGAATAAACATCACATGCAATCAAATAAGTGATACGGTATGGCCATCATCTTGTGCCTTTGATCTCAATCTCCAAAGCACCGTCATGATCACCATCGTCACCGGCTTGACACCTTGATCTCCATCGAAGCATCATCGTCGTCTCGCCAACTATTGCTTCTACGACTATCGCTACCGCTTAGTGATAAAGTAAAACAATTACATGGTTATTGCATTTCATACAATAAGGAGACAACCATATGGCTCCTGCCAGTTGCCGATAATTGTTATAAAACATGATCATCTCATACAACAATTTATATATCATCACGTCTTGACCATATCACAGCATAGCAAGCCCTGCAAAAACAAGTTAGACGTCCTCTACTTTGTTGTTGCAAGTTTTACGTGGCTGCTACGGGCTTCTAGCAAGAACCATTCTTACCTACGCATCAAAACCGCAACGATTTTTCATTAAGTGTGTTGTTTTAACCTTCGACAAGGACAGGGCGTAGTCAAACTTGATTCAACTAAAGCTGGAGAAACAGACACCCACTAGCCACCTGTGTGTGAAGCACGTCGGTAGAACCAGTCTCATGAACGCGGTCATGTAATGTCGGTCTAGGCCACTTCATCCAACAATACCGCCGAATCAAAGTAAGACATTACTGGTAAGCAGTATGACTATTATCACCCACAACTCTTTGTGTTCTACTCGTGCATATAACATCTACGCATAAACCTGGCTCGGATGCCACTGTTGGGGAATGCAGTCACTACAAGAAATATGTCAACTAGTGACCTTCTGTCAGTGACCCTGGAAGAATTGGTCATACATCTATGACCATTTCAGACCAATTGGTCAAAAGCTGTTCGGGGGGCTCCAAACCCTAAACTATAACGACCATTTTGGTCAGAAAGGCCGTAATTTCCTTACACGAAATGGTCATAAAGCAGGTAGCACAGGTCCGCTGCCTTATTTCTAGCTGATCATGACTTATATAGATGGTCATAACCTTGTAAATTGTGGTGGGTTGCTATGACTAGGCGCCACCTCATCAGTTTTGCCTATGTGTCATGTCCATGTGGCAGTTTTTGCCCTAGGTTGTGAAGCAACCTATATTTATGTCATTCCCAAAATTCCCAAAAAAATTCTCATAAATTCTTTGGGTCATATCTTCGTCAAATATGTAAAAAAACCTTCCTTGCCTAGTTCAAAAATAATTCAATAATATTCATTTTCCTACTTTGTTCAGAAAAACACTTTGTGAAGGAAGTACCACTTTGGCATGTCCAAATGGTATCCATTTTCTACAGTGCTTTCCTATGCCCAAATAACCATCCTCCACCAAATACCAGCTCAATCCATTCATTATTTTGAGCCCAGCTTCAACATTTGTATTTATGTCCAGTGTGGTACTTTGCAAAGCAAGTACCACCTAGGATCCTCCTTTTGAGCTGAAAATTTGTGAAGATGATCTTCTTAGTAACTGATCCTCAGCCAAAACTCACGCCCATTAGCCATGTGCATTTCCTGTACTGCTAATCAAACACTTGGCTGCTTATTCATGTTTGAGCATCGATCGATCTCCTCGTGAGAATCTTATGTTGTGATTTTCTTCCTAGCACCTACCTGGGGAGTGCCCAACCCACTAGACATGCCTAGGCCACCCAGAACACATGGCAACGCCACGGTCACGCGGTGACCACGCGACGGGCATGCGAGTTCACGCGCTCTAGAGTTGGGGCCCTCGGCCATCGTCCTAACCTCGACGTATCGCCACCAAACCATGTATTTATGATTAAATAGGTACTTATGTAACTAGAAATGATTTTTGGAAAAAAATAAATAGCAAACTATGAGGCAGCTGCAGTTCAAATTTGACCCGCTTCCCACTAAATCGGCGGGAATTTGTCTTTTTCACCAGAGGTGGATCAAAACTTTTGACACCCAACCATTTTGTCAATTGTGCATTAAATATGGCCTAGTATTTTAGAAAATTGATTTAGTCCAATTTTGCAACAAATATATGGTAGGTCCTTCATAAAAAAACTCATTTCAGGCACTCAGAAAATGGAAAATGAATTTTCCGTGCAAAGAAAATGAAAACTCCCTTAGGAAACATTGTTTGGAATTCCAAGATTGATCATTTGGCTTGAAAGCCATGAATCTTCACGCACGATAGCTCATTTTTTAGAACACTTTTTTAAAATAATTTCCGTATTACAAGTTTATTATTTTTCCTGGAAACTTGGTCACATATGATGACACAATCCGAAGGTTTTCCAATTTTTTGATTTTTTTTGAATTTTTAATGCCTGTTTCAAAATGCGGTCAAAACGGAGGGAATGACCATTCCTAGCTAGTGGTTGAATCTTGGAATTTTTTGGTGTTTCTCCGATTAAATAGGTACTTATGTACCTAGAAATGATTTTTGAGAATAATAATAAGCAAACTACAAGGCAACTGCAGTTGAAATTTTACCCGCTTCCTACTGAATCGGCGAAATTTTTTCTTTTTCATAAGAGGTAGATCAAAAACTTTTTACACCCAACCACTTGGTCAATTGTGCATTAAATATGTCCTAGTATTTTAGAAAATTGATTAGGTCCAATTTTACAATAATATATGGTAGGTCCTCCACAAAAAAACCTCTTTTCAGGCACTTAAAAAATGGAAAATGAATTTTCCCTGCAAAGAAAATGAAAACTCCCTTAGGAAACATTGTTTGGAATTCCAAGATGCACCATTGTGCACAATATGAGATCATTTGAATAAACTATGCCATGAATGTGGCCATAAGATTGATCATTTGGCTTGAAAGCCATGAATCTTCACGCATGATAGCTGATTTCTAAGAACACTTTTTAAAATAATTGACGTATTACAAGTTTATTATTTTTCCTGGAAACTTGGTCACATATCATGACACAATGCGAAGGTTTTCCCATTTTTTGATTTTTTTTTTGAATTTTTTATGCCCGTTTCAAAATGCGGTCAAAACGGCGGGCTTGACTGTTCCTAGCTAGTGGTTGAATCTTGGAAAACTTTTGATGTGTCTCTGATTAAATAGATACTTATGTACCTATAAATGATTTTTGGAAAAATAAAAAGCAAACTACGACGCAGTTGCACTTCAAATTTGACCCGCTTCCTACTGAATTGGCAGAAATTTGTCTTTTTCACGAGAGGTGGATCAAATATTTTGACACCAAACCATTTGGTCAATTGTGCATTAAATACGGCCTAGTATTTTAGAAAAATGATTTGGTACAATTTTGGAAAAAATATTTGTTAGGTCTTCACAGAAAACCCTTTTTATGCACTCGGAAAATGAAAAATGAATTTTTTGTGCAAAGAAAATGAAACCCCCCAAATCAACATTGTTTGTCATCCCAAGATACACACATGTGCACTATATTGATTCATTTTAATAAATTATAAGGCTGTGTTTGATAGTAAAGTACTAAAAACAAAAGTATTAAAAACCATAGTATTCTTTAAAACCATGGTATTTGGAAAACCTGTAGCATTATTTAAATACGTAGAAAATGCAGAGGTATCAAAGAGGGCCTAAGTGGTTAATATGTTGAATGTTTGCCCTGAATAAGAGGATAAAAACTATAAGAAAAAACAACATATTTTTTACATAGCCTTAATTCTGATTGGTGGAATCAGCTAAGGCATGTATCGATGATATGGCGTACATCCGTCCATCCACCCGTCCATCCAACCATCCCGAGCCAGCCACCCCACGACCCCAGACCAACCGTGACCTAACCTATCCATTCCTTTCCCACACCACGATCTCTCCTCTCCTCTCCTCCACATCCACCGCACCCACCCACCCATCCCCCGCCGCCGCCTACCTCCACTCCACCGGCGACCTCCGCCCTCTGCCCCCGATCCTCTCCATCTCCCCTCACCTTCTATCCCACAGCGGGGCCCCTAGATCGAGTAGGCGGGCGCCATCAGATCGGCCATGCCCACAGCTCTCTCGGCTCCACCCCAAACCCTACCAACAACCACCGTCGTGCTCCATCACCAGCGACCTTGCCGCCGCCGCCCCTATCCCCTCGCCCTATCTCCATACCCGCGACGCCGAGCCGGACGGGAGGAGCCACCGCCCCGCAGCACGCTCGCGCTGGTACGTACAGGCGGTGCCCCCGTCGGATCTGAACAAGAAAACCGAGTGGTTCATGTACTTGGCGTTCCTAGATCCATCCGCCCCACCCTCTGCTCACCTTATCTCCCTCGGTGTTGGGGCATCTAGATCGAGCAGGTCAGGTGTCGGCGCTCCATGATCTCCATGCGATGCGCCGGTGAGGCGACGGTGATGCTCGTGGTGGACGCCTCCGCCGTCTTCCACCGACACACAGCCGCGCCCTCCGACGCCGCTCTTCCACGCGACGAGAGGCCTGGGTGCCGCTCGGCTGGGATAGAACCCCGCGCTCGACGATGCCATGGACATGGAGGTCTTCAAGGTACCCTCTTCCTCTCCTTCTCTGTCCCTCACCTCCAATACTTTCCACTGAGCTCGTGACAATGCCATGGCTCACTTGGGCCCTCTGATGCTTGCTCGCTACGGTCTCTCGATGAACACAGTTGCTTACTCCTAAAATCCCTAATTCCTAGGGTTTACTCTTGTTGTTCTACATACAGTCATGTACCACTATCATACTCCAGGCTTGCTTAGAATTGTAGTTCCACACTTAGAAGCATGACACCACCGAGTCACAGGGACATCTCAACTTCTGAATGAAAAAAATATTATTGTTTGGTGCATTGCATATACCATTACAGTTCTTGATTGAGTTTTTGACTTGCGTAATTCCGTCATCTGTGGAAGCTAATACCCACACAGCCAGCTCGTGCTCATTGTGTTTGACTGCCAGCTCGTGCTCTACTGCGACGAGTACCGATGCCCACATAGGTATGACATGTGTGCCCCCCGTGACCTTGCACCGGTGCTAGGTGCGTGAGTGCGCGTGCTTGCTGCAATGTCGGGTGCGGTGGTGTGCTGCAACCTTGCGATGGGGGCGGCCAGGTGGTGTGTGGCCGTGTGTGTGGGCGATATATGGAGCTCTGGAGATTCCTATTGGATTGCTGAGACTTGGTCTTGGTTCTGCCATTGGCGTGTTGTCTTTGCTCTAATCTGGTTAAAACTGTGTGATTAGACTAGTAGCATCAAATCTTTATCTGGAAAAAGAATACTATCAAGTCCTTAGCTAGCTAGCTAACTAGTACAAGCTGCAACCCAATAGGACAGTAGCTTTCATGCACGCATCTAGCTAGCTAATTAGTAATTACACTACTAGTATTCAGAAACAACTTCACTTTGAAACTCTGAATCACTTCTCCCTGATAGACACTTCACGAAAATGTATCATGTTCCAAACTCTTATTTGTATCATTATTTGCCGAATGTTATTTTATTATTTTTGTTTAACTAATCTTGTCTGAATCATCCCTCTTCTGTAGGTCTTTATGATGCTTTGGAACTGAGGGACGGTGGATCTGACTACTTGGGAAAGGGTGTTTCCAAGGTTCCATTTGAGCGAATTTTATATTAGCGTGAATAACGAATTCCCGGTCTATAGTCTTAAGTAATTATGTTACCTAGTTAGTGTTAGTGTAGTCTTCCGTCGCTCACATCTTTTGGTCTAACATATCTGCAGTGTTACTTATGCATGATACCTTGCTTATCTGTTGCCCCGACATTTCTGCATGGTTGTTTTGCGCTGCTGGCCTAATTAAACAAGATAAATATGTATTCTTCTTTGAGATAGAAATTCCATGCATGTTTATGAGGCACAAATTCTTTGAGATAACCATAACTATACTTCAAAAGTAAACATTATCAATTCAAATAACCAGCTTACTGATGTAGGAGTAGTAGAAACTCCATGGTTTCCTGATTGCTGAACATGGGAGATGTACCTTTTGCAATATTCATTTCTAAGATTAATTTGGTATCCCAGGTCCTGCAACACTATCTTCTTTGTTCCTGACTATAGAAATGTCCATGTGTACTAGTAGCATCTAAACCATGAAAACTAAATCATTAGGCACACTGTACTGCATACACTAGTTAATGTTCTGTCTTTTTGAGAACATTTTGTATCTGTTGTCTAGTTCTATCCGGTGATACTCGATTAGGGCCCCATGTGTTTGAACAACTAGTCAAGTAACATGGGTCCCCACTGGTGGTATAGCGTCAAGTTTGGAAGCAGCTGGACTGAATGTGAGAAAAGTTGAACAGCTTACACATTTTCCTCTACTCTGCTTCAAGTCGGTTTGAATTTGAATGGTTCATCGTGTGTAGGTGTGATCTGAATTCTGAATGGGTCTTTTGGCAGGTACTGGCGGAGGCCGAGAGCACCAAGGTGGTGGCGTTCGACGAGATCGACCTTAGTGCTTGCTGCTGACATGTGGAGGAGAAAGCCACATGAATCACCATCTCAACGGTCCGGCCTTAGTGCTTTCTGCTGACATTCTGCTGCTATTATTCTGCTAGACATTCTGCTGACATTCTGCTAACATTTCTATTTTAATTTTTTTGTCATAGAATAGTTTTGTTTGGCACTTACTGTTCCCGGGATGTAAAGATATGTATTGCTGGAATGAACGCTTGTAATATAATAACATTGCATGTTGCTTTGAAAATGTATCAGAACTGGGCTAGGCCCAAGATAGCTTGTGGTGTGATGACTTGTAATTTCTATGGCATAGTAAAAAAATTTGGATTTGATTAATTTTTTCGGAGCTGGGCTTGGCCCAAGTTATATTGGATGATTATTTTTGAAGGAAAAACATGAGAGGCCCAGCAAAGAAATGGCCCAGAAAAATATATGATCAAAAAGAAAATCTGCTGTTAAAGGGGCCACGCAAAGAAATCAATAAGGCTGAATTGTTGGGCCAGACCCATGTAGCTAATAAAAGCACAGGAAAAAATACATTAAAAAGGCCGAATTGTTGGGCTAGGCCCATGTAGAAAATCGAATTGGGTCGGGCTGATTCTTGTGCCACATCAGATTGCCACGTCGGATGCCTACGTGGCCTGGGGAGGCTGCTAGTGACCAAAACAAAATAGTAGGCATATTTTGGTCGTAAACGTCTACAACCTTATCACAGAGAAGGTCGTTAATTTCAGTTTACGACTGCCAGCTTTTGAGCTTCTGTTTTTGGTCACAAAAAGGTCGCAAATGAAAAACAATGACCTTTCAGTGACCAATAGTCAAGGTCACAAGTAGACATATTTCTTGTAGTGAGTATTTCAAAAAAAAATTACCTACGATCACGCAAGATCTATCTAGGAGATGCATATCAACGAGCGAGGAGAGTGTGTCCATGTACCCTCGTAGACCGAAAGCGGAAGTGTTTGGTAACGTGGTTAATGTAGTCGAACGTCTTCGTGATCCAACCGATCCAAGTGCCGAATGTATGGCACCTCCGTGCTTAGCACACATTCAGCTCGATGACGTCCCTCGAACTCTTGATCTAGTTGAGGCCAAGGGAGAGTTCTGTCAGCACGACGGCGTGGCGACGGTGAAGTTTACCGGCGTAGGGCTTCGCCTATGCACTACGACGATATGACCGAGGTGTGTAACTGTGGAGGAGGGGACCACGCATGGCTAAGAGAAACTTTGGTGTGCCTTTGTGGTGACCCCCTTCCACGTATATAAAGGAGGGGGAGGAGGAGGCCGGCCAAGGTGTGGCGCGCCAAGGGGGGAGTCCTACTTGGACTCCCGATCCAAGTAGGATTCGCCCCCATTTCCTATTCCAAGAAGGAGAAGGGGGACAGAGAGGGAGGAGAAGAAGGAAAGGGCCCCCCCCAATCCTAGTCCAATTCGGATTGGGCTTGGGGGCGCGTCTCCACCTAGCTGCGGCCTATCCTCTCTTCCACTAGGGCCCATGAAGGCCCATTAACCCCCCTGTACTCCGTAAAATACCCCAACCTATCCAAAACCATTCGTGTCCAAACATAACCTTCCAATATATCAATCATTATGTATCGACCATTCTGAGACTCCTCATCATGTCTGTGATCTCATCCGGGACTCCGAACAAACTTCGGTACATCAAATCACATAACTCATAATACAAATCGTCATCGAACGTTAAGCGTGCGGACCCTACGGGTTTGAGAACTATGTAGACATGACCGAGACACATCTCCGGTCAATAACCAATAGCGGAACCTAGATACTCATATTGGCTCCTACATGTTCTATGAAGATCTTTATCGGTCAAACCGCACAACAACATACGTCGTTCGCTTTGTCATCGGTATGTTACTTGCCCGAGATTCGATCGTCGATATCATCATACCTAGTTCAATCTCGTCACCGGCAAGTCTCTTTACTAGTTCCGTAATGCATAATCCCGTGACTAACTCATTAGTCACAAGTCACAATGCTTGCAAGGCTTAAAGTGATGTGCATTACCGAGAGGGCCCAGAGATGCCTCTCTGATACATTGAGTGACAAATCCTAATCTTGATCTATGCCAACTCAACAAACACCATTGGAGACACCTTAGAGTATCTTTATAATCACCCAGTTGCGTTGTGACGTTTGATAGCACACAAGGTGTTCCTCTGGTACTCGGGAGTTGCATAATCTCATAGTCTGAGGAACATGTATAAGTCATGAAGAAAGCAATAGCAGAAAAACTAAACGATCATTATGCTAAGCTAACAGATGGGTCTTGTCGATCACATCATTCTCTAATGATGTGATCCCCTTCATCAAATGACAACACATGTCTATGGCTAGGAAACTTAACCATCTTTGAATAACGAGCTAGTCATGTAGACGCACACTAGGGACACTCTATTTGCCTATGTATCCACACATGTACTAAGTTTCCGGTTAAATATAATTCTAGCATGAATAATAAACATTTATCATGATATAAGGAAATATAAATAACAACTTTATTATTGCCGCTAGGGCATATTTCCTTCAATTAGTCCACACATTGATCGCTATCCAGCATGCATATAGTGTATTAAGTTAACAAGAATGGAGTAACGCCTTAAGCAAGATGGCATGATGTAGCGGGATAGATCCAACAAATATGGTAAAAATCACATCTTTTGTCCTTAATGGCAAAAATACAAATATGTGCCTCACTACCCCTACTATAACTGGGTGAGGACACCACAAGATTGAACCCATCACAAAGCACCTCTCCCATTGCAAGAAAAACCAATCTAGTTGGCCAAACCAAATCGATAGATCAGAGAGGAATACAAAGCTATCTTAATCATGCATAAAAGAGTTCAGAAAAGACCCCAAAAATGTTCATAGACAATCTGATCATGAATCCACAATTCATCGGGTCTCAACAAATGCACCGTAAAAGAAGACTACATTGAATAGATCTCCAAGAACATTGAGGAGAACATTTTATTGAAGATCAAAGAGAGAGAAGAAGTCATATAGCTACTAGCTATGGACCTGTAGGTCTGTGGAAAACTACTCACACATCATCGGAAGGGCAACAAGGTTGGTGCAGAGGCCCTTCGTGATCGAATCCCCCTTTGGCGGAGACCCAAAAAAGGCCCCGAGATGGGATCTCACTAGAACAGAAGCTTGAGGCGAAGTATTTTTTGTGTGTCCTCTGGTATATGGGGAATATTTGGGTATTTAAGGACCCAGAGTTAGGGTTAGGAGAGCCACGGGGGGCCCACAAGCCTCATGGGCGCGCCCCCAGGGCTTGTGGCCCCCTCGTTGGTCTTCTGGCCTCTTTCCCGAAGCTTCGTGGGTGTATTGTTGTCCAAGAAAAATCATCGAAAAGTTTCGTTCCATTTGGTATTAATTTTCTATAGAAGTCAAAAACAAGGATAAAACAGCAAGTGGCACTGGGCACTGATACGTCTCCAAAGTTTCTATAATTTTTTATTGTTCCATGCTATTATATTATCAGTTTTGGATGTTTTATGTGCATTAATATGCAATATGTTTTATGTGCATTAATATGCTATTTTATATTATTTTTGGGACTAACCTATTAACCTAGAGCCCAGTGCCAGTTTCTGTTTTTTTCCTTGTTTTAGAGTTTCGCGGAAAAGGAATACCAAACGGAGTCCAAACGGAATAAAACTTTCGCGATGATTTTTCTTGGACCAGAAGACACACCAGAGACTTGGAGATCAAGTTGAAGGAGCCACGAGGCGGCCACAAGGACGGAAGGCATGCCCCCACCCTTGTGGGCCCCTCGTGCATCTCCTAACCTAGTTTCCTCGCCTATATATTCCCATATATCCCCAAACCAATAGGGGGAGCCATGAAAACACTTTTCCACCGCTGCAATCTTCTGTACCCGTGAGATCCCATCTAGGGGCCTTTTTCGGCATCGTATCGGAGGGGCATTCGATCACGGAGGGCTTCTACATCAACTATATTGCCTTTCCGATGAAGCGTGAATAATTTACCATAGACCTACGGGCCCATAGCTAGTAGCTATATGGCTTCTTCTCTCTCTCTTTGATTCTCAATACCATGTTCTCCTTGATGTTCTTGGAGATCTATACGATGTAATACTTTTTTGCGGTGTGTTTGCCGAGATCCGTTGAATTGTGGATTTATGGTCAGCTTATCTTTGTGTATTATTTGAATCTCCTCTGAATTCTTTTATGCATGACTTGATATCTTTGTAATTCTCTTCGAACTATCGGTTTGGTTTGGCCAACTAGATTAGTTTTGCTTGCAATGGGAGAAGTGCTTAGCTTTGGGTTCAATCTTGCGGTGTCCTTTCCCAGTGATAGCAGGGGCAGTAAGGCACGTAATGTATTGTTTCCATCGAGGATAAAAAGATGGGGTTTTCATCATACTGTTTGAGTTAATTCCTCTACATCATGTCATCTTGCTTAATGTGTTACTCCGTTCTTTATGAACTTAATACTCTAGATGCATGCTGGATAGCGGTCGATGTGTGGAGTAATAGTAGTAGATGCAGAATCATTTCGGTCTACTTGACACGAACGTGATACCTATATTCCTGATCATTGCCTTAGATATCGCAATAACTTTGCGCTTTTATATCAATTGCTCGGCAGTAATTTGTTCACCCATCGTAATATTTTCTATCTTGAGAGAAGCCTCTAGTGAAACCTATGGCCCCCGGGTCTATTTTCCATCATATGAGTTTCTGATCTACAATTTTAGTTTCCAATCTACTCTTTTTGCAATCTTTTACTTTCCGATCTATAAACCAAAAATACCAAAAATATTTACTTTACCATTTATCTATCTCTATCAGATCTCACTTTTGCGAGTAATCGTGAAGGGATTGGCAACCCCTTATCGCGTTGGGTGCAAGTTGTTTGATTGTTTGTGCAGGTATTCGGTGACTTGAGCATTGTCTCCTACTAGATTGATACCTTGGTTCTCAAACTAAGGGAAATACTTACTCTACTTTGCTGCATCACCCTTTCCTCTTCAAGGGAAAAACCAATGCAAGCTCAAGAAGTAGCAGGCACTAGGTAAATAGGTTAGGAACAAAAAATGATATAAAATAGCATATAAATGCATGTAAAACATCCAAGATAGATAATATAATATCATGGAACAATCACAAGTTATAGATATGTTGGAGACGTATTAGCTCCCACAAGAGCGATTCCGGCACCTCAAAAGCACGTGAGGGCAATGGAAAATCTTGATGCAATAGAAACAAGTGTCGAAATATGAATAGTGGCAGAAACACCGAGTACCCAACAGTCAACGCAGGGTTCAGTGGCCCACGGGGTGGACCTAAGAAGATCCCCTTTAAGGGGAACAAGGACGACCCAAGCGCGTTGGATAAGATATGCGACAGATCCTGCCGGATTCATGACACTTGTCGTTGTCAAAACCGGTGGATCTCGGGTAGGGGGTCCCGAACTGTGCGTCTAAGGCGGATGGTAACAGGAGGCAGGGGACACGATGTTGACCCAGGTTCGGGCCCTCTTGATGGAGGTAATACCCTACATCCTGCTTGATTGTTCTTGATGATATGAGTATTACAAGAGTTGATCTACCACGAGATCAGAGAGGCTAAACCCTAGAAGCTAGCCTATGGTATGATTGTATGTTGTCCTACGGACTAAACCCTCCGGTTTATATAGACACCGTAGGGGGCGACGGTTACACAAGGTCGGGTACAAGGAAGGAGATATACATATCTGTATTGCCTAGCTTGCCTTCCATGCCAAGTAGAGTTCCCATCCGGACATGGGACGAAGTCTTCAATCTTGTATCTTCATAGTCCAACAGTCCTGCCAAAGGATATAGTCCGGCTGTCCAGAGACCCCCTAATCCAGGACACCCTCAGTAGCCCCTGAACTAGGCATCAATGACGATGAGTCCGGCACGCAGTATTATCTTCGGCATTGCAAGGCGGGTTCTTCTCCAAATCCTGAATATCTGCTAAGTAGTGTCCGGCTCCCATAAATGTTGGATTCCTTGGTTTCCGTGCCCAATAAGGGCCATCTTCCATGTGTCGAGCGAATGCGAGGAGCCAGGGCGTTTTTACATTTGCCCCCTTAGCCAGGTAAATAAATTGTCTATTAAAGAGATGGGGATTCTTAGATCCAATCCACACCATCCTCCCACGGCGAGAATCCATCGGAGCGCGCTCGGAAAAAATCCATTCCATCATGGCCGACCACCGCAGCTCCTCCTCCCACCCTCGTAGCCCTAAGCCCGATGGTTGGGAGAGGTGTTCTGTCCCGCACAGCCGATTAGTAGAGTTGCAGACCCGGGGATTTCTCCCTCCAGTGTATATGGTCCCCGTCCGAGCCGGGCTCGCCACCTATAATGGCGGGAAACAAGCGAGAGATTCCCCAGTCCCTCTAAGGGGGAGCGGGTACGCCTTGTCCCTTACTTACTAAGGGGACTCATATTTCCAATTCATTCGTTCCTCCGCGGGCTCCTGGAGTTTTACGGCCTCCAAATGCATAATTTCACCCCTGCTTCCATATTACACATCGCCGGTTATGTTGCCCTTTGTGAGCTGTTTCTAGGCTGCGAGGCTCATTTCAAGCTATGGAAAAGGTTATTTTGCCTTGTGCCCCGCACATAGAAGGGGTCACTTTATCAGGTGGGCGGAGCCGAAATACGGGACATCACCGAGACCGGATACCTGTCCGGTACTCCGAAGAAGACGTCCGAAGACTGGCCTTCGGAGTGGTTTTATATGGAGGACGTCCCCCTTCCAGACCCTGTTCGGCAGGGCCTTCCTGAGTTCAACAATGCTCCTCTGAAGAAACGCCGAAGCTGGTGCCCACGGAGCCCCCATGAGGAAGACAACGGAGAAGTCCTTTACCTGATGAACCGGATTAAAGCACTCGCTCAATCAGGATTGACAATAATCGAGGTTATGTCAATATGCATAATGCAGGGAGTGCAACCACTTCAATATCGAGGGCACCACCTGTGGTGTTTTAACAGGGAAGATGATGCCACCCGTTGCGGGCGTAAGGGACCGGACTCCGCTGCTTCTTTAGCAAAAATTATGTCCGAGTTATTCAAGGGAGAAGAGGAGGAGTTCATCTGTATCAAGTGACGGGATGAATTCTCCATGTACAACCCTCCAAGCTGGGTAAGCTATCACTCTTCACTCCCGACCTTCCCGCATTCTTCATCATAAATACTCACCTTGCCGTTTCATGGCAGGAACTGCAAAAAGCTGTAAGGCAGGTTAACAGCCCACCTCCACAACCGTAGGACCCTGACCGGGCCCTTGATCCCGGACTTGAAGAGGATCCGGACATATTTGTGGAGCTGATAGACAGACAATTCTATCAATTGAGCTGCGATGACGCCATGGTGGCCATAACGGCCGACTATCCCGGACTACTCCCTGCGTCGCATGTAAGAAAAACCAAGATACCGACTCCAAAAATAGGATTCCCTTTTATGCACTTCACCTATCGTACACATATGGTGTTTTACAGGGAAGGCATTCGGGACGCCGTGCTAAACCCGCAGCAACTCGCCAACAAGAGGCACCGAGGCCGGGTAGGCCTAAAAGGAAGGTGGTCAGGACGGAGACGCCGACGCAGAGGTACGACACAAAACCTCCCTCCGTGGTTGTCGTCTTTCTCAAAATATAATGACGTCCATGTTTCTTAATTGAAAAAACGCTCGCCGGAATATATTCGGAGAGGCTGCCGATCACGCCTCCAGCAGTCGGGCTCCAGGGCGAGACATAGAGGCAGAAGCCAACACGGGGCGAACGCCAGATGCTCCTCCTACAGAGGATGCGGATGGACTATCTGCTACAAATTCAGAAGTGGAGAGCGCCATGAATCATAGGCATCGCCTGGCCGTACTCCGTGACGCTTGTTTCTCCCAGAGGCATTTGATGCCTTCAATTCCGGGGACGCGTACATCTGTGCTGCTCAAAATGGTCTAGCCAGAGCCACGGACCAGTATGTAAGGGATATACGGGTAAGAAAATCTGACGATTATATGTATAAGTAGCCCTTGAGACTTCAAACAGTTGACGCAACTGATTTAAGGATCATTATTTGTGCAGGTTCTTACAGAGAAGAATTCCAAATTGTCTCAAGAGCTAAACGAGTGCAAGGCCCAGCTAGGGGCCGCTGTTGCCGCGTTGAAGGAGTCCGAGAAGGGTCCCCCTGGTAACACTTGTATCCATTGCAAATAATATGGGTACCAGGTAGTAGGCGGCATGTATGCCAACCTAACAATAGATGTTACAGGTGGCCCCGGAGTGAATTCGGAGGCCGTGGAGGTGGATGCGGCACATGATGATCGACAGCGAAATGCTGGCGAGCGCGTGCTGACACGAGTCGGGAAGGAGAAAAATGATCTCCAAGACACCAATATCCGGCCGGGTGTGGAACTGAAAGATGTTCGAGCCCAGCTTGCGGACTCCGTGAAGGAGAATAAACGGCTTCGGCGTGGCATTTTTAGTAAGTGCTTGAACGAACTTGTAAAGGAGTTCGGCGAAGAAGCCGGCTAACAGTGTTATGTCTGCAGGTATACTGATGAAGTCATCCCGCGGAGGAGATGCCCGGGTCTTCGGGTGATCTTCTACCAGAGCTCTCACAACTGCACGAGCAAGTTCGGCAGGTGATGTAGGGTATTGCCCAGGCCTTGTGGCCATCCGCGTCCCCGCCCGTAGGCATCGGGGAGCTTATAGAGAAGCTCAAGGGAGCGCGGCGGCGCTTCCGGTTATGGAAGATATCAGCCTGCCGACAAGGTGCAAGGGAAGCCTGGGCTATGGCGAAGAAGTGATATACCAAAGCGGACCCAAACCACATGGCCGAGGTCGGACCTGTGGGGCCTGATGGAGAGAGATCCCTGTCAGTTTAGTGTATGATCAAGTAGAATTAGCCGCAAAGTATTCCCAACAAGATTGTAGGCTAGACAGACTGTTGGATGGTATAGAAGAAGAATTCAATCAGTCATAGTGACTGTGTACTTCAAATGACATATGTAATGTCCCTAGCCGGGTTGTAAATCATTTGTCATGGCGGACCTTTTCGCTTCGACCTCTGGACCCGATAGTCCAGAGTGTATCCGAATACCCGCTCGGTTATATAAGAACCGGGGTATGCATGGAAACCAGGCGTAGGGGTCATGAGTGCTTGAACAAACAAGTACCCAACTAGCTATGTTATATTACATGGATAGTAAGAAACATCTTCCAGGGAGAATAGTTCCGTTAAGGGTTCCTTTCCCTGGGTACGCATGCCCTAATGTGCATGTCCGAACTGCGAGAGGCAGGCTAAAAACATCTGGGGGCGTTTAGTAAATTAAATGAAAGTCATCTTTTATTCACCGACCGAATATTCCCTTAAGAACGCTAGCTTTCGGCTTCACCCACTCTGAGGTACACATCCGGCTGACCCGGCAGTAACAATCGCAGAGGTGCTCCCCTTATGCCCTAGCCGAATTAACGGGAACGTAGGGCATAAATACAAGAGCCAAGCAACCCAGCTTGGCCAAAACTTAAGTCATATCGATGCATATAATGGCGAAAAAAGGTATATGCGGAAGAATAACACATCTGCGGGGCATAAGGCCCAAAAAGTAATTAGATTGAGCTTTTGTATAAGAAGCCCCTAGATATAATGAGCGCGGTTAGCGCGTCAAGGTTGTGTAACCAAGACACAAGTTTAGCCCTTTAGGGCCTTTGAGACAAGAACAAAAAGAAAGAAAGAGAGAAAAAACAGATGTGCGAAAAATTGATGGAGGTAAGGAGACGAACATAGTGTCCGGTGCTAGGCGTAGAATCTTCGGAGTCTGGCTGCGTTCCATGGGTTTGGCTTGAGTCGATTTTCCGATGCATCCCGCAGACGGTACGCTCCACCGGTAAGAACCTGGTCGATAATGAATGGACCTTCCCATTTGGGCTTGAGCTTGTTCTTTTTCTTCTCCGGCAAGCAATGAACTAGTTCGCCAACGTTATAGGTTTTGTCCCGTACTTCTCTGCTTTGATATCTTCGAGCCATTTGCTGATAGAATGCGGAACGGGCTTTTCCTACGTCGCGCTCCTCCTCCAGGGCATCCAAACTGTCCTGTCGATCGAGCTCGGCCTCTCTTTCTTCGTATATGCGCACTCGAGGTGAGTCATGAATTATGTCGCAGGGCAGCACTGCCTCAGCGTCGTACACCATAAAAAACGGTGTGTATCCGGTAGTGCGATTCGGTGTGGTCCGCAGCCCCCATAGTATGGAGTCGAGCTCCTCTACCCAGTGCATGTTTGATTCATTTAAGGACCACACTAATCTGGGTTTAATGCCGCTCATGACAAGACCATTCACTCGTTCGACTTGACCGTTAGTTTGTGGATGATAGATAGAAGCATAATCGAGCTTGATGCCCATGTTGCTGCACCAAAGTTTCACCTGGTCGGCTATAAAATTCGTGCCGTTGTGAGTGATGATGCTGTGGGGGACACCGTAACAGTGTACAACCCCGGATATGAAGTCTATCACCGGTCCGGATTCAACCGTTTTGAAAGGTTTGCCGTCTATCCATTTGGTGAATTTATCCACCATGACCAGTAAGTATTTTTTCTTATGAGTTCCCCCTTTAAGGGGTCCGACCATATCAAGCCTCCAGACCGAAAAGGGCCAAGTAATGGGGATTGTTTGGAGAGCGGTAGGCGGCATATGGCTTTGGTTTGCAAATAGCTGGCAACCGACACAATGCTGGACCAGATGCTGCGCATCTGCCCGGGCCGTCGGCCAATAAAAACATGTACGGAAGGCCTTGCTTACAAGGGCACGGGCTGCAGCGTGATGTCCGACGAGTCCGGCATGAATTCTGCCAAAAGCTTCCGCCCTTCCTCTTCGGAGATGCACCTTTGAAGGACTCCGGTAGTGCTTTTCTTATAAAGCTCTCCCTCATGGACCTTGTAGGCTTTAGATCGCGCACTATGCAGCGTGCCTCATTTTGGTCCTCGGGTAGTTCCTGCCTAGTTAGGTAGGCCAGGAATGGTTCTGTCCATGGGGCGATAACGGCCATTATTATGTGGGCTGAAGGTGTTATTTCGATGGTCGAGCCTCCGATTGTGTTAGAGTGTTCGATATCTGGGGTTGTGGCCGGATCCGAACTATTGTTGCCGGTGTCCCCTTCCCATACCACGGATGGTTTAAACAGTTTTTCCAAGAAGATGTTCAGTGGGACAAGGTCGCGTTTAGAGCCGATACGGGCGAGGATGTCCACCGCCTGGTTGTTTTCCCGAGCCACATGGTGGAATTCAAGCCCCTCGAACCGAGCTAACATTTTGAGGACGGCATTGAGATATGCCGCCCTTTTCGGATCCTTGGCATCGAAGTCTCCATTTATTTGGGATATTGCAAGGTTCGAGTCCCCATGCACCTTCAGGCGTTGAATGCCCATGGAGACTGCCATCCGGAGATCGTGTAATAGGGCCTCGTATTCGGCTGCATTATTGGAGTCTGTATATAGTATTTGGAGTACGTATTGCACTGTATCTCCGGTGGGGGATGTCAGGACGACGCCAGCCCCCAGAACAGCCAGCATTTTAGAGCCGTCGAAGTGCATGATCCAATTGGAGTATGCGCCGTACTCTTTAGGGAGTTCGGCTTCTATCCATTCGGCTACGAAATTGGCCAGTACTTGCGACTTAATGGCCTGTCGTGGTTTATATGTTATGTCGAACGGGAGTAGCTCTATAGCCCATTTGGCAATCCGGCCCGTGGCGTCGCGGTTGTTTATTATGTCATTGAGTGGTACTTCGGAGGCCACCATAATTGAACACTCTTGAAAGTAGTGTCGTAATTTCCGGGATGCCATGAATACTGTGTATGTTATCTTTTGATAATGTGGGTACCGTGATTTGCATGGAGTGAGGACGGTGGATACATAATGTACCGGCTTTTGAAGTGGGAATTTATGTTCGTCCATCTCTCGTTCGACGACAAGCACTGCGCTTACAACTTAATGAGCTGCCGCTATATATAATAGCATTGGTTCGCCAACAGTTGGCGTGGCCAAGATTGGGTTGCTGGCCAAGATGGCTTTTATTTCTTCCAGTCCGGCCGTGGCTGCGTCCGTCCACTCAAAGTGTTCGGTGCGCCAAAGAAGGCGATAAAGGGGGAGTGCCTTTTCTCCTAATCGGGAGATAAAGCGGCTTAAAGCCGCCACACATCCAGTTAATTTCTATATTTGCTTGAGGTCAGTTGGGATAGCCAACTGCGACAGAGCTCGGATTTTAGCCGGATTTGCTTCAATTCCTCTACTGGAGACGATGAAGCCCAGGAGCTTTCCAGCGGGGATGCCGAAAATGCATTTTTCCGGATTGAGCTTAATGTCGTATGTTCGAAGATTAGCGAACGTGAGCCTCAAGTCGTCTATTAAGGAGTCGACGTGTCTAGTTTTAATGACCACATCGTCTACATATGCCTCCACGGTCTTGCCGATCTACTTTTCCAGACATGTCTGGATCATGCGCTGATATGTTGCGCCTGCGTTTTTTAGCCCAAAGGGCATTGTGTTAAAACAGAAAGGGTCGTATGTCGTGATAAATGCCGTTGCGGCTTGATCAGACTTCGCCATCTTAATCTGATGGTAACCGGAGTATGCATCAAGGAATCACAATGATTCGTGTCCTGCGGTAGCATCGATGATTTGATCGATGCGAGGGAGTGGGAAGGGATCCTTCGAGCAAGCCTTATTAAGGTCTTTGAAGTCGATGCATAGGTGACAGGATTTGTCCTTCTTTGGTACCATCACCAGGTTTTCTAGCCAGTCCGGTTGTTTTATTTCTCTAATAAATTCGTCTTCCAGTAGCTTGGCTAGCTCCTCTCCCATGGCTTGTCGCTTAGGTTCAGAGAAACACCGAAGAGTCTGCTTGACCGGCTTGAATCCTTTTAAAATATTAAGGCTATGCTCGGCCAATCTGCGTGGGATTCCTGGCATGTCTGAAGGATGCCAGGCGAATATGTCCCAATTCTCGCGCAGAAACTCCCATAGTGCGGCGTCTACAGCGGGGTTTAACTGTGCCCCAATGGATGCTATTTTTGCGGGGTCCATTGGATGGACTTGGAATTTAACTATTTCGTCCGCTGGTTTAAAGGAGGTGGACTTGGATCTTTTGTCTAGTATCATGTCATCCCTGTCCACCGTGGAGCGTAGCGCGGTTAACTCCTCCGCCACAAGGGCTTCTGATAATGCCTCGATGGCCAGTGCGGCTGTTTTGTTCTGGGCACGGAGTGCTATGTCCGGATCACTAACTAGAGTGATGATTCCATTGGGTCCGGGCATTTTGAGCTTCATGTACCCGTAATGGGGTATGGCTTGGAAGATCGTGAATGTCTCCCGCCCTAGAAGGGCGTGGTATCCTCTACTGAACGGGGCCACTTGGAATGTAAATTCTTCGGACCTGTAATTCTCCGGAGTGCCGAATACCACATCAAGTGTGATTTTCCCAGCGCAACGTGCCTCCCGACTAGGGATGATTCCTCGGGAGGTCGTACTGCTTTGCTCAATATGGTTGCTGTCTATTTCCATTTTTTGAAGAGTCTCCTCATAAATGAGGTTTAATCCGCTGCCGCCGTCCATGAGCACTTTAGTGAGCCGAAAGCCATCTACAATTGGACTGAGGACCAAAGCAGCTGGTGCTCGGGCTGTTCGGAATTTAGGTTCGTCACTGGCATTGAAGGTAATAGCTGTGTCGCTCCATGGATTTATTGCTGCCACGTGGCAGACTTCGGCAAGGCTACGGAGTGCTCGCTTACGCCTATTATTTGAGGCGAAGGTCTCAGAGACCGTCAATACTGTATTGTTATCCATGGGAAGGTGCTCTGAGGTATTTTGGATGAGGAGATCCTCACCGCTCTTGGTCACCTGCCGGAGTACCCAACATGCTCTAAGGCTGTGTGTTGATATGGTATCCGTTGTACTATGGATTTTGCAGGGCCCGTTAAGCCATCCCTCCAATACAGTTCCATGCCCTGTAGTGGGTGTCGTGGTTCTAAGACTGACAGTAGAGTAGGGGTGAGAATGTAGAGGCAAGATCCTAGCTATGGAGGAGTTGTACACATGAGTTTTACGAGTTCAGGCCCTTCTCGGAGGAAGTAACAACCCTACGTCTCGGTGCCCTGAGGCGGTCGACTGAATATATGTGTGTGAATTACAGAAAGTGCGAACCCTTGTCCCAGAGGAGGGGGTGGCTTATATAGAGTGCGCCAGGACCCCAGCTCCCCTCCGTTACACGGGGTTCAATGCTCATAAAGGTGGGGCGTTACTGGTAATGTCTACAATAAAGTGTTATAAATGCCCATAAAGCTATGGTTTAAGTCATGACCGTTGTAGAGTGGAGGGTTTCTCGTCTTCTGGTGGTCGAGTATCTTCAAGGTGGTCGAGTGAGCACATCTTCACGGTCGAGTGGATGATGTTTTCTCTTCGACTGCTTCTGATTCTTTGTAGAGATGTCCTTGGGGAGGGTATGTTGGACAGATCCATGACCCTACCCTAGGTACATGGCTTCATCATTAGCCCCCGAATGGATCAGGGTTTGAGTGGGGAAGGAGTTGGGAACACTTCCGACCCATTCTTTGTGCTATGAGTATATCTCGTTCTAGAACAATGAGTTGAGGTGAGGACGTCGACTCCTTTCTCAGTCGCCTTGGTCCATTCTTGGTTTTTGTCGAGTGAATTTTCATGGTAGGATTACGAATGATGGTGTAGATGATGTTTGTCTTCAGTCTGACAGGTTGTTCTACTCTCCGCGGATCTCGCGGGATTCGAATTTTGGGAAGTGCGCCAGACGGACGGAACCGAGGATATCAGGACGGATTAGGCAAGTCTCCTCGATCCCCGCGCCACCTTTTTCGCCACGTACTACGCGTGAGACTGTTGCGGGATTTGTTTAGATCGCCTGGGTCCACCAGTCAGTCACTCGGGTGACGACCTTATAAAAGGCCCGGGACCAGGCCTCTGCCCCGTGCGCTCCCATTCTCTCTTCTTCTTCTCCCGATCTCTCTGCCACGCTCGCTTCCGCCCTCGTCGCCGGACCTTTGCTCGAGCTCTACCTGTCGCCATGGGGAAGGAGAGGACGGTGGCACTGGAATGCACGAAGAAGGCGACAGCAAAGGCGAAGGGCAAGCGGACCAGCCGGGGCGGATCCTCGTCGAGATCTGGCCTGCCAGCGGGCTAGATCCAGGGCGACTGGATCCGCTCGACAATCACCCAGGATGACCTCGACGACCTGGTGGAGGAGGGATTGATCCCCCACAAGTCGGCACGGCTCTCGGGGAACGAAACCGAGCCGCAACCGAGGGAGGGTGAGTTTGTTCTCCTCGCCACCCACGTAGATCGCGGATTCTCACTGCCTCCCCGTCCTTTCTTCCGGAGTTTTTTGAACTTCTTTGGGGCTCAACTCCACCATTTCGCTCCAAACACCATAGTCTATCTAGCCGCTTTTGTGTCGATGTGCGAAAACTTCTTGGGCTGTCGACCGCACTGGGGCCTTTTCAAACACATCTTCACCTGCCGATCCCAGTCGGTCAAAAAGGCCAAGTCGAGTGACGAGAAGACACAAGTGATCCAGATGTGCGGGGGTCTAGGGATCCAGATGAGCAGCAAGAGTACTTTCCCAGCCATGATTCTTCCCGACTCGGTCCGGGGCTGGCAGTTGACTTGGTTCTACTGCATGGATCAGCCGACTGGACTTCCTCCCTTTTCCTTGGCTCGAGTGGAGAAGCCCGCCCCCGTGAAGGTAGTTCTAGAAGAGAAGGCGCAGGCCAAGGTGCTGGTCGAGCAGGTCGTCCAGCTTGTCCGTGACGGGGTGACCGGGATGGCCCTGCTGAAGGTCTTTCTCGGTCGACGCATCCAACCTCTTCAGGCGCGCGATCATCTGATGTGGATGTACTCTGGGCTCGAGGATTCCACTCGGATCCACCCGGAGGATGTCAGCGAGGATACCTTGGAGAAGTGGTTGATGGGGATCACCAGCAACAAATACAACCCTCGGGGGTCTAGGAGGGTGATTCCATTCGACAACTCACACCAACCGGAGCAGGTATAATTCTGTCTTATCAAGTACCTTTTCAATTCACCGAGTGATATCTTGTTTATGGTCGATTGAATTTCCTTTGATCGTTGTCCTTTCAGGCCCTCATTGACATGTACTCAATGCCCAACGGAGTGCAGGACCAAGAGGTCGAGGAAGAAGGGAGCAGTGACGAGAGCGGCGAGGAGCATTCGGAGGCCGAGGAGAGCGACAAATCGACTGATGACGAAGAAGTCGACTCGCCTCCTCGCGGGGAGAGGAGATCCAAACATGCCCACGACCCGGCGAGCGCTCCGGACTTGGTGGCCGCGCCGACTGGTCAATCTTCGAAGCGTCCTAGGACGTCTTCCCCGACGCCGACTGAAAAGGCTCCAAAGCAGTCCAAAGTTGCGCCGCCTCTAGCACCGAAAGCTACCTCCTCCAAGCCGCGAAAAGCTTTGCCCAGGATCAAAGTGACTGTTCCTACTATCTCCGGGTAACCATCCGACTTGTTCTTCTCATCGACTCAATTAACCGGACGTAACCGATCGAATGCGGGTCTTTGTAGTGCTGCTACGACAGGAACCTCTTCTCTCCAATACCGGGACAAGGAAATGGAAGATGCGGTAACCTCCAACCCAGGTATAAACTCTTGTGATTTTGTTCTTGATTCTTTGGTCGATTGCGTTCGAGTGGCTCACTTGGGGTCGAATGATCTGCCTTGCATCTCCACCCAACGTCATCGATCTTCCAGATGACGATGAAGATGTGGCTCTTAAGACCAGGAAAAGCAAGAAGGTAACCGCTAGTAAGATGTCTCTGCAAGAACCCACTACGACACCTCCCGTCTGTCAACCTGAAGACGCGGGCAGGGCTTCTGTGACCTTCGCTGCACCTTTGTCGAGTGGGCCTCCCGCACCGTTGACTGCACCTGTGATTCCCTCAGCTGTCCAACTCCACGCCACGGAGCTCCAAGCCGCCGCACCTGGGTCGTCTGCCCACTTTTTCACCAGCTACCCCGTCCCGGACAACCAGTCGGAAGCGGCTGTGGAAGCCATCCGACAAGCTGACATGATGATGGAGCGGGTGAAGACAGTGCATGAGAACAGCCAGGCTGCCTACGACGCCAGAGCTGCTCTTCGGGCCAATGTCCAGGTGAGTAAACTTTCTTACTGTTTTTGCTCTATGAGGAAATGTTACTCAAAAAATCTTCGTCTACACAATCTCCTGTTGTTTGCGTCGAATTAGAGCACCCACTGGGTGTTCTGTTGATTTTGGTATTTTTGCTCTTCTACTCGATCTGGGCGAGTGGAATCAGAACCGATGGGGGCACGCTAAGTGCACCCACTGGGTGTAGTCCCCGAGACCGCGGTCGACTGCTGGCAGTCGACTGGGGTCTAAGTTCTTCTTTCCTTTCTTTTTTACTCCTTACACTCGACTCAGGCGGGCCGGTCGAGTAGTTTCGTTCTTCCACTCGGTCTGGGCGAGTGGGATCTGAACCGGTGGGGGCACGCCAAGTGCACCCACTGGGTGTAGTCCCCGAGACCGCAGTCGACTGCTGCCAGTTGACTGGGGTCTGAGTAGTTTTTTTTAGTTGAGTCTTAGTCAGCGGGGGCACGCCAAGTGCACCCGCTAGGTGTAGCCCCTGAGACCGCAGTCGATTGTGTGCA
This sequence comes from Triticum dicoccoides, assembly GCF_002162155.2. Classification (NCBI taxonomy): domain Eukaryota; kingdom Viridiplantae; phylum Streptophyta; class Magnoliopsida; order Poales; family Poaceae; genus Triticum; species Triticum dicoccoides. The sequence goes on along the minus strand of NC_041384.1, from coordinate 228,408,416 downwards.
GTCGGCTGAGTTCTAAGCGAACTTCTTTAGGCTTTATTCACTCGGAAGTAAACAACCTTTGATCTTATCAACTGATCTGTCTTTTGCCTTCTGCAGAAGTCTTGCACTCTTATTTCTAAGTTTGCTGAACTTGAGGAGAAGCAGAGGCAACTCAACCTCGACTTAGAATTAGCCCAGCAGAATCTGAAGAAAGCTCAAGATGAAGCCGCTAGTATTGAAGGTAACTGACTGTCGACTGATTTTCAATACATTTCTTTGATCTCTTTTGATTCGATTGCTTCTTTCGCAGAGAAAATGAAGTTGGCTCTAGAGAAGAAGGACTCGGACCTCGCCACCGTGCAAAAAGCAGCTCAAGATAAAACTGCTCTCGTAGACCAGAAGCTTGCTTCAATCGGAACGCTGGAAGAAGAGGTGACCAAACTGAAATCTTGTCTTAATGAAGCTAACCGCGAAGTGACCAGTCTGAAGAAGGACAAGGTCGCCCTGAATGAAAAGCTGGAGTCTGCGATCCGCAAGAGGAATGACACGGAAGCTTATCTGAGGACTCTTGCCAAGAAGCTTTATCTCACGCTGGAAGGTATTTCTTTTAATCCGACTATGTTGATGCTTGCGATCGGATCTTGCTCGGTCGATTGACTATTTTTTGCTGCAGAATTTTGTCAAGACTTCGACGAGGAAACTGGAAGGGTCGAGAAGGGTCTGGACCCTATCGCTTCTCCAGTCTGCGACGAAACTGCAATGAACGTGCTCCGACTGGAGTCCCGTATCGCCAGCGCCATAAGCTACCTCGCGCGCCTGAAGGAGGTAGTCTCCCGAATCGACTCATCGCTTTGGCCGGGGGCGATGCTTCAGAACAACCTACAATCCTTGATGACTCGACTGAACAAGATCCCTGACCGAGTGCAAGAATGGAAGAAATCCTCCGCCCGGTGTGGTGCTGATGTGGCGTTGTCCTTGGTGCGAGTCCATTGCAAGGAAGCTCGTGAAGACAAGCTGGCTGCAATCAAAGTTGCTAACACCAAAAAGCATGACTTCTAGTCCTTGATGGAGACTCTCATTGCTGCCGCCACTCAGATCGCTGATGGGATTGACCTGGACTCATTTGTGGCGCCTACCAGCCCTCCTTCGGTCGAGTGAACAAACTTATGAAACTTGAATCTACTTTAAATTTGCCTCGGAATGCCGAGTGATTGCTGTAACCGTTGAACTCCTTCGGGCTTGATGCCCGAGCACTTTTGATTTGCTGCTTGGAACTTTTAGGATTTATCTGAATTTGGTTTATCTCTGAATGTGCTTGCGTTTGCCTTCGAATGGACTTTGCTCACTGCTTGGAATAGTCTTTGTGCTGGAGACGCAGCTCTGAGGGGGCAGCTCCAGTCGACCCACGCTTCGTCGTCCTCGCGGATAGGGATGGAGCGGACGTTGTACTTGTGTTGTGGCTCCGAAGGAGAAGGTTGCAGTCGACCTGCACCTCGTCGTCCTTGCGGATAGGGATGGAGCGGACATTGTACTTGTGTCGTAGCTCCAAAGGAGAAGGTTGCAGTCGACTTGCACCTCGTCATCCTTACGGATAGGGATGGAAGGACGTTGTACTTGTGCCGCAGCTCCAAAGGAGAAGGTTGT
>NC_041384.1:228347669-228406599 GCF_002162155.2 Triticum dicoccoides | reverse complement strand
GACCTGCACCTCGTCGTCCTTGCGGATAGGGATGGAGCGGATGTTGTACTTGTGCGGCAGCTCCAAAGGAGAAGGTTGCAGTCGACCTGCACCTCGTCGTCCTTCCGGATAGGGATGGAGCGGACGTTGTACTTGTGCCGCAGCTCCGAAGGAGAAGGTTGCAGCGACATGCACCTCGTCATCCTTGCGGATGGGGATGGAGCGGACGTTGTACTTGTGCCGCAGCTCCGAGGGAGAAGGTTGCAGTCGACCTGCACCTCGTCGTCCCCGTGGATAGGGATATGTTTCAAACTTAGGCGAGTATTGGACTGTAGCTATGTCTCCTAGTGAGAGAACTTAGGCGAGTGTCAGACTGCAGCTAAGCCCCCGAGTGGGAGGGTTGCTCTCCACTCGGCAGGATTTTTTCAAACTTAGGCGAGTACTGGACTGCAGCTAAGTCTCCTAATGGGAGGACTTAGGTGAGTGCTGGACTGCAGCTAAGCCCCCGAGTGGGAGGGTTGCTCTCCACTCGGTAGGATTTTTTTCAAACTTAGGCGAGTACTGGACTGCAGCTAAGCCCCCGAGTGGGAGGGTTGCTCTCCACTCGGTAGGATTTTTTCAAACTTAGGCGAGTACTGGACTGCAGCTAAGTCTCCTAGTGGGAGAACTTAGGTGAGTGCTGGACTGTAGCTAAGCCCCCGAGTGGGAGGGTTGCTCTCCACTCGGGAGGATTTTTTCCAAACTTAGGCGAGTACTGGACTGCAGCTAAGTCTCCTAGTGGGAGAACTTAGGTGAGTGTTGGACTGGAGCTAAGCCCTCGAGTGGGAGGGTTGCTCTCCACTCGATAGGATTTTTTCAAACTTAGGCGAGTACTGGACTGCAACTAAGTCTCCTAGTGGGAGAACTTAGGCGAGTGCTGGACTGCAGCTAAGCCCCCGAGTGGGAGGGTTGATCTCCACTCGGTAGGATTTTCTTTCGAACTTAGGCGAAACGGATTCGCGACTAAGCCCACCCACTGGGGGATTTCAGAAGTAAATAAGAACACAACAATCGAATGATAGGACCATAAGCTCTTGTCTTTGATAAACAAACTACAAAGGTGTTTCTTATTACATTTTATTCGAACGAGTGCTTAAGTATAAAAGGGGCAGAGCAGCTCCGCGTTCCAAGCCCGTGGCTCGTCTTTCTGATGCTCAATAATGTAAATATGGTATGCTCCGTTGTGGAGAACTTTGGTGATAATGAAGGGGCCCTCCCAGGTTGGGGCAAGCTTGTGTGGTTTCTGTTGATCCACTCGAAGGACCAGGTCTCCTTCTTGAAAGGCTCGACCCCTCACATTTCTGGCGTGGAATCGATGCAGGTCTTGCTGATAAATGGTCGAGCGGATCAAGGACATCTCTCTTTCCTCCTCTAAGAGATCGACTGAATCTTGTCGGGCCTTCTCTGCTTCCTCTTCAGAGAAGAGCTCAACTCGGGGTGTATTGTGGAGCAGATCACTTGGCAAAACAGCTTCGGCTCCATAGACTAAGAAGAAAGGAGTTCGTCCGGTCGACCGATTAGGAGTTGTCCTCAAACCCCACAGAACCGATGGAAGTTCATCAACCCAAGCGCCTGCTGCATGTTTGGGATCATGCATTAGTCGCGGTTTCAGTCCTTTGAGAATTAGGCCATTGGCTCTTTCTGCTTGTCCGTTCAACTGCGGGTGAGCGACAGAAGCATAGTTGACTCGAGTGCCCGGAGAGGCGCAGAAAGCTCTGAACTCGTCGGAATCGAAGTTCGATCCGTTGTCCGTGATGATGCTGTGTGGGACTCCATATCTGAATGTCAATTCTCTGATAGAACTGACAGCGGTGCTAGCATCAAGGTTCTTGATAGGTTTAGCTTCGATCCATTTGGTAAACTTGTTGACTGCAACGAGCACATGAGTGAAGCCGCTCCTGCCAGTTCTCAGTGGTCCAACCATATCCAGTCCCCAAACAGCAAAGGGCCAGATGAGGGGGGTGGTCTTCAGGGCTGACGCTGGCTTGTGAGACATGTCGGAGTAAAACTGGCAGCCTTCACATCTGTCGACTATATCTTTCGCCATTTCATTTGCTCGTGGCCAATAGAATCCAGCTCAGTATGCTTTAGCCACGATGGCCCGAGAGGATGCATGATGACCACAGGTCCCCGAGTGGATGTCATTGAGGATCATTTGACCTTCTTCTGGTGTTATGCATTTCTGACCGACTCCAGTCACGCTTTCCCTAAACAGCTGCCCTCTTATCACAGCAAAGGCCTTGGATCGACGGACGATATGTCGAGCCTCTTCTTCATCCTCCGGGACTTCTTTTCTGAGGATGTACGCAATGTAGGGCACCGTCCAATCAGGAGTAATGGCCAGAACCTCCATGATCAGGTCGACTATGGCTGGGACATCGACTTCAGTCGGATCTGTGGCGCTCTTAGGTTGCAGAGGCTCTTCAGTAAAAGGATCTTCCTGAACTATCGGCGAGTGAATATGCTCCAAAAACACATTGCTGGGAATGGCTTCTCTCTTGGAACCTATCTTTGCCAAATCGTCGGCTGCTTGATTTTTCAGTCGGGGTATGTGGTGGAGTTCTAACCCCTCAAACTTCTTCTCAAGCTTCCTAACTGCGTTGCAGTAACTAGTCATGGTTGGGCTTCTGACGTCCCACTCCTTCTTCACTTGATTAACTACTAAATCTGAATCGCCATAGACCATCAGGCGACGGACGCCGAGTGAGATGGCCATGCGCAATCCATACAGGAGTGCTTCATATTCTGCTTCATTGTTGGAAGAATCAAAGTGAATCTGGAGGACATATTTGAGCATGTCTCCTCGGGGGGATACCAGAACTACTCCAGCACCAGAACCGTTCAGCATCTTGGATCCGTCAAAGAACATGGTCCAGTGCTCAGAGTGCACTTGAGTCGGTAGTTGCTGTTCGATCCACTCGGCGAGGAAATTTGCTATTGCTTGGGACTTGATAGCTTTCTTTGCCTCAAACTTGATATCTAGGGGAAGGAGTTCAATCGCCCATTTGGCCACTCGACCAGTTGCATCTCTGTTGTGCAGAATCTCTGATAATGGAGCGTCGCTGACGATTGTAACAGAGTGATCCGAGAAATAGTGTGCAACCTTCTTCATGATCATGTAAATCCCATAGACAAGCTTCTGATAATGAGGATATCTCTGCTTTGACGGGGTCAGGACTTCAGAAATATAATAGACTGGGCGTTGAACCTTATAAGTTTTTCCTTCTTCTTCCCGCTCGAACGTAACTACTGTACTAATGACTTGTCCAGTGGCTGCTATATAAAGCAGTAGAGGCTCTTTGCTGATTGGAGCAGCAAGCACCGGCTGGCTGGAAAGCAGGGCTTTTAGCTCTGCAAACGCTGCATCAGCTTCTGGTGTCCACTCGAACTTGTCTGATTTCTTCATCAGTCGGTAAAGAGGCAGCGCCTTTTCACCGAGACGAGAAATGAATCGACTTAGGGTAGCCAAGCAACCAGTAAGCTTTTGGACATCATGCACACGCACAGGGCGTTTCATTCGGAGTATAGCGCCTACCTTCTCTGGGTTAGCATATATTCCTTGTTCGGAAACAAGAAAACCGAGTAACTTTCCGCCTCGAACTCCAAACGTGCACTTTGATGGATTGAGCTTGATATCATACCTTCTGAGGTTGGCAAAGGTTTCAGCAAGGTCAGTCAGTAGGTCGGAACCTTTACGTGACTTGACCACAATGTCATCCATGTATGCTTCCACATTCCGACTGATCTGAGTGAGCAGGCACTTCTGAATCATCCGCATGAATGTGGCTCCGGCGTTCTTCAAACCGAATGGCATTGTGACATAACAGAAGCACCCAAACGGGGTGATGAAAGCTGTCTTTATTTTGTCGGGTCCATACAGACGGGTTTGGTAGTACCCGGAGTAAGCGTCCAAAAAGGACAAACGCTCGCACCCTACAGTCGAGTCGACTATCTGATCGATGCGAGGGAGAGGGAAGTGATCTTTCGGGCAGGCCCAATTGATATGCTTGAAATCAATACACATGCGAAGTGAGTCGTCTTTCTTTGGGACCATGACTCAGCTGCCAAAAGCCGAGCCACCTCTTCACCGATTGCCTTTCTTTTCTGGACGGTGGACCGTCGAAGATGCTCTTTTAATGGTTTCACCTTCGGGTCGACTCGCAAAAGATGCTTAGCCAGTCCCCTGGGAACACCTGGCATGTCAGAAGGCTTCCATGCAAAGATGTCCCAGTTCTCACGGAGGAACTGGATGAGCGCTTCTTCCTATTTGGAGTTGAGTGTGGTGGAAATGTGAGTCGGAGCTACATTGGGATCCGTCGGGTGAATGTGAATTGACTTTGTTTCACCAGACGACTGGAATGCTGAATCTGTGGTTGGCTTCTTGGCTCGCAGCAAGTCACTCGGAACTGCATTTTTCTGGTATTCTTACAATTCTACCACGGCCATCTGGGCATCGGCGATCTTCGAGCCCTTCTGGAAGCACTCTTCTGCCTTCTTTCGGTTACCAGAGATAGTGATCACTCCTCTGGGACCAGGAATCTTCAGTTTGAGGTACATGTAACATGGTCGAGCCATAAACCGTGCGTAAGCTGGCCTGCCCAGAATTGCATGATAAGCACTATGGAAATCTACAACTTCAAATGTCAACTTTTCTTTATGGTAATTTTTGTAATCACCGAAGACCACGTCGAGTGCAATCTGACCGAGGGATGCAGCCTTCTTGCCTGGAATGACCCCATGGAAACTCATATGGCTTTCACTGAGTCTGGACATCGGAATGCCCATTCCTTTCAACGTTTCTGCATACAGTATGTTCAGACCACTGCCACCGTCCATCAGTACCTTTGTTAGTCGAGTTCCTTCGACCACCGGATCAACCACAAGTGCTTGCCTCCCAGGGGTGGCGATGTGCACTGGATGATCAGACTGGTCGAATGTATTGGCAGTCTGCGACCACTTCAAGTAACTGGGTGTCGCCGGAGCAACCATGTTCACTTCCCTGTTGATGACTTTCAATCGACTTTTGCTCTCAACATCAGCAAAAATCATCAGAGTGGAATTCATGTGGGGATAACCATCTTCATCCTCACCCTCATCCTCAGCCTTGTCTGCTTCCTTCTCATTTTCCTTGGGCTATTTCTCTCGGAACTACTGGATTAGGAGGCGACACTGCCGAGTGGTGTGCTTCGGGTAAATGAAGTTGCCTTCTTCATCTTTTTTGGTGTGGATATGGCACGGCAAATCCAACACGTCATTCCCATCTTGATCTTTTAATTTCTTGGGGTTCCATGGCCCTTTAGGCTTCCCCTTGAACTTTCCTTGAACCACAGCCAACGCTTCACCTGGAGCAGCTGGCTTGGCCTTGCACTTCTGTTTCCGACCGGAGTTTCCTCCTCCGGCTTCGTGGGCGACTGCTTTGTGCTTGCCGCTCCAGAGTCGCTCTTCTTCTTCACCATTGGCATACTTGGTGGCAATTTCCATCATCCGAGCCAGAGTCATATTTCCTGTCCGGCCAAATTTCATATTCAACTCCCTATACCTGACGCCTTCCTTAAAGGCACAAATTGCCTGATGATCTGACACATCTTCTACCGTGTGGTGTAGGGTGATCCATCTCTGGATATAATCCCTCAAAGTTTCATTCGGCTTCTGAACACAACATTGTAACTCTGTCAAACTTGCCGGCCGTTTGCAAGTGCCCTCGAATGTTCTGACAAACACTTGGGCGAGATCTTCCCAAGTATAGATGCTACCAAATGCTAACTGATTCAGCCATGCTCTAGGTGAGCCCTCCAACATCAGAGGAAGGTGTTTCATGGCCACTTCATCATTGCCGCCACCAATCTGGACAGCCACTCGGTAGTCTTCAAGCCAAGTGTCAGGCTTGGACTCTCCGGTGAACTTACTAACTCCAGACGCCAACCTAAAGTTGAGGGGAATCACTGCAGCTCTAATAGCTCTGCTGAAGCACTCTGGACCAGAGACATGCACCCTGTTGCTGGTTTGTGGACCTCCATCATGGCCCTCTCAGTGAGCTCTGTTTCTGTCGACCAAGCCCTGCACGAGAATAGATCTCGCATCAAAGCCTGGCTCCCTGGGGTCGATTGGAATACCTCGCCCAACACTGTGAGGGCGCCTGTCTTCATGCTGCCGAGACATGTACGACCCGCTCCTCAAGGGAGGCGTGGGCACTCGACGGCGATCATCACGATCGACTCGGCGATCATACTGCTCTCAGTTTCTATACTGATCTCGTCGATCCCCATGTCCCTCATGCCTCAGAGGCGATCTTGGGCTATCGGCCGACTGAACTGTGTCTGCCATCACGGATCGGCTGTGGATCCTATCCCGCGACTGAGATACAACCGTATTCTGCTCTCCCGCCGCCTGGAGCAAGGCTCGGATCTGCACCAGACCTCGACCAGCTCCTGACTGCGAGGGTTGGATCAACTCCGCTATCCGGGCAGCAGCAGCTCGATTCTAGATCGGGGTTCGGTATACCTGAGTCAGAGGAGGAAAAAGCTGGCGTCGACTGGATTCAGGAGCGCGCTGCCGAGCGCGATTGTCGAGTGCGCATTGGAGGTTCTCCAGTCGAGTGCACTCAGCCAGGTTGGCCAAGTGCGCCTGCTCCAAGGCCTGGGCCTCAGGGGTTTCTCCAACTATAGGAGTATGCAATGCATCCATGTTCCGGCGGCGAAGTTCCTCCCTCTGCTGCGAGGAGAGGGGTTCGGGGCGGTACTCCTCGTGAACGCGCGACGGATCGCCGTTCCCATCGCCTCCATCTTCACGGTTGAAGCCAGGAGGGCTGCATGGTCCATTGACCATCAGAACTTCAGCCGCTAGGTCGCTGCTGTCGCACTCAGATGCGGTCTCTACGGAGCCAGTCGACAGATCGAACAGGCCGTAGAGAGTTTCGTCGGGCTCGATCGCCGCAACTTGAGGGGTGGCCGACTGGCGGGCCACCGCATGCCTCACCCACCGCTGAATCCTCGACCGACCAGAGCGTTTGCTCCGGCGAGCCGCGGGAAGGGGGAAAGCTGATGGAGTAGACTGATACTGGGTCGACGGTTGCCGCAGGAGGACGCCGCGGACGCACGCGCGGAAGTGCGTCGCCCCGCGAGCGGGGAGCGCGTCGACGTCGAGTGGAGCCTCCTGAAGCCAAGTGGAGTCGTCGGCGACAAACACGAGCGCGCCGAGACGGATCTCGCGGCCCTCAGCCAAACCTGCGCCTGAAACCATGATGAAGGGGATCGGAAAAATCGCAACTTCTCCAACAAGTCGCTAAGACACCTGCCCCACGGTGGGCGCCAACTGTCATGGTTCTAAGACTGACAGTAGAGTAGGGGGTGAGAATGTAGAGGCAAGATCCTAGCTATGGAGGAGTTGTACACACGAGTTTTACGAGTTCAGGCCCTTCTCAGAGGAAGTAATAGCCCTACATCTCGGAGCCCTGAGGCGGTCGACTGAATATATGTGTGTGAATTACAGAAAGTGCGAACCCTTGTCCCAGAGGAGGGGGTGGCTTATATAGAGTGCGCCAGGACCCCAGCTCCCCTCCGTTACACAGGGTTCAATGCTCATAAAGGTGGGGCATTATTGGTAATGTCTACAATAAAGTGTTATAAATGCCCATAAAGCTATGGTTTAAGTCATGACCGTTGCAGAGTGGAGGTTTTCTCGTCTTCTGGTGGTCGAGTGTCTTCAAGGTGGTCGAGTGAGCACATCTTCATGGTCGAGTGGATGATGTTTTCTCTTCGACTGCTTCTGATTCTTTGTAGAGATGTCCTTGGGGAGGGTATGTTGGACAGATCCATGACCCTACCCTAGGTACATGGCTTCATCAGTGGGATTTTGCTTCTTTGTAATTGAGTCGGGAGACTTGTGAGAGTACACCCTTTTAGTTCAGACTGGGGGTTTTGTCAGAGCCGGATTATCCCAAAATTGCGTTCGGGTTTTCCAGGCACTTTCCATCGCACAGTATTTCCATACTATGGCCGCCAAGTCAGCGAAGTGTGCTATGTCACGGTGACTTATGGCGTCGAGGATTCCCTTGTCCGTGCAATTGTTGCAAAAGAACGAAATTGCGTCTTCCTCACGACAGTCCTTGACCTTGTTCATTACAAGGAGGAATCTGGCCCAATAGTGATGTACCCTCTCTTGGGCTCTTGCCTAATGTGGGAAAGATCGCTTGTATCTGGGTGGGTGGGTGGATTATGTGTAGACCTTGTCCCAATCTGTGATCCCGGAGCAGGGGAGTTTCCGATCTTGGGAGTTTGGGCTCCGAGATGTTGCCCCGCGGGTTCGGTATGCGGCCTGATTCTGGGTTCAGGGTTAGGGCGGCGTCCTCCCGTGGGCGAGTATCCGGCTCGGAGAGCTGGGGAATCCGGACATAGTTCGTCCTCAGGATAGAGGGAGAATCGCCGCATCGCTCCTCCACCACCGCTATCTGATGGGTGACCGGTGGAGAATTAATCTCCCTTTGGTCGGGTTTAAGCCCGATTCGATCGTAGTCTGTAGTGACTCCCAGAGCGGCGATGCGATCCAAGAGCTCGTTCAAAGAGGAGAGCTCCATTTGGTCCATCTGCTCGACAAATTTCGAGTCGATGTGGAGGCTATTTTCGATGACCCGAGAAGTCATCGTCGGCAGCGGCCGAGCGGGCGGTCATGACGAAGCCACCTAGTAGGAGAGTTTGGCCTACAGCCAGGGCTCCCCCAGAGGTGATGTTGTCCTTGACAACAAGACGAGCCATCCTCCTTATGATGACGACACAGTGGAACTCTCAATGAAAGCACCAATGTCAGTGTCAAAACCGGCGGATCTCGGGTAGGGGGTCCAGAACTGTGCGTCTAAGGCGGATGGTAACAGGAGGCAGGGGACATGCTGTTTACCCAGGTTCGGGCCCTCTTGATGGAGGTAATACCCTATGTCATGATTGATTGTTCTTGATGATATGAGTATGATTGTATGAGATCAGAGAGGCTAAACCCTAGAAGCTAGCCTATGGTATGATTGTATGTTGTCCTATGGACTAGCACGAGATCAGAGAGGCTAAACCCTAGAAGCTAGCCTATGGTATGATTGTATGTTGTCCTATGGACTAAACCCTCCGGTTTATATAGATACCGGAGGGGCTAGGGTTACACAAGGTCGGTTACAAGGGAGGAGATATACATATCCGTATTGCCTAGCTTGCCTTCCACGCCAAGTAGAGTCCCATCCGGACACGAGACGAAGTCTTCAATCTTGTATCTTCATAGTCCAACAGTCCGGCCAAAGTATATAGTCCGGCTGTCCGGAGACCCCCTAATCCAGGACTCCCTCAACACTGCAGACAAGTCTGCCAACCACATCAATCGACATCGTTGGGTGTTCAAACAGGCCGGTAAAGCAGTATACGAGGAATCCAGAAAAAGCCTCTCTTGAAGCGACAACGAGGATGAACCAAGAAAGCCCAACAACAGCGGCGGGAAGCAGTTTGCCTCTGATGTCATCGATGTTAACATGATCTACACTACACACATTCCCAGAAGTAGCGGAAGGGTGCACTTCAGGACATCTATGCCTTGGAACTTGTAGCCCTGAAATTCAACCCGTGGTCGCCATGCCCGATCACTTTTGACAAAAAAGATCACCCGACCAGTAACTGTCATGGAGGGTCAGAAGCTCTGGTCGTAGATCCCATTGTTGATGGGTTCCACCTCTTATGGATGGCGGAAGTAGCTTGAACCAGATCTATGCTGACACGATCAGGAAGATGGGCATTGATTCGCCAAGAATCCCGCCCACTAACACCACTTTCAAGTGTGTCATCCCCGACATAGAGGCCCGATGCATGGGCACTGTAAGGCTAGAAGTTTTTTTGGCTCCCCCAACAACTTCTGAAGTGAGGACGCAGTCTTTTACTGAAGAAATATGCCCTATAGGCAATAATAAAGTTATTATTTATTTCCTTATATCATGATAAATGTTTATTATTCATGCTAGAATTGTATTAACCAGAAACTTAGTACATGTGTGAATACATAGACAAACAGAGTGTCACTAGTATGCCTCTACTTGACTAGCTCGTTGAATCAAAGATGGTTAAGTTTCCTAGCCATAGACATGAGTTGTCATTTGATTAACGAGATCACATCATTAGAGAATGATGTGATTTACTTGACCCATTCCGTTAGCTTAGCACGATGATTGTTTAGTTTGTTGCTACTGCTTTCTTCATGACTTATACATGTTCCTCTAACTATGAGATTATGCAACTCCCGAATACCGGAGGAACACTTTGTGTGCTACCAAACGTCACAATGTAACTGGGTGATTATAAAGGTGCTCTAGAGGTGTCTCTGATGGTACTTGTTGAGTTGGCATAGATCAAGATTAGGATTTGTCACTCCAATTGTTGGAGAGGTATCTCTGAGCCCTCTCGGTAATGCACATCACTATAAGCCTTGCAAGCATTGCGACTAACAAGTTAGTTGCGGGATGATGTATTACGGAACGAGTAAAGAGACTTGCCGGTAATTAGATTGAACTTGGTATGAGGATACCGACGATCGAATCTCGGGCAAGTAACATACCGATGACAAAGGGAACAACGTATGTTGTTATGCGGTTTGGCCGATAAAGATCTTCGTAGAATATGTAGGAACCAATATGAGCATCCAGGTTCCGCTATTGGTTATTGACCAGAGACGAGTCTCGGTCATGTATACATAGTTCTCGAACCCGTAGGGTCCGCACACTTAAAGTTTGGTGATGATCGGTATTATGAGTTTATGTGTTTTGATGTACCAAAGGTAGTTCGGAGTCCCAGATGTGATCACGGACATGACGAGGGGTCTCAAAATGATCGAGCCATAAAGATCGATATATTGGAAGGCTATATTCGGACATCGGAAAGGTTCCGAGCGATCCGGGTATTTTCGGAGTACCGGGGGAGTTACGGGAATACGGGAGTACATATGGCCATATGGGTCTTAGTGGGCTTCAAGGGAAAAAGAGGAGAAGCCATGGGGGCTGGCTGCGCGCCCCCATGGGCCTAGTCCAAATTGGACTAGGGGAGGGGCTGCGCCCCCTCTTTCCTTCTCCTCCCCCTCTCGTTCCTTTCCCCTCCTAGTAGGACTAGGAAAGGAGGAATCCTACTCCTACTAGGAGGAGGATTCCTCCCCCCTTTGGCGCGCCTAGAGAGGCCGGCCGGCCTTCCCTCCTCCTTTATATACGTGGGGAGGGGGCACCCTAGAAGACACACAAGTTGATCAGTTGATCCTTTAGCCGTGTGCGGTGCCCCCCTCCACCATAATCCACATCGGTTATATCATAGCGGTGCTTAGGCGAAGCCCTGCGGCGGTAGCATCATCATCATCGTCATCACACCATCGTGCTGACGGAACTCTCCCTCGAAGCTCTGCTGGATCGGAGTTCGTGGGACATCACCGAGTTGAACGTGTGCTGAACTTGGAGGTTCCGTACGTTCGGTACTTGGATCGGTCGGATCGTGAAGACGTACGACTACATCAACCGCGTTCTCATAACGCTTCCGCTTACGGTCTACGAGGGTACGTGGATGAAACTCTCCCCCCTCGTTGCTATGCATCACCATGATCTTGCGTGTGCGCATGAATTTTTTTGAAATTACTACGTTCCCCAACAGTGGCATCCGAGCCAGGTTTATGTGTAGATGTTATATGCACGAGTAGAACACAAAGGAGTTGTGGGCGTGGGTATATACATATTGCTTGCCGTCACTAGGTGATTCTTGATTCAGTGGCATTGTTGGATGAAGCGGCCTAGACCGACATTACGCATACGCTTACGCGAGAATGGTTCTACCGACGTGCTTCGCACACAGGTGGCTAGTGGGTGTCTGTTTCTCCAGCTTTAGTTGAATCAGATTCAATGAACAGGGTTCCTTTTGAAGATCAAAAAGCAATCACTATACCGCGTTGTGGTTTTTGATGCGTAGGTAAGAACGGTTCTTGCTCAACCCATAGCAGCCACATAAAACTTGCAACAACAAAGTAGAGGACGTCTAACTTGTTTTTGCAGGGCATGTTGTGATGTGATATGTTCAAGACATGATGAGGTATAAATTGTTGTATGAGACGATCATGTTTTGTTGAAGTTATCGGCAACTGGCAGGAGCCTTATGGTTGTCTCTTTATTGCATAAGATGCAAGCACCATATAATTGCTTTACTTTATCGTTATGCGATAGCAATAGTTGCAAAAGCAGTAGTTGGTGAGACGACCATGTGACGACACGTTGATAGAGATCAAGATCATGGAGATCATGGTGTCATGCCGGTGACAATAGAGATCATGACGGTACTTTGGAGATGGAGATCAAAGGCGCAAGATGATCATGGCCATATCATGTCACATATTTTGATTCCATGTGATGTTTATCCTTTATGCATCTTATTTTGCTTAGTTCGGCGGTAGCATTACAAGATGATCTCTCACTAAATTTCAAGGTATAAGTGTTCTCCCTGAGTATGCACCGTTGCGACAGTTCGTCGTGCCGAGACACCACGTGATGATTGGGTGTGATAAGCTCTACGTTCTCATACAACGGGCGCAAGCCAATTTTTGCACACGCGGAATACTCGGGTATAACTTGACGAGCCTAGCATATGTAGATTTTGCCTCAGAACACTGGAGACCGAAATGTCGAGCGTGAATCATATAGTAGATATGATCAACATAGTGATGTTCACCATTGAAAACTACTCCATCTCACATGATGATCGGACATGGTTTAGTTGATTTGGATCACGTGATCATTTAGATGACTAGAGGGATGTCTCTCTAAGTGAGAGTTCTTAGGTAATATGATTAATTGAACTTTAATTTATCATGAACTTAGTCCTGATAGTATTTGCATAACTATGTTGTAGATCAATAGCTCGCGATGTAGCTCCCCGTTTATTTTGATATGTTCCTAGAGAAAAACTAAGTTGAAAGATGTTAGTAGCAAGGATGCGGATTGGATCTGTGATCTGAGGATTATCCTCATTGCTGCACAGAAGAATTATGTCCTTGATGCATCGCTAGGTGACAGACCGATTGCAGGAGTAGATGCAGACGTTATGAACGTTTGGCGAGCTCGATATGATGACTACTTGATAGTTTATTGCACCATGATTTATGGCTTAGAATCGGGGCTTCAAAGACATTTTGAACGCCACGGAGCATATGACATGTTCCAAGAGTTGAAATTAGTATTTCAAACTCATGCCCATGTCGAAAGGTATGAGACCTTTGACAAGCACTTTTCCTACAAGATGGAGGAGAATAGCTCAGCTAGTGAGCATGTGCTTAGAATGTATGAGTACTACAATTACTTGAATCAAGGGGGGGTTAATCTTCCAGATAAGATTGTGATTGACAGAGTTCTCTAGTCATTATCACCAAGTTACTGGAACTTCATGATAACTATAATATGCAAGGGATAACGGAAACGATTCCCAAGCTCTTCATGATGCTGAAATCAACGAAGGTAGAAATCAAGAAAAGCATAAAGTGTTGATGTTTGACAAGACCACTAGTTTCAAGAAAAGGGCAAAGGGAAGAAGGGGAACTTCAAGAAGAACGGCAAGAAAGTTGTTGCTTAAGTGAAGAAGCCCAAGTCTAGACCTAAGACTGAGACTAAGTGCTTCTACTGCAAAGGAACTGGTCAATAGAAGCAGAACTGCCCCAAGTATGTGGCGGACAAGGAGGATGCAAAGTGAACAAAGGTATATTTGATATACATGTTATTGATGTGTACTTTACTAGTGTTTATAGCAACCCTCAGTATTTGATACTAGTTCAGTTGTTGAGATTAGTAACTCGAAACGGGAGTTGCAGAATGAACAGAGACTAGTTAAGGGTGAAGTGACAATGTGTGTTGGAAGTGGTTCCAAGATTGATATGATCATCATCGCACACTCCCTGTACTTTCGGGATTAGTGTTGAATCCAAATAAATGTTATTTGGTGTTTGTGTTAAGCATGAATATGATTTGATCATGTTTATTGCAATATGGATATTCATTTAAAGTCAGAGAATAATTGTTGTTCTGTTTACATGAATAAAACCTTCAATGGTCATACACCCAAGGTGAATGGTTTATTGAATCTCGATCGTAGTGATACACATTTTCATAATATTGAAGCCAAAAGATGCAAAGTTAATAATGATAGTGCAACTTATTTGTGGCACTGCCATTTAGGTCATATTGGTGTAAAGCGCATGAAGAAAATACATGATGATGGGCTTTTGGAATCACTTGATGCTTGTGAACCATGCCCCATGGGCAAGATGACTAAGACTCCGTTCTCCGGAACAATGGAGCGAGCAACAGACTTGTTGGAAATAATACATACTGATGTATGAAGTCCAATGAGTGTTGAGGCTCGTGGCAGGTATCGTTATTTTCTTGATGAAACATAAATCCGAAACATTAGAAAAGTTCAAATAATTTCAGAGTGAAGTGGAAAATCATCGTAATAAGAAAATAAAGTTTCTATGATCTGATTGTTGAGGAGAATATTTGAGTTACGAGTTTGGTCTTCATTTGAAACAATGTGGAATAGTTTCGCAACTCACGCCACCTGGAACACCACAGTTCAAATATATTGGAAGGCTATATTCGGACATCGGAAAGGTTCCGAGTGATCCAGGTATTTTTCGGAGTACTGGGGGAGTTACAGGAATACGGGAGTACATATGGGCCATAGTGGGCTTTTAAGGGAAAAAGAGGAGAAGCCACGAGGGGAGGGGCTGCGCCCCCTCTTTCATTCTCCTCCCCCTCTCCTTCCTTTCCCCTCCTAGTAGGACTAGGAAAGGAGGAATCCTACTCCTACTAGGAGGAGGATTCCTCCCCCCTTTGGCGCGCCTAGAGAGGCCGGCCGGCCTCCCCTCCCTCCTTTATATACGTGGGGAGGGGGCACCCTAGAAGACACACAAGTTGATCAGTTGACCTTTTAGCCATATGCGGTGCCCTCCTCCACCATAATCCACCTCGGTTATATCGTAGCGGTGCTTAGGCGAAGCCCTACGTCGGTAGCATCATCATCACCGTCATCACGCCGTCGTGCTGACAGAACTCTCCCTCGAAGCTCTGCTGGATCGGAGTTCGTGGGACGTCACCAAGCTGAACGTGTGCTGAACTCGGAGGTGTCGTACGTTCTGTACTTGGATCGGTCGGATCGTGAAGACATACAACTACATCAACCGTGTTCTCATAACGCTTCCGCTTACAGTCTACGAGGGTACGTGGATGAAACTCTCCCCTCTCGTTGCTATGCATCACCATGATCTTGCGTGTGCATAGGAAAATTTTGGAAATTACTGCGTTCCCCAACATTTACTAGAAGAGTCTTGACAGCTCTAAGGTGGCCCTTCTAGCCGATCACCCTGGGTCCCTCCCCTCTTCCGTTGTAAGTGGCAAGAAGGCCTCTTCCCGAAAAGGGCGTTCACCTCGCACCATTCCAAGTATACTGACTTCTACTTCCGAGGGCTAATGCACCACGCGCCGAACATCGATCAAAGCGGCGCTGACTGCGTCGACACCAATCCAAAGCGTACGGCGGCCACGGGAGCTACATTGACCGCACCCCCTGAGGGAGTCCTGGACTAAGGGGTCCTCGGGCGTCCGGCCCGTTAGCCATGGGCCGGACTGATGGGTTGTGAAGATACGAAGACCGAAGACTGCACCCGAGTCCGGATGGGACTCTCCTTGGCGTGGAAGGCAAGATTGTCGACCGGATATGTAGATTCCCTTCTTTGTAACCAACCTTGTGTAACCCTAGATCCTCCCGGTGTCTATATAAACCAGAGGACTTAGTCCGGATAGGATACTCATTATCATAGCCATACAAGCTAGACCTCTAGGGTTTAGCCATTACGATCTCGAGGTAGATCAACTCTTGTAATACTCATACTAATCAATATCAATCAAGCAGGACATAGGGTATTACCTCCATAGAGAGGGCCCGAACCTGGGTAAACATCGTGTCCCTTGTCTCCTGTTACCATCGACCTTAGACTCACATTTCGGGACCCCCTACCCGAGATCCGCCGATTTTGACACCGACATTGGTGCTTTCATTGAGAGTTCCACTATGCTGTCACTAAGAGGTTTGCTAGCCCCTTCAATCGTCAATAATGACGCCGTCCAGGGAGAAACCTTTCTCCCCGAATAGATCTTCGTGTTCGGTGGCTTCGTATCGCGGGCCAATTCGCTTGGCCATCTGGAGCAGATGGAAAGCTATGCCCCTGGCCATCAGGTCAGATTTGGGAGCTTGAACTATGTTGCGGACATCCGTGGAAACTTGACCTTCGCTGGATTCGAGACCGTGGTACCCGCTCCCGGCCACTCCGATGATCATGACCTAAATCTGTCATCAGGCCGCGTCCAGGAGATCGCTCCTGTAACCGCTTTGGCCCTCGATCCGGAGCAAGCTGCGCCACCCAAGGATGGGAGGATCAACCCCACCATGGAAGCCATAGATTCCACAGCATTGGAGCCGCATACAGACTTAACCTCTCATGACGTCTCTGTCAGCGGAACTCCGGACTCGTATCCGGCCGAAAGTTCCGAACCACGTGACCCCGCGGACGCTGAGCTTGATCGTTTATCGATCTTCGAATTCAGCGCCGTGGACATCTTCCAACACTCGCCTTTGGGAGATGTGCTAAATTCGTTAAAGAACGTGTCCTTGACAGAGGACTCACAGCCGAACTATATCCGGCTCGAACTAGGGGCTGACGATGGAGAATTTTGTTTCCCACCCGCCACCCACTACGTAGCCACGGTCGAGGATTTGACCGACGAGCTTGACTACGACTCCGAGGACATCGAGGGTATGGATGACGACGCCAGAGAAGAAGAGGTCTAGAACCCATCGTTCATCGAACGCTGGACGGCCACTTCCTCGTATGATGTATACATGGTGGATGCACCAAAGGAGAACAGCAGCGAGGACAAGGAAGATCCCGCTGAGGATAAACCTTCTGAAACACAGTCCAAGCGCTAGCATCAACGGTGCCGCTCTAAGTCACGCCGCAGCAAAGACAGCAGTACCGGCACAAGAGAAGACAACACTCCATAAGGTGCCGAAGACAATGAAGACCCCGTCGATACAACTAATGAACAAGACGAACGGGAAGGCGGGCAGGTTAGCCCCGATAAACAGGCCACGCACGAAGATATGGAGGATGATAATTACCTTCCGCTCTCCGAGGACGAGGTGAGCCTCGGCACCGAGGATTTCATCGTGCCTGAGGAGCCTCTTGAGCAGGAGCACTTCAAGCGCCAGCTAATTGCCACCGCACGGAGCCTGAAAAATAAGCAGTAGCAGCTTCAAACTGACCAAGATCTGCTAAATGATAAATGGACCGATGTCCTAGCAGCCGAAGAGTACGGCCTCAAGCGCCCAACCAAAAGCTACCCAAAGCGCAAACTGTTACCTCAGTTTGACGAGGAGGCGTCGAACTACATACATCCATCGTACAATGCGGCGGACCGACCACCACGTGGTCGAGACAAAACAGCAACTCACGCTGAACACCAGCCAGCCCCGCATCAGTGCACAGGCAGAGATAAATTAGCCCATGGGCATACATATGACCTCCGGCAAACCCTGAACAATAAACCAGGACACACTAGATCAATCTACGGATCACGAGGGTGTGCCTCGACACAAGACGACGGCCATCTATTCGGACGTGACAAACTTAGTCACGCGCGGGCCGAAAACCATAGACGGACTCCATTTGAGCTACGTCGCGATACGGCCTGATATA
Organism: Triticum dicoccoides; assembly: GCF_002162155.2. Taxonomy (NCBI): domain Eukaryota; kingdom Viridiplantae; phylum Streptophyta; class Magnoliopsida; order Poales; family Poaceae; genus Triticum; species Triticum dicoccoides. Next base: position 228,388,794 of record NC_041384.1, on the reverse strand, counting down.
GAGGCGCCGCACACCTCATTGCTTCACTGATGAGGTCCTGGACCATGAATTCCCAGAAGGGTTCAAACCAGTGAATATAGAATCATACAATGGAACCACAGACCCCGTGGTGTGGATCGAAGACTTCATTCTCCACATTCATATGGCCCGCGGCGATGACCTCCACACCATCAAATACCTCCCTTTAAAACTCAAAGGGCCAGCTCGGCACTAGCTCAACAGTCTGCCTGCAAATTCCATTGGCAGCTGGGAAGATTTGGAAGAGGCTTTCCTCGATAACTTCCAAGGTACATATGTTCGACCTCCGGACGCTGATGACCTAAGCCATATAGTTCAACAGACCGGAGAGTCCGCCAGGAAATTCTGGACTAGGTTCTTAACTAAAAAGAACCAAATCATCGACTGCTCGGATGCTGAAGCCCTAGCATCCTTCAAACACAGTATTTGCGACGAATGGCTCGCTAGCCACCTTGGCCAAGAAAAGCCAAAATCCATGGCAGCCCTCATGGCACTCATGACCCGCTTTTGTGCGGGTGAGGATAGTTGGTTGGCCTGTAGCAAAAACAATGCAAGCGATGCCGGCACCCCTGAAGCTAAAACTAGCAAAGACAAGTCTCGACGCAACAGATACAAGCACCGAAACAACAGTGATAACACCGAGGACACGACAGTCAACGCCGAATTCAGGGGCCCTAAGTCCGGTCAGCGGAAGAAGCCATTCGAAAAGAACAATTCAGGCCCATCCAGCTTAGACCGCATACTCGACCATCCGTGCTAGATTCATGGCACCCCAGGCAAGCCACACAATCATACAAATAGAGATTGGTGGGCCTTTAAACAGGCCAGCAAATTAAACGCCGAGAATAGGGAAAAGGGATCGCAAAGCGAGGACGATGACAAAGAGCCCCAGCTACCAAACACAGGGGGACAGAAGAAGTCTCCCCTCAGGTCAAAATTGTGAACGTGATATATGCTACCCACATCCCCAAGAGGGTGCGTAATCGTGCGCTCAAGGACGTCTACGCGATAGAGCCAGTCGCCCCAAAATTTAATCCATGGTCGTCATGCCCGATCACCTTTGATCGTCGGGATCATCCGACCAATATCTGTCATGGTGGCTCAGCCGCACTGGTCTTAGACCCGATAATTGATGGTTTCCACCTGACTCGCGTCCTTATGGACGGCGGTAGCATCCTTAACCTGCTCTATCAGGAGACAGCGCGAAAAATGGGCAATAACCCATCCCGGATCAAGCCCACCAGGACTACCTTCAAAGGAGTCATGCCAGGTGTAGAGGCCCGCTATACGGGCTCAATCACACTCGAGGTTGTCTTCGGATCTCCGGACAACTTCCGAAGCGAGGAGTTAATCTTCGATATCGTCCCCTTCCGCAGCGGCTATCATGCACTGCTCGGACGAACTGCGTTCGCTCGATTCAACAAAGTACCACACTATGCTTATCTCAAGCTCAAGATGCCCGGTCCACGCGGCGTCATAACGGTTAATGGAAATACGGAACGCTCCCTCCGTATAGAAGAGCACACAACTGCCTTAGCAGCAGAAGTATAGAGCGGCCTTCTCAAGTAGAACCTTAATTCGGCTGCCGAGCCCGCGGATACCGTTAAGAGGGTCCGAACTACTCTGCAGCAGGAAAGCTCGGCTCGTCAGGAGCTCGACTAGCAATCCGGCCTCCGTCGCAGTTCCGATCAAGTGGTGGCATACGTGCCACGCGTACATAATTATGCACTCAAAATACCATGGGCATCTACGGAGGCATAGCCAGCTTGTGGTCCATAATACGGGTCAACCGACGTCGGATACACATACACTTTTATTTTGACTTATTTCCTTTTTCAGGTCTCAATCCCACAAGCACCATCCGATGGCCTGGTCATCGGTCCTCTTGAAGGATAAACACACCAAGATGGCGAGAAACGCAGACGTATGGGGGACTTTCTAGGTGATTTCGTTAATGATAACTTTACCTGTTTTTCAGGACCCTCATGCAGCTCTCCCTTGGTTTCGGCATGTCAAATAGCCTGTTGCTTATCACACTACATGCATCAATGCGCCTTGACGTACTAATTAAATTACAATGATAACAGTTTGCGGCTGGAGCTGTAGGACTCCAACTTTTTTGTACCTTTTCTGTTATCTTTCCTTTTTTTTTCCTTTTCAGCTCCCCTGTGGATAATCCTATCAGGTAGCACTTGTACACTTTGGTACACTTGATGTTTGCCATGGGCTCCATAGTACCCAACATTACGGCAACAAAAGTCCGAACACTTTTTATAAGTATAGTTCGGCACCCCAAATTTAGCATTATATGCATTGGCTCCGAATCATGTCTTTGGTTAATAGTTGGGTTGCTCGGCTCCTGTGCTTGCTACCTTACGTTCCACTACATCGTCTAAGGTAGTAAAGGGAGAACTACTGTGATTGTGCCTTGGTTTATCCAAAGGAGCACCTCAGTAGAGAAAGCCAAAAACTGACTATCATGATGCGGTGAGAGCCGGTCAGCTGTTCAAAGGATGCAAATCGTTGGAGATTTCTTCCGCATTATGTGAAGGATTGGTACTTCCCGATCAGATGCTTATAGCACTGTAGTTTGGATACTAGGGGTTGTGCTCATGTTTTTATTGTCGCACTCCTATGGCTAAGTGAAGGCGTTATAGCCGCATAGTCTGGTTGCCTGGTTCGTTGCGCTAAACAACTCCTTCAAGGACCATCAAATTGGATGAAGATTGTTTAGATTCCATCCCGAACACCCTCGTACTACCTACGTGGGGGCAGAAGCCGACGACTTGTTAACCCTCAGATTTCATACAACACGGCCGCACAGGAAGTAAAAATTTAAAAACATAACAAGCATTATATTGCATAAACACTTTGTTTCATCATACAAGGCAGCGGAAGCTCGAATACATTCATTCAAAGATGGTGTCCTTACCACAATGATCCGCAACAATGCGGGACCCCTCTAAGACATCGCCGAAGTATCGCTCAGGTGTGCGGTCCTCCTTGCCCTCCGTCGGCCCCTCGGTCGCTAGCTTGACAGCATCTAGCTTCGCCCACCAGACCTTGCAATAAGAGAAGGCCAGACGCGCGCCCTCGATGCAGACGAACCGCTTGATGACATCCAGCCGAGGACGGCATCCACTAGCTTCTTCACGAGGCCAAAGTAACTGCTGGGAATAGCTCTAGCCAGCCATAGCCGGACTATCATATCGTTCATGGCCAGTTCGGCCACCCTGTGTAGGTTGACCAGCTGTTTCAGCTAATCGCTGAAGGGCACCGGATGTTCTGGCACGCAATATTGCAACCAGAACAGCTTCTCCGCGGGGCTCCCTTCTTCGGCTCGAAAGAACTCCGCAGCATCGGCCACACTGCGCGGCAGATCAGCAAAGGCCCCTAGAGAACTCCGAATCCGGGTTAGTAAAAGGAATTTCCTCTTCACACTCCTGCTTTGCATATTGAATGCCTTACCCGCCGCAATCTTCCTAGCCTCCTGGATCTCATCGAGGGCGCCTTGGGCTTCAATCCGGGCCGCCTCCGCACTCTTACGAGCCTCGGCCAGTTTGGCTTCTTGAGCCGATGCATTGTGCTCCAAGGTATCGCACTTCTTCACCACATCCTAGAGCTCCTGTTGGATTTCGTTGACCCGGGCCTTGAGCCTTTTATGGGCGGCCTGCTCCTTGATAGCCTTCCCCTCAGCTTCGACCAGGGCCGCTTTCAGGGCCTCGACCTCGGTCGTCGCCTCTGTTTACATCATGATACCTCAGTCATTGCATATTATTTTCCCCTTTTTCGAATCCATGACAGGTCATTACTTACCTTGTCTTTCTTGGAGCTGCCTCTTTACCCAGCCCAGCTCCTCCTCGGCCTCCGCCAGTTTCTGCTTCAGTCCAGAGACTTCGGCAGTATGTGAGGCCGCGGCCAACAGCGACGCATGCGCATACATTTTCCGACAAATTTAGTTAGTTTCCTGCAATAGGAGATTGATCATGTCCGGATTTTTCTTTTTGAACACCGGACAGTGTCTTAGGGGCTACTTTCTTCACTGGGATTTTCTCCTTTTTTGCGCTGCTTACCTCAAAATCTATTAACAAGCTGCTGCAGGCTTCGGTAAGTCCACTTTTGGCAGACTGGACCCTTTGAATTACCGTGCCCATAAGGACACGGTGCTCATCCACAATGGAAGCGCCTCGCAGCGCTTCCAACAGATTATTCGGTGCCCCTGGTTGGACAGGGGTCACCGGGGAACAGGCATCCCCCCTTCTTTCAAAGGCGGTAGCATGCCGGATTCTGGAGCAGCCCCGGTCTCCGGAATTGAGTCCAGCTGAGGATCGAACTGAGTTCGGACCTTCCCACCAGTCTCCATGGGGATTGACTCCCCTTGGTGTCCGGCAACGGGATTTTCACCTTCTGGCGCCTCCCGAGCCTCTCCCCTGCCTAGAACAGTCCTTCGACATAGCACCTCCGCATCATCCTTGGCCTTGGGGGAGTGAGCGGTTGGCGGCGAATCGTTGGCCATCGCCTTGGAATCCAGCGACCCTCCTGACGAGGATCACGGGGAGCTGTTGTGGGCCGGACTACAATTAAACGTAACCAATCACTTAATTGTAGTAAAGAGGAGAAACTTTATGGGTGGATACAAGTCTTAGTACTTACGATGATGTCCGAGGCTTAGCACGGGGGCGTCTCTCTGGACTATTGTCAATGTCCCATGCGGAGTTATCAGCGAGGGAGCCCTTCCCCTTCTTGGGCGCCTTCACCTCCAGAGTCATGGAGGCCGCCCTCTTCTGCCTCCCCCCATCAAGGGGAGAGTCGCTTTCCTCCTCCTCGTCCTCATCGTCTTCGGCGGCGGGGGAACGGGCCTTGTCTTCGGTCGTCACGTCCGGAGTGCCCTTGCAGCAGGGGCCATTTCGGACCCCCTTGGCCTCTCCTGTGGCCTTCTTCTCTGGTACCTTATAAGGCGCCGGCTCTAGCATCTTCGCTAAGCGCGAGATGACTGGTTCTTCAGCCAGGGGAGCCGGACACCGGATCTGCTTCGCCTTCTTCAGCCAGTACTGAAAAAGCAATGATAATAAAAGCTCAGATACCACCCTCGAAACAAGCAAGTAGGGGATGTGTTGAAGATAACATACCTCGTTGGGGAGGTGATTTATGTCGTGGCCACAGTCTGAATCTGTGGCCGGTGGTATCTCGTTACCCTTGAAGAGCAACCTCCATGCATCTTTGTGAGCTATTTCGAAGAGCCTTTCCAAGGTGTGGTGCTTTTTGGGTTGAAATCCCATAGAGGGCGGCTTCGGCTCTCGTAGGGGAGGGGAGGATCCGGCGCACCAGCATCACTTGAATTATGTCGACGAGCTTGATGTCCCTATCTATCATGCTTTGAATACGCATTTGCAGCGCAATCAGCTCGTCTAACGAACACCAGTTCGGGCTCTTCTCGACCCAGAAGGTAAGTCGCACAGGAGCGCCGGAGTTGAATGCGGCAGCCGTGGCCCAGGTGGCGCCGTGGGGTTCGGTGATGTAGAACCATTGTTTCTGCCATTCCTTGACAGACTCCACGAATGTACCTTTTGGCCAAGGGACATTGGTGATCTTGCTCACCATGGCTCCCCCGCACTCTATGTGCTATCCGTCCACCACCTTGGGCTTCACGTTAAAGGTTTTGTGCCATAGCCCGAAGTGGGGGTGGATGCGGAGGAAGGCCTCGCACATGACGATAAACACCGGGATGTTGAGGAAGGAGTCCAGGGATAGATTGTGGAAGTCTATCCCGTAATAGAACATTATCCCGCGGACGAAGGGGTGGAGTGGAAACCCTAGCCCACGGAGGAAATGGGGGAGGAACACTACCCTCTCGTCGGGCTTTGGCGTGGGAATGATTTGTCCTTGGGCTGGAAGACGGTGGGCGATTTCCTTCGCCAGGTACCCAGCCGCCCGAAGCTCAGCGATGTCCTCCTCCTTGACGGAGGAGGCCATCCACTTGCCTTGACCTCCAGATCCGGACATGGTTGAGTGCTTTCTCAAGTGGGAAACAGATGAGAACTTGGGCGCTGGAGCTCAAGAGTGGAAAGGTAGGAGAAGAAAGAAGGCGTGGGAGAAGAAAGGGGGATCTTATCTCCTTATAAGGGCAGTGAATATTGAACGCCACCCCACTCGCCTCAAAATTTGCCTTCTCCCGAGGGCTGTGTAAATGGCACGGTTGGGTTACCCATGCCCGTATTGATGAGAATCCCTTAATAAGGGGACATGATCTCTGCTTCGACAAGACGTGCCAATGGCAACCGCGTCTCGAAATGTGGAGCGGCAGGCAGAAAATGGTTCGAAATTATGACCGGATGGACGTGATGTCATGTTGTAAGAGTTGTCAGCGGATTGGACTCGTGTATTATTATATTCTCTCTATGGTTGTGTGTGGTGTGTGTTATAGATCCGGACACAATCAATTCGTCCGAAGACTATTCTAGAGTTCGGAAGGAGGAACCCGTCTTGCAATGCCGAAGACAGCACTACGCGCCAGATACCTTGTCATTGAAGCCAGGTTCAGGGGCTACTGAGGGAGTCCTAGAATAAGGGGTCCTCAGGCGTCCGGCCCGTTAGCCATGGGCCGGACTGATGGGCTGTGAAGATACGAAGACCGAAGACTGCACCCGAGACCGGATGGGACTCTCCTTGGCGTGGAAGGCAAGCTTGACGACCGAATATGTAGATTCCCTTGTTTGTAACCGACCTTGTGTAACCCTAGATCCTCCCGGTGTCTATATAAACCGGAGGACTTAGTCCGGATAGGATACTCATTATCATAGTCATACAAGCTAGACCTCTAGGGTTTAGCCATTACGATCTTGAGGTAGATCAACTCTTGTAATACTCATACTCATCAATATCAATCAAGCAGGACGTAGGGTATTACCTCCATAGAGAGGGCCCAGACCTGGATAAACATTGTGTCCCTTGTCTACTGTTATCATCGACCTTAGACGCACAGTTCGGGACCCCCTACCTGAGATCCGCCGGTTTTGACACCGACACCCCCGACCAAGAGGTAATACATTTGAGCTTATAGTTTGATCATTATTGAGTCTGCTGCGGATACTCATAATCTTTGCTGAGACCTACAGAATGTGTGTACCGCCACCACCGTCGGGAGACGTCAAAGAGGTGTCAGGGAGTAATCCCAAACCGAGGTCCTCGACAAGGGTCGGGGTCAATGCGAAGGCTCCTACCGCAGATCAACTTCTAGAGGATCCTGAGGATGTCTCGGTTACCAATTCCGAAGTCGAAAGTGTGATGAATCACCAATGATGGAAGGAGTTACTACGTCATTTTGTGTGTTCCGAAAAGTAGTTCAATGCACTTAGTTCGGTGGACGCATACCTTGGAGCCGCATGAAACGGATGTGAGGGGATCGCCCATCTTCTGTTGACCAACATGCATGTATGTGGTTGGTTTTGATAACCAGACAGAAATCCTGACCCAGTAGGCCCCGAGCCGTAATTTGGGCAGGCGGCCGAGTTAAGGGTCTTAATGTGCATCTAGTTCCAAAAGTGTCGCGATGACACTAAGGGCTCTCGAGAGCGCCTCAAATATTATGCCGAGAAATGTGTTTAGTCTCACAATGAAGCCTTGAAGAGAAAGGCACTTGGGCGCCCCGGCATTGACCCCAAGCTGGCTAACAAGAAGAAGAAGCCATCTGAACCCGAAGTTGAGGCTACAAGGCAAGAAAGGCCAATGATCATCTTCCCTTCTAGCATGACTGGTCTGAATCTGTTTCTCCATCTGTTGCTTCCGAAAGGAAGAGGACCAAGCACGCTGAGGTTGAAGCCAAGAAGCGCAAAAGCCAAGAAGCATGCTGCTCCATCCTAGAAGAAGCAGAAGACAAAGTCTTCAGAGGCTTAAAGAAAGGCACAAGAACCAGAGTCCTCACCTGCTCCTCCAGAGCCATTGTGTGTGAAGCCTTTGTCTATTGCCCTACCTGCCTCCTCCAACCGAGAACATGGACTTGTTGTGCATGAGCCTACTCCCACAGAGGCCCATGTCACTATTGAGATTCCATCTGTTGACAACACCGCAGCTGAAGACATTGGTCTTGAAGACAATGTGGACAAAAATGATGATGAAGTCCTTCCACAAGTGCCACTGCTGACCCAGAATCCGGTATCGTCGCCTGCTCCCACGAGCAGTGAGCAAATTAGCATTGGCGGTCCCATGATGCCAATCGCACAAGATGAGTTCTGGGAAGAGCAACACCCCAACTCCCCGCTCCATGAAGTGATTCCATGTACTCCACCAGCTCATGTCACTATTCCAGTGCTTGAGACTCCCCAAGCTACACCAGAAGACATTGAAAAGACTACTCCTTCCCCTCGTGTGTCGCCCTTTCTAAGGCTTCATAGAGGCCCAAGGCCATCTGTCTCCATGTACAGTATTCCTGAAGAGGATGTGCACACCACCAGCTTAGTAGCACGCCAAGTGTTCCCTGAAGCCATCCCCTCAGATACTGCTCAAGAGTCTGAAGCCAAAACGGCTGAAGATATTTCGGCTGCATCAGCCGAAGAAAATGAAGAAGAACAAGTTTTTAGTCCCCCTGATGAGAATTTTGAGATTCCAGAAGTGATGGTGTGTGACCCTCCATTGAACGAAGCCAGTGATGGTTCTACTGCTGCTGCCACACAAATTGAAGACAATGATGTTATCATGGCTGAAGCCAATCCGCAGCCTGAAGCCACCCTTCAGATTGAAGCCAATGACGCCATTGAGGATGCTCAACCATCCACCTCGGATGTTGCTGCTGCTCCACCAGTTCCACACACCATGGCGAGGGCCTTCAGTCGTGAAGAGGAGCTGATCAGCGTCAGGTGGCCAGTTGATAACCCACAAGTATAGGGGATCGCAACAGTTTTCGAGGGTAGAGTATTCAACCCAAATTTATTGATTCAACACAAGGGGAGCCAAAGAATATTCTCAAGTATTAACAGTTGAGTTTTCAATTCAACCGCACCTGAAAGACTTAATATCTGCAGCAAAGTATTTAGTAGCAAAGTAATATGGAAGTAACGGTAACAGTGGCAAAAGTAATAGTATTTGTTTTGTAGCAATCGTAACAGTGGCAACGAAATAGTAACTAAGCAAAGATCAATATGTGAAAATCTCGTAGGAAATGGATCAGTGATGGATAATTATGTCGGATGCGATTCCTCATGCAAAAGTTATAACATAGGGTGACACAGAACTAGCTCCAGTTCATCAATGCAATGTAAGCATGTATTCCGAATATAGTCATACGTGCTTATGGAAAAGAACTTGCATGACATCTTTTATCCTACCCTCACGTGGCAGCAGGGTCCTATTGGAACTAAGGGATATTAAGGCCTCCTTTTAATAGAGTGCCGGAACAAAGCATTAACACTTAGTGAACCCATGAACTCCTCAAACTATAGTCATCACCGGTAGTGGTCCCGATTATTGTCACTTCAGACTTACCGGATCATAACACATAGTAGGTGACTATTGACTTGCAAAATAGGATCAAGAACTCACATATATTCATGAACACATAATAGGTTCAGATCTGAAATCATGGCACTCGGGCCCTAGTGACAAGCATTAAGCATAGCAAAGTCATAGCAACATCAATCTCGGAACATAATGGATACTAGGGATCAAACCCTAACAAAACTAACTCGATTACATGATAAATCATATCCAACCCATCACTGTCCAGCAAGCCTATGATGGAATTACTCACGCACGGTGGTGAGCATCACGAAATTGGTGATGGAGGAAGGTTGATGATGACAATGGCGACGCATTCCCTTCTCCGGAGCCCCGAACGGACTCCAGATCAACCCTCCCAAGAGAGATTAGGGCTTGGCGGCGGCTCCGTATCATAAAACGTGATGAATCCTTCTCTTTGATTTTTCTCCCCGAACGTGAATATATAGAGTTGGAGTTGATGTCGGTGGAGCCTTTGGGGGCCCATGTGGCAGGGGGCGTCCTGCACCCTCGTGGACAGGGTGTGGGCCCCCTAATGTTGATTCTTTCACAAGTATTTTTTATTTATTCCAAAATTATTCTCCGTGAAGTTTCAGGTCATTCCGAGAACTTTCATTTCTGCACAAAAAATAACACCATGGCAATTCTGCTGAAAACAACGCCAGTCCGGGTTAGTTCCATTCAAATCATGCAAGTTAGAGTCTAAAACAAGGTCAAAAGTGTTTGGAAAAGTAGATACAATGGAGACGTATCAACTCCCCCAAGCTTAAACCTTTGCTTGTCCTCAAGCAATTCAGTTGACAAACTGAAAGTGATAAAGAAAATCTTTTACAAACTCTGTTTGATCTTGTTGTTGTAAATATGTAAAGCCAGCATTCAAGTTTTCAGCAAAGATTATGGACTAACCATATTCACAATAACACTTAGGTCTCATATTTACTCATATCAATGGCATAATCAACTAGCGAGCAATAATAATAAATCTCGGATGACAACACTTTCTCAAAATAATCATAATATGATATAACAAGATGGTATCTTGCTAGCTCTTTCTGAGACCGCAAAACATAAATGGAGAGCACCTCTGAAGATCAAGGATAAACATTGTAATTCATGGTAAAAGAGATCCAATCATAGTCATACTCAATGTAAACTAATAGTAATGCATGCACATGACAGCAGTGCTCTCCAACTTGTGCTTTTTAAGAAGAGGATGATGACTCAACATAAAAGTAAATAGATAGGCCCTTCGCAGAGGGAAGCAGGGATTTGTAGAGGTGCCAGAGCTCGAGTTTTGAAATAGAGATGAATAATATTTTGAGTGGCATAATTTCATTGTCAACATAACAACCGAGAGATCTTGATATCTTCCATGCTACACACATTATAGGCGGTCCCCAAACAGAATGGTAAAGTTTATACTCCCCCACCACAACAAACATCAATCCATGGCTTGTCCGAAACAACGGGTGCCTCCAACTAACAACAATCCTGGGGGAGTTATGTTTCCAATTATTTTAATTTAAGCATGGGATTGGGCATCCCGGTTACCAGCCATTTTCTCGTGAATGAGGAGCGGAGTCCACTCCTTGTGAGAATAACTCACCTAGCATGGAAGATATAGACAACCCTAGTTGATACATGAGCTATTCGAGCATACAAAACAGAATTTCATTTGAAGGTTTAGAGTTTGGCACATACAAATTTACTTGGAACGGCAGGTAGATACCGCATATAGGAAGGTATGGTGGACTCATATGGAATAACTTTTGGGTTTATGGGAGTGGATGCACAAGCAGTATTCCCGCTTAGTACAAGTGAAGGCTAGAAAGAGACTGGGAAGCGACCAACTAGAGAGCGACAACAGTCATGAACATGCATTTAAATCAATCAACACTGAGTGTAAGCATGAGTAGGATATAATTCACCAGGAACATAAATATTTTTTTGACAGAAAGACTGTAAGGGAACCCCATACAGTATAATTGGTGCAACAAACCCAAATTGCAAGTACCATGCCTTGAACCTGGGTGGGTGGGAAGGCATCAGCCCCTTCCCACAACTAGGCTATGCCTTAGTCTGCTCATGAACATAAATATCGTGGAGGCTAGGTTGATTTTGTTTCAACTACATGCGTGAACATGTGCCAAGTCAAGCCACTTGAGTCGTTCAAAGGAGGATACCACCCTTTCATACCACATCACAACCATTTTAATAGCATGTTGGCACACAAGGTAAACCATTATAAACTCCTAGCTAATTAAGCATGGCATGAGCAACTATAATCTCGAATTGTCATTGCAAACATGTTTCATTCATAATAGGCTGAATCAGGAACGGTGAACTAATCATATTTACAAAAACAAGATAGGTCGAGTTCATACCAGCTTCTCTCATCTCAATCAGTCCATCATATATCGTCATTATTGCCTTTCACTTGCATGACCAAACGGTGTGGATAATAATAATAGTGCACGTGCATTGGACTAAGCTGGAATCTGCAAGCATTTAATACAAGGGAGAAGACAAGGTAATATAGGCTCTTAGTTTGATCAACAATAATGCATATGAGATCCACTCAACATTTTCATCATGGTCTTCTCCTCTCGACCCCCAAAGAAAAGAAAAAGAAACAAAACTATTTACACGGGAAAGCTCCCAACAAGCAAAAGAAGAACGAGAAATCTTTTTGGGTTTCTTTTAATTACTACTACTACAAGCATAGAATGTAAACTAGCTAAAAGCTACATATATTTTTTTTTGGTTTTTATTAAGGTTTTTCAAACACACAAGAAGAATGCTTAGAAAATAAAATAAACTAGCATGGATAGTACAATGAAAAAGTATGAGTACCGACAACTGGAGTGAGTGTGTGAACATGAATGAAATGTCAGTGAGAAATACGTACTCCCCCAAGCTTAGGCTTTTGGCCTAAGTTGGTCTATGGCCATGGCTGGTCTGGTGGATATCCAAAGTTGTAGATGGGGTTGTACTGAGATGCAGTAGCTACTGCCTGACGAGCTGCAGCTTGGAGGCGATCTTCCTCTGTCCTCCTCTCATATTCGTTTGCTTCCTCCCTGGTTATAACATATCTCCTTTTTGCCTGAAAGTCAAAGAAAGTAGGAGCAGGGAGGGCAACATGGACGGTGCGACGTCTGTCAAAGATTAGTCGGTACTGGAGGAATTGTTCATTCCTCTCAACAAACTAATGGCGAACCATGGCATTATAATCCAGATAAGCAGGAGGCAATTCCATATCATTTCCATGTATGGGTATATTAAGATAATTAGCTACACGAGTTGCATAAATTCCACCAAACAAATCTCCACTTACATTGTTGTGATGCAACCTACATGCAACAATAGCCCCCAAGTTATATTGTTTATCACCTAATACCGCACTCTTGAGGACACTAAGATCTAGAATGCACATGTGACAAGCCTCATCTTTACCGTTAATGCATCTACCAATGAAGAGAGCAAAATAATGTATGGAAGGGAAATGAATGCTCCCTATGGTAGTTTGTGTGATTTCTCTAGATTCCCCCACAGTAATACTAGCAAGAAAGTCTTTATATTCAGATTTGCGAGGTTCACTAACATTGCCCCACTGCGGGAGTTTACAAGCAATATTAAAATCTTCTAGGTCCATGGTATATGATTTATCATAAAGATCAATAAAATAGTGTGAGAATTGCGCAAGGATGTAAATTTAAACCTTCTCACAAAGGAATCGGTTAGGTAGTGGTATTGCGGGCACTTACCTGACACGAAGTCCTCAATATCAGCATTACGCATATACGCGTCAAATTCATCCTTGATTCCTACTTGGACCATAAACTCCTCTGACAACCATTCACAAGGCCGCACTTGAGCTTCCCTCGGTGGTTCATCGTCCTGCTCATGTATCATGAGCCTTGGTCCTTGCTTCCTTGAGGAACCACCTCAGTACATTTTTCTTCCTCTGAAAAATTTCTGAAATTTTTAGTGACTCAAAATAAAAGTGAATCAAACTCAACAAGACTGATAGCAACTACTCCCACAAGTGCCTAGAGGCCATATCATGCATTAAAACTACTTTTGGCCACATAAATTTGACATTCAATCTCAAGAACAAGGTCACCTAAGCAGCAAAAATTTGCAACAAATAAAGCACTAGAACAAAAACTAATTGGACCATTGAAGGAGTCACATACCGAAGAACAATCCCCCAAAGTAGTTTCGTGAATGGAGCTTTGTGCTAGGAGATCGAAAATGGCAACAAGATGAGCTAGAACTCGGGTTTGAGCTATGGGATGATTTTTTTCTGGAGGAAGACGAAGTGTGTGGGTGCTGGAATAAGTGGAGGGGGCCCACGAGGTAGGGGGCCGCCCCCTAGTGGATTGGGCGCGCCCTGGACCCTCGTGGCCAGGTGGTGTGGCCCCCTGGTGTGTTCTCAGTGCCAACAATTCTTAAATATTCTACAAAGAATCATCTAAAAATTTTAGGATATTTGGAGAACTTTTATTTTCGGGGTATTTTTTATTGCAAGAGTAATTCAGAAAACAGACAGAAAATACTATTTTTGCTTTATTTAATCTAAATAACAGGAAGTAAAAGTAGGGTACAGAGAGTTGTGATTTCTAACTTCATCCATCTCATGCTCATCAAAAGGAATCCACTAACAAGGTTGATCAAGTCTTGTTAACAAACTCTTTCCGAATCGCATGAAACCAGAGAATTTTCAAATAACACTAAGTTACCTCAATGGGGGTATGCACATCCCCAACAATAAGAATATTATATTTCTTCTTGACAGTAGGAAGAGGAAATTCAAAACCTCCAATAGTAATTGTTGAAGTTTTTCCAATAGAATTAATATTGTGGACTTGAGGTTGTTTCCTCAGAAAGTGTACTGTATGCTCATTACCATTAACATGAAAAGTGACATTGCCTTTTTTGCAATCAATAACATCCCCTGCAGTATTCAAAAAGGTTCTACCAAGAATAATCGACATACTATCATCCTCGGGAATATAAAGAATAACAAAGTCCGTTAAAATAGTAACGTTTGCAACCACAACAGGCACATCCTCACAAATACCGACAGGTATAGCAGTTGATTTATCGGCCATTTACAAATATATTTCAGTAGGAGTCAACTTATTCAAATCAAGTCTACGATATAAAGAGAGAGGCATAACACTAACACCGGCTCCAAGATCACATAAAGCAGTTTTAACATAGTTTCTTTAAATGGAGCATGGTATAGTTGGTACTCCTGGATCTCCTAATTTCTTAGGTATTCCACCTTTAAAAGTATAATTGGCAAGCATGGTGGAAATTTCAGCTTCCGTTATCTTTCTTTTATTTATGATAATATCTTTCATATACTTAGCATAAGGATTCATTTTAAGCATATCAGTCAACCGCATACGCAAAAAGATACTCCCTCCGTTCGGAATTACTTGTCTCGGAAATGGATGTATCTAGAACTAAAATACATCTAGATACATCCATTTCCGCGACAAGTAATTATGAATGGAGGGAGTAGGTCTAATCATTTTAGCAAAGCGCTCAAAATCCTCTTCATCCTTTTTCTTGAATGGTTTAGGAGGAAAAGGCATGGGTTTCTGAACCCATGGTTATCTTTCTTTACCGTGCTTCCTAGCAACAAAGTCTCTCTTATCATAACGTTGATTCTTTGATTATGGGTTATCAAGATCAACAGCAGGTTCAATCTCTACATCATTGTTATTGCTAGGCTGAGCATCAACATGAACATCATCATTAACATTATCACTAGGTTCATGTTCATTACCAGATTGTGTTTCACCATGAGAAATAGAAATATCATTGGGATTCTCAAGTGTGTCAACAAAAGGTTCACTAGAAGCATGCAAAGTCCTATCATTTTTCTTTTTCTTCTTCTTAGAAGGACTAGGTGCATCAACATTAGTTCTCTAAGAATCTTGCTCAATTCTCTTAGGGTGGCCCTCAGGATACAAAGGTTCCTGAGTCATTCTACCCCCTCTAGTCACAACTCTAACAACATTATAATTTTTCTTATTATTTAAGTCATTGAGCAAATCATCTTGAGCTTTAAGCACTTGTTCTACTTGAGTGGTAACCATAGAAGCATGTTTACTAATAAGTTTAAGTTCACCTTTAACTCCAGACATATAATCACTCAAGTGTTCAATCATATAAGCATTACGTTTCAATTGTCTACTAACATAAGCATTGAAGTTTTCTTGTTTAACAATAAAATTATCGAACCCATCTAAGCATTGGCTAGCAAACTTAGTAGATGGGATTTCAACCTTATTAAATATATAGAGAGAATTTACCTTTACTACCTGTGTCGGCTTATCAAGACCATGTATTTCTTCAGTAGGTGGTAAATTCTTAACATCTTCAGCTTTAATACACTTTTCTTTCATAGATTTCTTTGCCTCTTGCATATCTTCAGGATTGAGAAATAGAATACCCCTTTTCTTCGGAGTTGGCTTAGGAGTTGGTTCAAGAAGTGTACAATCATTATCATTACTCAACATATTATTCAATAGCAATTCAGCTTGCTCAACAGTTCTTTCCCTGAAAACACAACTAGCACAACTATCCAGGTGGTCTTTGGAAGCATCAGTTAGTCCATTAAAAAAGATATCAAGTATTTCATTTTTCTTGAGAGGATGATCAGGCAAAGCATTAAGTAATCGGAGAAGCCTCCCCCAAGCTTGTAAGAGACTCTCTTCTTCAATTTGCACAAAATTATATATTTCCCTTAAGGCAGCTTGTTTCTTATGAGCAGGGAAATATTTAGCAGAGAAGTAATAAATCATATCCTGGGGACTACGCACACAACCAAGAGCAAGAGAATTAAACCATGTTTTAGCATCACCCTTTAATGAGAACGGAAATAACTTGAGGATAGAGTAGTAACGAATTTTCTCCTCATTAGTGAACAGGGTGGCTATATCATTTAATTTAGTAAGATGTGCCACAACAGTTTCAGATTCATAGCCATAAAACGGATAAGATTCAACCAAATTAATTATCTCAGGATCAACAGAGAATCATAATCCTAATCAGAAATACAGATAGGTGAAGTAGCAAAAGCAGGGTCATACTTTATTCTAGCATTCAAAGATTTTTCTTCAGCTTAGCTAACAGTTTCTTAAGATCATATCTATCTTTGCAAGCTAAAAGATCTCTAGCAGTGTCTTCATCCATAACATAACCCTCAGGTACATCTGGCAATTCATATCTACGGGAGAATCTTCATCATCACTTTCATCAATATTATAAGTTTCAACAATTTCATTCTCTCTAACCCTAGCAAGTTGTTCATCAAGAAATTCACCTAATGGCACAATATTATCAAGCATAGAAGTAGTTTCATCATAAGCATAATGTATAGCAGAGGTGGCATCATCAATAACATGCGACATATCAGAATCGATAGCAAGTGTAGGTGTCGCAAGTTTACTCAAAATAGAAGGTGAATCAAGTGAGAGCTAGATGGCAGTTCCTTACCTCCCCTCTTAGTCGAGGGATAAATCTTGGTTTTTTCATCTTTCAAGTTCCTCATAGTGATCAACAGATATAAATCCTAAGTGACTCAAAGAATAGAGCTATGCTCCGTGGCAACGGCGCCAGAAAATAGTCTTGATAACCCACAAGTATAGGGGATCACAACAGTTTTCGAGGGTAGAGTATTCAACCCAAATTTATTGATTTGACACAAGGGGAGCCAAAGAATATTCTTAAGTATTAACAGTTGAGTTGTCAATTCAACCACACCTGAAATACTTAATATATGCAGCAAAGTATTTAGTAGCAAAGTAATATAGAAGTAATGGTAACGGTGGCAAAAGTAATAGTACTGGTTTTGTAGCAATCATAACAGTGGCGACGGAAAAGTAACTGAGCAAAGATCAATATGTGAAAAGCTCATAGGCAATGGATTAGTGATGGATAATTATGTCGGATGTGATTCCTCATGCAATAGTTATAACATAGGGTGACACAGAACTAGATCTAGTTCATCAATGTAATGTAGGCATGTATTCCGAATATAGTCATACGTGCTTATGGAGAAGAACTTGCATGACATCTTTTGTCCTACCCTCCCGTGGTAGTGGGGTCCTATTGGAACTAAGGGATATTAAGGCCTCCTTTTAATAGAGTACCGGAACAAAGCATTAACACTTAGTGAATACATGAACTCCTCAAACTATAGTCATCACCAGGAGTGGTCCCGATTATTATCACTTCAGACTTACCGGATCATAACACATAGTAGGTGACTATTGACTTGCAAAATAAGATCAAGAACTCACATATATTCATGAAAACATAATAGGTTCAGATCTGAAATCATGGCACTCGGGCCCTAGTGACAAGCATTAAGCATAGCAAAGTCATAGCAACATCAATCTCAGAACATAATGGATACTAGGGATCAAACCCTAACAAAACTAACTCGATTGCATGATATCTCATGCAACCCATCACCGTCTAGCAAGCCTACGATGGAATTACTCACGCATGGTGGTGAGCATCATGAAATTGGTGATGGAGGAAGGTTGATGATGACGATGGCGACGGATTCCCCTCTCCGGAGCCCCGAACAGACTCCAGATCAGCCCTCCCGAGAGAGATTAGGGCTTGGTGGCGGCTCCGTATCATAAAACGCGATGAATCTTTCTCTCTGATTTTTTTTCTCCCCGAAAGTGAATATATAGAGTTGGAGTTGACGTCGGTGGAGCCTCAGGGGACCCAGGAGGCAGGGGGCGTGCCCTGCACCCTCGTGGACAGGGTGTGGGCCCCTGGTGTTGATTCTTTCGCCAATATCTTTTATTTATTCCAAAAATATTCTCCGTGAAGTTTCAGGTCATTCCGAGAACTTTTATTTCTGCACAAAAATAACACCATGGCAATTCTGTTGAAAACAGCGTCAGTCCGGGTTAGTTCCATTCAAATCATGCAAGTTAGAGTCCAAAACATGGTCAAAAGTGTTTGGAAAAGTAGATACGATGGAGACGTATCACCAGTCCTTACACCTCCTGAAGCTCAGGGCCCACTCTATGACTATCATGTTGAGCAAAGGCCTCAGACGTAGAAGCCCATGCCAAGAATGCCAAGGCTTCCAAGCACAGTCACCACTCAAAGCTCATTTAATGTTTTAAGCTTCAGAGAGCACAACACTTTCTTTGACAAGGCCAAGAACCCCTACAAGAACCCCAAGATATCGTCGGACAAATTCTGGAGTCGCTTACAACGAAGCTATTACTCATGCATATTGTACAACCAGGACAGGTTCTTCCTACACAAGCGCCTGTGTTGTGGTGCCATGGCTGGACTGCCATGCCTGGAAGAAGCCCTGGACTACTTCACTAATGTTGGCATGCTCCCTTTTGTCATTGAAAAGGAGTACTGGAACGAAGAGATTCTGCTCCAATTTTATGCCACATTGCACATATCAGGCTACAACAGGGATCTGAAGACATGGGTCCTTGAGTGGATGACAGGAGATGTTCATCATGAAGCCAAAGCTCGGGATATCACCGAGCTCACTTCCCTGCCCACTCCTGGTGATCTTTATGAGCCAGGTGTTAGCTGTATGAAAAGGAGCTTGAGAGCATCTTTGAGAAGCCCGAGTCAAACATGAGCCAGGTGCTGAGCATGATGAAGCCATTGCGTGCAGATGCTGATTACCCCACACACTTCTACGTCAATGACCTCGAGTACCTGCCTCGCACCATCTACCACATCATGCGGCATGCTCTATGGCCAATCAAAGGGCACCCCTCTCATGCGAAGATTGAAGGCACCATGAATACATTCGTCTTCTATATTTTGAATGGCATCCGCTTCAATACGCACGATTTCTTCATCAGGCAGTTGGTAGCTTCATGCATTGATCTTTTTGGCCTAAAATTCTATGCACCATGGATCATGTGGTTGCTTAAGCTTCGCTCAACCGTCAACTATCAAGCTTCAGCGTGCAATCATGTTGTCTTCTTGCCTGAAATCGATATGTCTCATGAAGCCATCTATCCAGAACCTGCCAAGGAACCAGTTCGTGAAGACTATGCTGCTTTCCAGAGCTTCTCGGCACCTCTTGAGGCCACTCATGTGCCCAATCCTATTGCTGCTGCTGCCGGTCCACTTGTCGATCAGCTTCGTCTGCCGCATCGTGCTAACACACATGCAACCGCCAGCATAGTTCCTCAAAGGCCTCAGAAGTGTGCCCGTGTCCTCAATGACAGAGAACTTCTTGTTTCCCTACATCAGAAACATGATAGGCATCATCACTGGATGAAGCGTCAGATGCAAAGTCTTCTTATGGATGTCAATCGTATTTGCAACATCTCCACTAAGAACTCATTTGTTGCACATGAAGCATGTCGGCGTGCTTGGAAGAGCTTCACACTGCTATGTCCTGAATATGATCTCATAGCAGATGGCTTCAAGAACAATTGAAGTTTGACTCCAAGCCTTCGAAATTAGCTAATTGGCATCCTGCACCATCAATTGGTGATTCTGACTACTCATCATCCGCTCCAACTGTTGTCGCACGAGTCATAGATGAAGAGGACGACGCCACTTCACCAGCTATGGCTTCACTGCATCACGATGCTGCATCTTGCCCCACTGCACTGCCAAACTCCAATGTCGACCCAGCAGCCCCAACATCTTCAATAACACCTCCGGGGAGCACTTAGACACCCTATGTCTTCATTCTTTTTTGGTCATTCGATGAAAAAAGGAGGAGAAGCATATGGGTTGATAGTCTTCAAGCGGGTTCATATGGGTCATGTTGACGTATAATGTGCTACCTAGTCTCTTCCATCAGATCGGTCTTTTGGTTGGATTGGCTAGAGCATGCACTTCTACATGGTATCAGAGCCAAGAGGTCTTGACTTCAAGACCCGGCTGGCGCTGTCGGTGTTCTGGGAACGAGGGTCCCCAAACTTGCCTGCCTGCGGCCCACGGTGTGGTCAAGCAGCAGGCCGTATGGCCCATCTTTGCCAACAAGGCACCCAAGACCCTCGTGAGGGGCCAAGCCTCGCGAGGCGGACGGTGCAAGACCTCCTCTGGAGTGGCCTAGCTAGGCAGGGTCATGAGGAGCAGAGATATCAAGGCGGGGCAAACCTCACGAGACTCTCGTGACATGAGCCATGACGATCGACACCAGGCGGGCGCCAGCATGCGCAGCGTCCTTGTTTCCCCTTTGGTGCAAAGGAGGCAAGTGCAGTCGCGGAGTACCGAGGCCTCAGGCAAAGGTTGCCATTTCGGTGCAACAAGACCAAGACCAGGCGGACGGCAAGGCGGAGGTCATTGTGGAGCCCAAGACAGCGTCACCACCAGAGCTTTGTGCAGGCGAAGACTTCTTTTGTCAAGATGGCTCGTACTAGCTGTCCCCTTCAAATTAGGCACCATTGTTGGCTCCCTTCCCGCTCAATATTTGGGAAGAGGACCAGGGACTCTATAAATAGGACTAGCCACCACCATAGTAGGAGATCGGATCTTGGCTTGATCGCATCTCATCTTAGCTGGAGGAAGTCGAATCCTCACACCACAAGTTCATACGCACAAGAACACCTCAACCTCAAGAGGTTGTTCTTCCCCTTGTACTGTTCATCATCAGCCCAAGAGGCAATCCACCACCAACACACTGGAGTAGGGTATTACACCACAATGGTGGCCCGAACCAGTATAAACCCCGTGTCTTTCTGTGTTATGAGTTCGTCGAGTTCGTCCGCAAGATCTTAGCGAGCTAGAGCGTAGATCGGTAGGAGGGAAAGACTTCTCGCGCACCCCAGTGTTCGAACCTTAAGGGTTTGCCGGAACCCCACATCCGACATTTGGCGCGCCAGGTAGGGGTGCACCGGGGCTTCTCTCCACCAACCAGCGCCCCGCACCATCGCACTACGCTCCCATGGCAGGTGCCCCGCCACTAACCTCTACGGCCAACACCAGTAGCAGAGAGTCTGGGTACCGAGCCCTGGCCCCCGCTCTGCGGCGAGTGCAGTGGCCGGCCAAGTTCAGGCCGGAGATGCCGCCGCGTTATGATGGCGCGGCAGACTCGGCGCAGTTTCTGCTAGCATACGAGGAGGCCGTCCTCGAAGCCGGAGGCGACGACAAGATCATGGCAAACTTGTTCCCCCTGGCGCTCACCGGTGAGCCGCGCGCCTGGCTGCTCAACCTCCCGGGATCCACGGTGACGTCCTGGAGGGGAACTCCGCAACCTCTTCACTGCGCGCTATGCGGCACCGGCACACCACGCAGTCGCGACACTGCTGGGTGGCTCCCAAGCACCTCCTTCAGATCGCCACGTCAAGCCTTTCTTCCGTCAGATTGGGGCAGCCTGCAAGCGCCCGGGGGCTCCGCCGGGTTGGGCTGTGCCGGAGGCCGACCTCATCTTCGACTCGGAAGACCACCCCGGCTCCACCGCTGGCTCCGGGATGCTCTCGATGCTGTGCACTCCCACCATCTGCAACGTGGCCGTCACCAAGACCCTCATCGACGGCGGCGTCGGCCTTAACTTGCTCTCCGTGGAAGCCTTCAGCCTTCTTCATGTGCCGCTCGAACGGCTCGGCCTCAGCAAGCCCTTCACAGGAGTGGGTGGTGGAGCTGCTCACCCTCTGGGGCAGATCCGCCTCCCTGACACCTTTGGCACGCGAGACAACTATCGCACCG
Source organism: Triticum dicoccoides (assembly GCF_002162155.2). Taxonomy (NCBI): domain Eukaryota; kingdom Viridiplantae; phylum Streptophyta; class Magnoliopsida; order Poales; family Poaceae; genus Triticum; species Triticum dicoccoides. The sequence goes on along the minus strand of NC_041384.1, from coordinate 228,366,600 downwards.
AGCTGGTGGACTTTGACATCGCCCGCATCGGTCTCCCGTACAACGCCATCCTCGAGTACCCGGCTGTCGCTCAGTTCTTGGCGGCGACTCACCCAGCCTACAACCTCATGAAGATGCTAGGGAGCAAGGGCGTCCTCACCATCAAGGGGGACACTATGGAGGCCATGACGGCGCTCAGGCCCGCCTTCCAGCCGGCGCCGGTGCGCCCGAGGCCAAGGAGACCACGCCCACCAAGAAGAGGCAGTTGTTCACCCAAGACAAGGCGGAGATCAAGTAGGTGCCGGTCAATAAGGACGGGTCTTCCGGAGCCACCTTCACCATAGGAACCGGCCTTGGCCCGGGACAAGAGGAAGCTTTAGTGAGGTTTTTGCGCGCGAACAAGGAGATATTCACGTGGGAGCCCAACCAGCTGGTAGGGGTCCCGAGAGAGGTAATCCAACATCATCTAAGGGTGTGCCCCAACGTACGCCCCGTGAAGCAGCGAGAAAGACGGCGGTCCACTGAGAAGCAGGCCTTCATCATCCAAGAGACACGCAAGCTGGAGGTGGCAGGTACCATCCGAGAAGTTTGATACCCCGAATGGCTGGTGAACCCCGTCGTAGTACCGAAGAAACGTGGGAAGGAACAGATGTGCGTCGACTTCACCAACCTCAACAAAGCCTGCCCCCAAGATTCGTTCCCCCTTCCGCGCATCGATCAAATCATCAACTCCACCGCCGAGTGCGATTTGTTATGTTTCCTGGATGCGTTCTCTGGATACCATCAGATCAAGATGGTGGTGGAGGATGTGGAGAAGACGGCCTTCTTGACACCATGTGGGGTGTACTGCTACACCTACATGCCTTTCGGCCTTCACAACACGGGTGCAACCTTTCAGCGGCTGATGCACATTGCCTTGGGGCGGCAGCTCGGCAGGAACACAGAGGCCTACCTTGATGACATAGTGGTCAAATCTCGCGAGGCGAGGACGTTGATTCAAGACTTGGAGGAGACCTTTGAGAGTTTGCGCCGAGTGAACTTGAGGCTTAACCCGGAGAAGCGTGTGTTTGGCGTCCCCTCTGGCAAGCTGCTGGGGTTTCTCATATCCCACAGAGGGATCGAGGTGAACCCGGAGAAGATCAAGGCCATCGAAGACATGAGCCCACCACAGACCCTCAAGGAGATGCAAAAACTGGCAAGACGAGTGACCGCGTTAGGGCGTTTCATCTCTAAGCTAGGCGAGCGCGTCTTACCCTTCTTTAAGCTCATGAAGAAGAAAGGCCCCTTCGAGTGGACCCCGGAGGCCGACCGGGCCTTCCAAGACCTCAAGAAATATCTCACCAGCCCCCCGGTGATGGTGGCGCCGCGGCCTCTCGAGCCTCTGGTACTCTACCTCACCGCCACCCCGTACTCCGCCAGCGTGGCGCTGGTGGCGGTTCGGGAGGAGCGCAGAGGCAAGGGTGTGTGTCGCCAAGCCAGAGCTGATGCAGCGCAGGGTCAGGAAGGCACACCAGAGCCATCAGCGGCGGAAGATCAAGCTTGGCAGGGCAACGTCGTGGAAACTCCTAAGGATGGCCAAGTCTCAGGAAACCCTCCTCCTCAGGATACGCCACAATCTCCGCAAGACCCGAGCCTCAACAGTGTGCCAGCCCTCGTCAAGCACCCTGTATACTTCGTCAGCATCGTACTACGAGACGCAAGGGCACGCTACCCCATGCCACAAAAGCTCCTGCTCGCACTCTTGGTGGCCTCACGCAAGCTGCAACACTACTTCCAGGGGCACCTCATCAAGGTCGTCTTAGCTTACCCATTAGAGAGGGTACTCAGGAGCCCAAACTCAGCCGGAAGGGTCGCTGAATGGAACATCGAGCTGCAAGCATTCCAGCTGGAGTTCAGCACCACCAGGGTCATCAAGCGAGCCGCGCTCGCTGATTTTGTGGCAGAATGGACAGATGCCCCGGCTCTTGAGGAAGGAGAAGACCGGTCCACCTCCCCAGGAAGTGAGGCACCAGACGGCTGGGTCATGTATTTTGATGGCGTCTTTGCGCACCAGGGCGCGGGGGCTGGAGCAGTGCTCATCTCGCCCACTCAGAATAACCTTTACTACGCTGTGCAACTCTGCTTCCAGCACGGCGAGAAGGTCTCCAACAATATCGCAGAATACGAAGGCCTCATAGCCGGCCTGAAGGCTGCAGCGGCTCTGGGGGTGAGGCGCCTTACCGTCATGGGCGACTCGCAACTCCTCGTCAACTTCTCCAACAAAGTGTACGAGCCAAAGGACGAGCACATGGAGGCCTGCCTTGCGGAGGTGCATAAGACGGAAAAGCAGTTCTCAGGCCTGGAGCTACAGCACATGCCCCGGGGCACCAACAAGGAAGCCGACAACTGCCAAGAGAGCATCCAAGCAGCAACTGCAAGAGCCCGGCGTCTTTGAAGAGTGGTTCTTCAAGCCATCAGCTACGCCACCTCTTTCAAGCATGACTCAGCCTCGGGAGGAGCTCCCACAGCCCCGGCCACGGGAGCACCAGCTTGCGGCCCAACCTCAGGAGCTCGGCTACTCTTGGCGCTCGAGCCCCAGGAGGAGTGCTGGACCAAGGAGTTCAATGAGTACCTGATGCACGGGACACTACCAGAGAAGGAAGAGGACGTGGAGCGCGTGGCCCGACAGGCCGCGGCATACTGCATTCAAGACGGCGAGTTGTACAGGAAACGGCCGAACAATGTCACGCTGCGCTGCATCTCCAGCGATCAAGGGAGGGAGCTGCTGATTGACATACACGACGGGGACTGTGGACATCACTCATCATCACGGACCCTCGTCGGCAAGGCCTTCCACAGCGGATTCTATTGGCCCACAACACTCAACGATGCAGCCGAGCTGGTGAAATCCTGCGAAGCTTGCCAATTCCACGCCAAGAAAATCCATCAGCCTGCTCAGGGCCTCCAAACCATCCCGCTCACATGGCCGTTCGCGGTCTGGGGGCTAGACATCCTAGGCCCATTCCCACGAGCGCCAGGGGGGCTACCGTTATCTCTACGTCGCCATCGACAAGTTCACCAAATGGGCAGAAGTGGAAGCCGTCTAAACCATTCCAGCCGGCTCTGTTGTCAAGTTCATCAAGGGCCTCGTGAGCCACTTCGGGGTCCCCAACCGTATCATGACAGATAACGGCTCGCAGTTTACTAGTAACCTCTTTAAAACCTACTGTGCTAACCTTGGAATGCAGATCTGCTACGCTTCGGTGGCCCACCCCAGGAGCAATGGTCAGGCTGAGCATGCCAACGTTGAGGTCTTGAGGGGCCTCAAGACTAGGACCTTCAAGAAGAAGTTGGAGGCCTGCGGCAGGGGCTGGCACGACGAGCTCCAGTCCATGTTGTGGTCCATCCGCACCACCGCTACCAAGCCAACGGGCGAGACTCCGTTCTTCCTCGTCCATGGAGCTGGAGCAGTCCTCCCTCACGACGTCAAGCATCGCTCTGCGCAGGCTCTGGCGTTCAATGAAACGCAGCAGGATGCCATGCGGGGGATGAATCTCGTGCTGGTGGAGGAACGTTGTCGCGAAGCTACATTAAGGGAGGCAAGGTGCCAGCAAGCGCTGCGGTGTTACCACTGCCGCAACATTCGCTCCAGGATGCTCGAGACGGGTGACCTGGTCCTAAGGCAGGTCCTCTCCAAGGAAGGGTTGTACAGGCTTTCACCCATGTGGGAGGGCCCATTCAGGGTCGTCCACATGTCCAGGCCTGGCGCAGTGCGCCTGGAGACGCAAGAAGGGACACCTATCCAAAACGCCTGGAACATCCAGCTCCTCCGGAGGTTCTACCCGTGAAGCAAGGTCCAGAGCCTGTGAAGCAAGGCCCAGAGCCTGTGAAGCAAGGCCCAGAGCTTGAGAAGCAAGGCCCAGAGCCTGAGAAGCAAGGCCCAGAGCCTGTGAAGAAGGCCCGGTGCCTATGAAGAATTGCCGTCCGTGACACCCTCACGTAATAATGAGTTGGGGTTGTACACGCCCCGGAGTCTCAGGAGCGATGGCCTCAGGCCCTGGGGCTCCCTCCCACGCCTAGTGGACAGCACTTAGCTCCGCGCTGGTGAGAAGACTTGAAGACTAGATTAGGTGCTGGACGCGGCTTTTCATTTGCTTTTCGAAGTTGGCTCGCCTCTCCTTAATCAAGTTTGCCTTTGGTGTTCCTTGCTGATTTGGTTCCTTCGCCTTTTACCGCATTTTTCGGCTCTGGTTTGCTCATGATCTCTCTCGCATACCTCGCGAGGGGGCTAGACAGGTGCCCTTGCGAGCATTTTTCTTCTCTCTGCCTTCTCGCGAGTCACCCTCATTCGAGCCTGAAAGCTAGCACATCTCTCGTAATCCATGCCCCTTGGGTACCGCGATACAAAGCGACAAGTCAAAGGTTTGGGTAAACGGTAAATCCTCTAGGCACCCCCTAACAAATTTTTTGCAGTTCCTGAGCAAACGCAGACATCGCGTGAAGGAAAGGGTGTCCCAAACACGCCAGGTTAAGTTATCTTTGCGCAAAATAACAACACGGCATGGGAATAGCACGCACGTTGCATTAACCAAGAACCACAGTTCGATACACGCCCCTCTGGGCCCATACTGGTTTCATTTTCTGATGCAGCAAAAAAGGAAAAGGCTAAACAAAGCGGCGTTTCAGCAATCCGCGGAGGCAGGCCCTTAGCGACGCCCCGAGCCTAGCCAGACCCCTCCTCGCGCTTCACGGAGGTGCGGCGACGAGATGACCCGCTGCCTCCTTCGAAGTGGGCGCGGCGGTGCGGCGGCTGGTCGTAGCCGCTGCTGCTGGAGCTGTCATCGGAGGAGGAGCCGCCATAGCTGGAAGAGACGCGGTCGCCGCCGAGGGCAGGCTCGCCCTCATCCTCGTCGCGACCGTCACCAAGGCCGAGCACCTCCTCACCGTCATTCGTCTCGGGGCAGCACCCGGCGCGGCGACCATCTTCCCCGAACACCCTCACATAGAGGGTCGACCAACCGTCATATTTGAAGTGGAGCGTGCACCGCCTGCCCAGGCCGCGCGCGCGGGCGAACGTCTGCCAGCCGCGGGCCAGGGCTATGTTGCCCGCGGTGGAAGTCTCGACCACGACCCAGGAGGCCTTGCTGCAGCAACCATCCGCCTGCAACCAGAGCCCGCCTGGACCAGGGGCCGGCAGTTCATCAACAAGAAAGCGCGGAAGCTGGAGCCAGTTGCCGGTCGGGTTCTCCGACCAGACAACGAACTCCGGTGACACCTTAGCTGAATGGAAGCGCGGGCGGGGAGGCCGCGCCACCATCGCGCGCCTCCTCTCGTCAGCTGGACTGCCATAGTTGGGACGGTCCCCTCTGCGTGCCGCGGCGCCGCCTCGACGGTGGGCCACGGCAGGGGTCGCCGCGTGCTTGCGCAGACGGCCGTGACCGCGCTTGGGCGCCGGGGAACCGGGGCCCTCGCGAGGGGCCTTCCCCTTCTCGGCGGTAGAGAACTTCCTACGTGGCGCTATCGGAGGCACTACAAGCAATGAAGCAAAGAAGAAGCAAGCAAGCGAGGAAGCGATGGGCGACGGGGGCTCCGCCCTCCCTCATTTATAGCAAGAGAAGGCCAACCAGCACCTCCCACGATCGCAGGTAATGATGGATTCCCTTGCATGTCGCAGGGACTTGTCAAGTCGTGCAATCGTCGAGGCAGTGTGGGGAAGCGGAGACACCCACGTCTAATCAACCTTCACGCGTCAACCAAGGCCGCAAGCTTTGGGGGCCCGCGGTGCTCCGAACTTGACCCTTGGCTTCGCCGCGAAGCCAAGCCTGAGCGCACCTTGGGCTCGGGGGCTACTGTCGGTGTTCTGGGAACGAGGGTCCCCAGACTTGCCTGCCTGCAGCTTGCGGCGTGGTCAAGAAGCAGGCCGTACGGCCCATCTTCACCAACAAGGCACCCAAGACCCTCGCGAGGGGCCAAGCCTCGCGAGGCGGACGACGCAAGACCTCCTCTAGAGTGGCCTAGCTAGGCAGGCTCACGAGGAGCGGAGATATCAAGGCGGGGCGAACCTCACGAGATTCTCGTGACATGAACCATGACGATCGACACCAGGTGGGCGCCAGCACGCGTAGCGTCCTTGTTTCCCCTTTGGTGCAAAGGAGGCAAGCGCAGCCGCGGAGTACCGAGGCCTCAGGCAAAGGTTGCCATTTCAGTGCAACAAGACCAAGAACAGGCGGACGGCGAGGCAGAGGTCATTGCGGAGCCCAAGACAGCGTCCCCACCAGAGGTTTGTGCAGGTGAAGACTACTTTTGTCAGGATGGCTCGTACTACATGTCCCCCTTCAAATTAGCCCGCCATTGTTGGCTCCCTTCCCGCTCAATATTTGGGAAGAGGACCAGGGACTCTATAAATAGGACTAGCCACCACCATAGTAGGAGATCGGATCTTGGCTTGATCGCATCTCATCTTAGCTGGAGGAAGTCGAATCCTCACACCACAAGTTCATACGCACAAGAACACCTCAACCTCAGGAGGCTGTTCTTCCCCTTGTACTATTCATCATCAGCCCAAGAGGCAATCCACCACCACCACACTGGAGTAGGGTATTACACCACAATGGTGCCCTGAACTAGTATAAACCCCGTGTCTTTCTGTGTTGTGAGTTCGTCGAGTTCGTCCGCAAGATCTTAGTGAGCTAGAGCATAGGTCGGTAGGAGGGAAAGACTTCGCGCGCACCCCAGTGTTCGAACCTTAAGGGTTTGCCGGAACCCCACATCCGATAGGCGCAATTAAATTGCAGCCCACTTTCGGTCCACGTTTAGGCCTGAGGGATCCACACGTGAGGGGGTGTTGACGTATAATGTCCTACCTAGTCTCTTCCATCAGATCGGTCTTTTGGTTGCATTGGCTAGAGCATGCACTTCTACAGGTCGGGTGCTATATTCTTTTGCTAAGTCTTGCAACTCTCGTTCGCAAACTGTTGGTTTTTGAGTTGTAACACTTAAGTCCAGATGGGACGTCTGCTACATTTTCTGCTGTTTTTAACTGCATGGTTGAATTCCTATCTTATGTGCATGAAATCGTTCTGTAGACGCCCATTTTTCATTGTGCATGCCATTATCTTCAATACTTTTTTGTATGCATGATGTTTGACTTCATGAACAGAAGGAGATCTCCATAAAGTAAAACCTGCAATGTGCATTTGCATTCAAAGGAAAATTACTTATATGCACATCTTCAGGGGGAGCCCTTTCAACTTCATGAAGCCAAAGACCACATTCTTTAACTTTCACATATTTTTATCCCCGTTGAAAACTTCAACCAGTTTGTCATCAATCACCAAAAAGGGGGAGATTGTAAGTGCATCTAGTGCCACCCCTAGTTGGTTTTGTTGTATTGATGACAAACGTGGTTGAGGGACTAATGTGTTTGTGAGTTTCACAGGATAACACAGGTAGAAGTCCCTCATTTATTTGGTCTACTCATCAGAGATGACCCCTAAAAATGTATGAAGACATTGAAGACAATGGTGGTTCGTGAAGACATTCACGTCGAAGATAATGACGTGTGAAGACATTCACTTGAAGACAATGGAGTGAGAAGACATAGTTTCTTTCGTAGTTTAATTTTCTTCTTTCCTGAGTCATAGGAACCACCGAACTGTCAAGTGGGGTCCAGGTGAACAAAGTCAGAAGACTGACGTGATGCCCAACCAAAATCCTATGTCTTCGAGTGAAGACAATGAGAGAAAATCTTATCCAGAGTTGGATGAGTCAGCTTTGCTTGTAGCCCAAGTCAAGAGGCCGTGTGGGTTTGAAATCCGACCATTGGACACATGTCGGTTCCTTAGTGACCCAGGGTTATTTCGGACATAACATGTCAGGTTGCCTCTAGGCTATAAATAGCCCACCCCCTACACCATAAAGTGGTGGCTGCTCAGAGTTAGTGCACGACTTTTGTCGTTTGAGAGCAACCCACCTTCGAAGCCTTTGAGAGAGAATCCTTGCGAGCACAAAGCCCAAAACATCCAGATCCCAAAGAGTGTTTGGCATCACTGAAGTCTTTCTGTTCGAGTGATCTAAAGACTTATTACACTTGAAGACTGTGATCTTCCAGTTGGTTACGCGTCGCATTATGAGGATCCAAGAGTCATTGTGGATCGCCAGTGAACGAAGTCTATGAAGGTTTGGAAGTCTACCTTGAAGACTTACCAGAGTGATTGGGCAAGGACTAAGTGACTTTAGCTCAAGGGGAATAGGGTGAAGACGTGGTCTTCCGAGTTCAATCTCAGCCTCCCTAACTAGACGTATAGTTCTCACAGCAACTGGAACTGGTCTACCAAATCCTTGTCTTCGTCAAGCAACTAGTTCTATCACTTCACCCTTCACTTATTTTTTAGCTTCGTGAAGTCATTGCTTGATTGCTCTGTTTGACTCCACTGTGTGAAGACATTATCTCTATTCGGTTGTTTGGCTTCATTCTGTCTTCCTATTCTAATCCACTCTACCTAGCTATTATTTGTCTTCATGTTTACTTTGTACCTCTTCCTTGAATATAGCATGACTAGTGTAGTTTATCTTCTGCTGCATACATTGTAGGTTTTATTTGGTCGTCTCTCTTCGAAGACATTGCTTGTCTTGAAGACTTTCATAAAAATCGCCTATTCACCCCCCTCTAGTGGATAACAAGCACTTTCATGTTCTATTGATTCACTTGACATATGTTTCGGTATTCAACTTGCGAATTATCGTGACATTGGGGTAATCTATGCATAGGGGTTGATACATGTTTTCGTCCTACTTTCTCCACTAGAAACTTTGGGAACTCTTTGAAATTCTTTGTGTTGGATTGAATATTATGAATCTGAAGTTGTTTGACGCATGTCATATAATTGACTCACGGAAACTTCTGGTGACATTGGAGTATCTAGGTTGCATTAGAGTTGATTGATGTGTATCATATGGTGTTATTTTAGTAAGAACTCTAGGGTTGTTTGTGCCACTTATAGGAATAGCTCAATAGATTGATCGGAAAGGATAACTTTGAGGTGGTTTGCTACCTACAATAATTTCTTCTTATGTTCTCCGCTTGATAAGAACTTCGAAGTGATTCGTTGTCACACGTTGAGGGGTTGTAATATGATTCAATTATGTTAGCCTTGTTGAGAGATTGCACTAGTGGAAGTATGAACCCTATGACTTGTTTCCAAGCATTGCAATACCGTATGTGCTCTATTTTATCACTTGCTACCTTGTTGTTTGTATATTTCAGATTACAAAAACCTATATCTACTATCCATACTACACTTGTATCACCATCTCTTCTCCGAACTAGTGCACCTATACATTTTACCATTGTATTGGGTGTGTTGGGGACACAAGAGATTTTCTTGTATTTGAGTGCAGGGTTGTTTGGGAGAGACCATCTTCATCATACGCCTCCCATGGATTAATAAACCTTAGGTCATCCACTTTAGGGGAATTTGTTGATGCCCTACAAAACTCTGCGCTTGGAGGCCCAACACGAGTCTACAAGAATAATTTGTGTAGTAAACATCAGCTATCAAGCTCTAACCCATGGCCAAGTGTAACACCCCGGTGTAATGATGCTACAGTAACCCCTGGGGTTAAGTTATTCTTTTTGCTAAACAAGTGTTCGATCATAATTGTCTCCTTTCTCTTTTAAATTCCAGTTGAATTCAATTTAATGTTATGAGTGAAATTCAAAATGCTCAGACATGAACACAAAAATGTTCATCATGTGCCAAATAATCCACAACTAATATTGGTGGTGAACCAACATTTTTGCAAAAGGTTTAAGTGGCCTAAGCTACTTAAAGCAGTGACCTAAGCAATAAATTAAATGCCCTTTTTGATTTATAAAATTGGCAACTATTCCAAAAGCCACCCAACCTTTTTGAGGCAGTGCACTTTAATTCTTTGAGTTTGTTTTGGCCAGTGGCATAATTTTGCAAAGTCAATTGTGGCAAAAGAAAAATGCAAAAGCTGCTGGAAAAGAAAAACAAAAAAAAAAGAAAAGGAAAGAAGAAGGGGTGGGAGAGCCCCTGGCCTCCCCTTGGGCTTCGGCCCATCCCAGCAGGCCGGCCCACCTCACCAGCCTGGCCGGCCCAGCCCCCCGAAGCGCGCCCCCTTCCTGTTCCCCTGGTGCGCGCCGCTACAGGGGCGCCGTCCCCGCCGAACCACCTCGCCGTCGACGAGGAGGATAAGGTCGACCCCTCCCCTCGACGCCTCGGCCTCCTCCCCAGCTACCCCCACTCACCTCTGCCTCTCCCACTCCCCTCCGGATTCCCCCTCGAGCACTCCCCTCTCTCGGACCCGAGCGCGCTCGCCGCCGTGCCTCGGCTGTCCTCGCGGCCACCGAGCCCCATTCGCCTCGCCATCGAGCCCATCGTCTCCGCCGCCATCGTCTACCTAGTCCCCGTCCGTGAGCGCGAGCCGGGAGCCACTACGGGGAGCGGATCGAGCAGCCCCCTTTCTCCTCTGTCGCCGGTGACCGCCGTCATCTCCGGCCACCTCTGCGCTCCTAAGCTGTCGCAGGCTTTTCGTAGCCGCCCGGTGAGCTCCTCCCTTCCTCCTTTCCTCTCCTCGCGCCGTGCCTTTTGCCGTAGCCAGCTCGCCCGCAAGCCGAGCTCCGCCGTCCGCCATTGCCGTTGTAGGGCTCGCCACCGAGCTCCTCCGCTCGAGCTAGTAGCTCCGACAAGCTCCTGGAGCGCCGTAGACCTCGCCCAGCTCCTTCGTTCGCCAAAACACGCACTGCAACACCGATGCCGACGAGGTCCCGAACCCCACCGCCGCCTCCACTCGTCGCCGACGCAGTTCCGGTCACCCCCGCGTCCAACCGACCACACCATGCGGTGCGGCTTCGTCTTCTCGTTCGAACGCGCCAAGTCCCAGGCCAAATGACCCCCTGTGCGCGATTCCCGGCGAAGTCCGGCGAGCCCCGCCTTTGTTTTGGTCGCCGGCGGCGAAACCCCGACGCGGCCGACGTGGCACACCTGGGCCCCGCCTCTGGGTCACTGCCCGTGGGCCCCCTGGCCCCAGTTGACCACGTTGACCGTGGTCAACTGTGCTGACTGGGCACACAGTGTCTCTAACACGCGGGCCCCATCGCATATTTTGTTAAATAAACGTTTTTTTTCTAAATAAAAATGATTAATTAAAACGTTAGTTAAATTAGTTAGTTAGTTAGTTAGTACTAACCAGTCACTGACTGCTGGGGCCCACGCCCCCTAACTAACCCTGTTAGCTTAGTTAAGCCTCTGTTAGACAGAGAGGCTGACAGGTGGGTCCCACCTGTCAGTTTGACTGGTCAGCAGAGCTGACGCAATGCTGACGTCACTACTGACGCAATAAACCTTTTCTGCTTTTAAAATAATTCAGAAATTGGTTTAAACTTTGAAAATCCGTAACTTTTAAACCGTAACTCCGATGAAAATGTTTTCTATATGAAAGTTGCTCAGAAAAATCCAACGAATCCGAATACGCGGTCCGTTCATCTGTCACATGCCCCTAGCATGCTGAACATGGAACTTTCCCCCTCCGGTCATCTGTCTGACACAGGTCCGGAACCGGGAACACCTTCCCGGTTGTTTTTCCCCCTTCACCTATAACGTCTAGGACCGCGTTAGAGCACGCTTAGCGCTACGTATCGTCATGTCATGCTTAGTGTTACCTCCGTTTGCTATGTATTTACTGTTTCTTCCCCCTCTTCTCTCCGGTAGACCCCGAGGCCGCTGATGCCCTAGTGATCGACTACGTCGTCGACAACGACCCCTCCTTGCCAGATCAACCAGGCAAGCCCCCCCTTTGATCATCCCGGTATCGCCCATTCCATTCTCTCATGCTTGCATTAGATTTTGCTACTGTTATTGTTTGCACCCATTCTGATGCATAGCCTGCTTTTGTATCTGCTGTTGTACCTTACCTGCTTATCCTAAACTGCTTAGTATAGGTTGGTTAGTGATCCATCAGTGACCCCCACCTTGTCCTTGTTGCCCCTGCTTCATCATTGAAGACCCGATCAACGGGATTGAAGACCAGGCCCCGGCACCGCACATCACTTTCCCCTAGTTGCTCGACGCTGCTGGGTTACTATCGAGTGCCGTGGGTGAGACCTCTACAGCACTTCTGATGTTAACCTGTAGTGTAGCTATTCGGTCGTGGTCATCGAGGGTGATTTCCTCTTTAACCACTTCCGATACGACTCTGTCGTGCAACCCCTCAAGTGTGAACCTCGAGGGTGATTCCTCTACGTTCACCTTGATGATTACATTGAGTGGAAACCACCGAGGGTGATTCCTTGGGTTTTCCTCTTGATGTTTGGACACACGGATACTTGGACTTTACAACTATTACTTGGAAAGTGATGTGGAGACGGGTTGACCTGGAAGGTGCTCGTGAGATAATTACGAGGCGTGGCCGGGCATTCTTAGCCCTTGCCGCAAGTCCTCGAGACGGGGCAACGGGGTCACCTCTTTCGTGAGTCTCTGCTTGTTACCGCGCGTTCCTAATCCACTACGATTTGGATATTTGATCCGAGGGGCCTCTGGCCTGATAGCACTAACCATCACGTGGGCATAGTATGGGCGTTCTGCGTCGTATACATCAGCCAAAGCTTAATAGACGTCAGCGACTGAGTGGCGCGCGCCGGGTTGGACTGCGCAAGCGCCTGCCTTGTTGAAGGAGGTAGCTAGGTCTGCTCACCGGCCGCGTACGCAACGTGCAGGAGTTTCCGGGGAGATGGCCCATGACCCCTGGGGGCATAGGTTTAGTCCGGCGTGCTGACCTCTCTGTTAAGTCTAGGTCGGGTTGCGGCGTATTGTTTGGCCGAGGTCGGGCATGACCCTGGAAAGTGTGTCCGGCCGGAGTCAATCGAGCGTGGTGGGTAAGTTGGTGCACCCCTGCAGGGAAGAGAACATCTATCGATAGCCTGTCCTACGGTAACGGACACTTGGAGTTGTATCCCGATCGATACAACTAGAACTGGATACTTGTGATGAGAACTGGTTGGTGATGAGGATTTGATTGAGATGATAACTGGATAGTATGGCTCTGGGATTTCTTTCTCGCAGGGAGTCGAGAAAGGATCTCTGGCCGAGGTTGATAACACCACTGCTACTTTACTTTATGCTACTCTACTCCCTCCTGTTTGCTGCAAGAGGGTGGTTTCCAGAAGATGCTAGTCTTCGATAGGACTAGGCCTTCTCCCTATTCTGGCATTTCTGCAGCCCAGTCCACATATACAGCCTTCCTTTGATAATGTTGCATATGTAGTGTAGATCCTTGCTTGCGAGTACTTTGGATGAGTACTCACGGTTGCTTTGCTCCCCCTTTTCCCCCTTCTTTCTTCTTTCTGGTTGTTGCAACCAGATGGTGGAGTCCAGGAGCCAGATGCCACCTTTGACGACTGCTGCTACCCCGAGGGTGCCTCCTACCATGTGACGGACGCCGACGACCAGGAGTAGTTAGGAGGCTCCCAGGCAGGAGGCCTTGCCTTTTCGATCGTAGATGCTTTTGTGCTAGCCTTCTTAAGGCAGACTTGTTTAACTCATGTCTGTGCTCAGATATTGTTGCTTCCGCTGACTCGTTTGTATTCAAGCTGATGTATTCGAGCCCTCGAGGCCCCTGGCTTGTAATATAAAGCTTGTATTATTTTAATTTGTGTCTAGAGTTGTGTTGTGATATCTTCCCGTGAGTCCTTGATCTTGATCGTACACATTTGCGTGTATGATTAGTGTACGATTGAATCGAGGGCGTCACAAGTTGGTATCAGAGCCGACTGCCTGTAGGTAGCCCCCTTTCCAACTCCTTGGCCGAAGTTGAGTCTAGTCACTGAAAACTTTTACTAACATTGGCTGTGTGGCTTACGGGCCCACGTCGCTATTGGGTGGTATTAGCATCTTTTACTCCTCATCTATACTCTGGGACTCTGAACTCTCTTCTACTCGGGTTAAATGAATTTACTAACATTAGGATCCCGTGACCACATTCACCCCGAAGTTGGATGAAGCCATAGTTATTCCTTAGAATAGCTTTTTGAGTAGTGCACACCCTGTCGTGTTGACTACGGAGTGGAATCCATCGTACCTCCTTCATTATGCATGTTTTCATCATGACTGATCCTTATCTTTGCAAATGCTCAATGCTGAACTACCCCTGTTACATGTTAGCAGGATGGTTAGACCCGCTGGTCGTGGCTGTGGTGCCAACGACCCACCACCGCCTGAATTCTTTACTGGAATGAGGCAACAGTTTGAGTTAACTCGCCAGTTCATGGAAGGAATGATGGCTCAGTTTCCTCGTCCGAACATGAATCAACATCCAACCCGAGTAACTCTGCAGGACTTCATGCGCCTCAACCCATCTATCTACCGCAGCTCAACTCAACCCCTTGATGCTGATGACTGGCTCCGCGACATCACATATGAAATGGAGTCTGCTAGTGTTGCCCCTGCCAGCTATGTCACCTTCGCATCTTTCTTTCTGGAGGGTCCTGCTGCTCAATGGTGGGACAGCCACAGGCGTACCCTACCTGCTGGAACGGTCATTACTTGGCCGGATTTCCAGGCTGCCTTTCGTGCCCGTTTCATTCCTCAGGGAACCATGGACAGGAAGAAGCGAGAGTTCCGCAACCTCACCCAAGGCAACAAGACTGTAGATGCTTATCAATGGGAATTTCTGGACTTGTCACGTTATGCTGAAGAAGACATTGCAACTGATGCTCGTAAGCAAGAGAAGTTTCGTGATGGACTTCACCCTGATATTAAGCTAGCATTGCTCGTTCATGACTTTGCCGACTTCGCCACCTTGGTGAACAAGGCTATTCAGGTTGAGACTGGTCTTCAGGAACACCAGGGATCCCTCAGGCGTAGCCGTGATGCTGGCCCATCTTCGGGCCCGTCAGCGCAGAAGCGTCGGATATGGATTCCCCACAGCATGTATCGTCCAACTGCACCTGCACCAAGACAGTCCTATGTTGCACCTCGTCTGCCTCCTCAACCGCAGAGGCAGCCCCTTCGGGCTGTACCGCCCCAAGCTTATGCTCCCAATCCCAATGATGGTCTGTGCTTCAAGTGTGGCCTTCCAGGTCACCGCTCCAGGAAATGCCCTCAGAATCAGAATCAGCTGGCTCTGTCTTCAACTGACTGTAACAATCAGCCCCATAACAACAATGCCAGACCTTATGGTCGTGGTCAGGCTAATCATATTGATCTGAATGAAGCTCAAGACCAGCCTGCCACTGTGATGGGTACTCTCCTTGTTAATTCAGTACCAGCTTCTGTTTTGTTTGATTCAGGAGCATCACATTCATTCATGTCAGAAAATTTTGCTTACGCACATGACATTTGATGCGAGCCCATGAACACTCCGATAGTGGTACGCACCCCTGCGGGCCGATGTCAAACTACCATGATTGGTCACGACGTTCCTGTTGAAATTGAAGGGTTGGAATTCCTTGTTTCTCCCATTATTCTGGAGTCTTCCAATATTGACCTCATTCTGGGAATGGAATGGTTGAAAGCGCATACTGCCTCTATCGTTTACGCTACCAAGGTCGTTCACCTCCTACATCCTTCAGATGAGATTGTAACCTACCATGCTCAGCTTGTTCAAAACGCTGAAGCACGACTTTATGCTTTGAATGCGTTGAACGCGGCACCTCTTGAGGGAATTGAAAAGATTCCAGTCGTTCGCAACTTCCAAGACGTATTTCCAGAAGAACTTCCAGGAATACCCCCTGCCCGGGCTGTCGAGTTCGTCATCGACTTGAAACCAGGCACCATTCCTATTGCAAAACGACCCTACAAGATGCCACCTCATGAACTCCTTGAGCTTAAGGAGGAAATCGACAAATCTCTTCACAAGGGTTTCATTCGTCCAAGTTCCTCTGCTTGGGGAGCACCTTCTCTCTTCGTCAAGAAGAAGGACGGTACGAACCGTTTGGTCCAAGATTATCGTCCTATCAACCAAGCTACAATTCAAAACAAATATCCCCTTCCTCGGATCAATGATCTGTATGATCAACTGGCTGGTTCATCGATATTCTCTAAACTCGACTTGAGGTTGGGTTACCACCAGATCCGTGTTCGTGAAGAGGATATTCCAAAGACCGCATTTGTGACTTGTTATGGTTCTTACGAGTACACCGTCATGTCATTCGGTTTAACCAATGCTCCAGCTACATTCTCTCGTCTGATGAACTATATATTCATGGATTACCTCGACAAGTTCGTCGTAGTCTATCTGGATGATATACTGGTATATTCGAAGAATAAAGAAGAACATGCTGAACATCTTCGTCTTGTTCTGGAGAAGCTTCGAGAGCATCAACTTTATGCCAAGTATTCCAAGTGTGAATTCTGGTTACCCGAAGTCACCTACCTTGGTCATGTTATCTCCAAGGATGGTATTGCCGTCAACCCAGAGCGCGTTCAGGCTATTCTTGACTGGACCCCTCCGAAGACTGTCAAGCAAGTCAGAAGCTTTCTCGGACTGGCCAGCTATTGTCGCCGCTTTGTCGAGAACTTCTCCAAGATCGCCAAGCCACTGACTAATCTGCTTCACAAAGGCGTTAAGTTCGATTGGACAGACAAATGTCAGGAAAGTTTCCAGGCACTCAAGGATAAACTGACTTCTGCCCCAGTGCTTGCTCCCCCTGATTCTCGCAAGGACTTTGTCATCTATTGTGACGCTTCACGTCAAGGATTAGGCTGTGTTCTAATGCAAGAGCGCAGGGTGATTGCCTATGCCTCCCGTCAAGTGCGTCCTCACGAAGAAAACTACCCGGTTCATGACCTTGAGCTTGCAGCGGTTATCTTTGCATTGAAGCTATGGCGATAATACCTTCTCGGTAATCGTTGTGAGATCTTCACTGATCATCAGAGTCTGAAGTACCTATTTACTCAGCCAGATCTGAACCTCCGTCAGCAGCGATGGATGGAAGCTATTGCTGACTACAACTGCGGTATATCTTATACACCTGGCAAGGCTAATGTAATGGCCGATGCCCTAAGCCGAAAGTCTTATTGCAATAATCACCAGGTCTACAAAGCTCAACCCCGCCTTTATGAAGAGCTATGCAAGCTGAACCTTCAACTAGTTCCACAGGGTTCTCTGAATAACCTTGTTTTGGAACCAACTCTTCTGAAAGCAATCAAGTCTGCTCAAGACAAAGATGCTCATGTTGATCTGATGAAAAAGGATCTTGCCTTAGAGAAATCCAGAGATTTCTCACTTGGTGAAGATGGAACCTTATACTTCAGACATCGCATTGTCGTACCCCGGTTCGAGCTTATGACAGAGAAGGTGATGAAAGAAGCGCATGACACCCCTCTCTCTATTCATCCGGGAAGTACCAAGATGTATCTAGACATCCGTCAGAAGTACTGGTGGTCTAAAATGAAGCAAGACATTGCTCGATATATCGAAGAATGTGACGTTTGCCGTCGCGTCAAAGCAGAACATCAAAAACCGGCTGGACTTCTACAACCGCTTCCGATTCTTGAATGGAAGTGGGATAAGATCCAAATGGACTTCGTCACTGGCCTTCCCAAGTCTCAGAAAGGTAACGATGCTATCTTTGTCGTCATCGACCAATTCTCAAAGGTTGCTCACTTTCTGCCAATCAAGGAGACTATCACTGCTAGTCAATTGGCAACCTTGTATATCTCCCGAATTGTGTCACTCCACGGCATTCCGAAGGAGATCAGTTCAGACCGCGGCAGTATTTTCACTTCTAAGTTCTGGGATAGTTTCCAAGAGGCAATGGGAACTCATATTACCTGGAGCACTGCTTATCATCCCCAATCCCAAGGCCAAGTCGAGCGAGTCAATCAAATTCTTGAAGACATGCTTCGAGCTTGTGTTATTTCTTTCGGCAAGAAGTGGGAAGAATCTCTCCCTTATGCGGAGTTCTCTTATAACAACAGCTATCAAGCCAGCTTGAAGATGGCACCCTTTGAAGTGCTTTATGGACGTAAGTGCCGAACCCCTCTGAATTGGTCAGAAACTGGGGAACGAGCACTCATTGGTCCGGACATTATTCAACAAGCTGAAGAGCAGGTTCGCATTGTCCGGGATAATCTCAAGGCGGCCCAATCCCGCCAGAAGAGCAACTATGACCGGAAACACTGGGGTTCAACTTATCAACCTGGTGAACAAGCTTATCTGCGTGTCACTCCTTTGAGAGGCACTCATCGGTTTGGAGTCAAGGGAAAGTTAGCTCCTCGCTACATTGGTCCCTTCCGTATTCTCGCCCGTCGCGGACTGGTGGCTTATGAACTGGAGTTGCCACCTCAGTTCTCTCACGTTCATGACGTCTTCCATGTATCGCAACTTCGTCGATGCTTCAAGGATCCGGAACGTGAAGTGGATCCGGAATTGATTGAAATTCAAGATGATCTCACATACAAGGAGCATCCGGTCTGCATTCTTGAAGAAGCTGAACATCGAACCCGCCAGAAGGTTACTAAGTTCCTCAAGGTGCAATGGTCGAATCATACTAAAGAGGAAGCCACTTGGGAACGCGAAGATAACCTCCGGGCTGAATACCCCGATCTTTTCCCTTCTACCTCTTAATTCTCGGGACGAGAATTTCTTTTAGAGGAGGAGAGTTGTAACACCCCGGTGTAATGATGCTACAGTAACCCCTGGGGTTAAGTTATTCTTTTTGCTAAACAAGTGTTCGATCATAATTGTCTCCTTTCTCTTTTAAATTCCAGTTGAATTCAATTTAATGTTATGAGTGAAATTCAAAATGCTCAGACATGAACACAAAAATGTTCATCATGTGCCAAATAATCCACAACTAATATTGGTGGTGAACCAACATTTTTGCAAAAGGTTTAAGTGGCCTAAGCTACTTAAAGCAGTGACCTAAGCAATAAATTAAATGCCCTTTTTGATTTATAAAATTGGCAACTATTCCAAAAGCCACCCAACCTTTTTGAGGCAGTGCACT
>NC_041384.1:228346847-228347418 GCF_002162155.2 Triticum dicoccoides | reverse complement strand
GGGGTGGGAGAGCCCCTGGCCTCCCCTTGGGCTTCGGCCCATCCCAGCAGGCCGGCCCACCTCACCAGCCTGGCCGGCCCAGCCCCCCGAAGCGCGCCCCCTTCCTGTTCCCCTGGTGCGCGCCGCTACAGGGGCGCCGTCCCCGCCGAACCACCTCGCCGTCGACGAGGAGGATAAGGTCGACCCCTCCCCTCGACGCCTCGGCCTCCTCCCCAGCTACCCCCACTCACCTCTGCCTCTCCCACTCCCCTCCGGATTCCCCCTCGAGCACTCCCCTCTCTCGGACCCGAGCGCGCTCGCCGCCGTGCCTCGGCTGTCCTCGCGGCCACCGAGCCCCATTCGCCTCGCCATCGAGCCCATCGTCTCCGCCGCCATCGTCTACCTAGTCCCCGTCCGTGAGCGCGAGCCGGGAGCCACTACGGGGAGCGGATCGAGCAGCCCCCTTTCTCCTCTGTCGCCGGTGACCGCCGTCATCTCCGGCCACCTCTGCGCTCCTAAGCTGTCGCAGGCTTTTCGTAGCCGCCCGGTGAGCTCCTCCCTTCCTCCTTTCCTCTCCTCGCGCCGTGCCTTT
>NC_041384.1:228341991-228346404 GCF_002162155.2 Triticum dicoccoides | reverse complement strand
GAACGCGCCAAGTCCCGGGCCAAATGACCCCCTGTGCGCGATTCCCGGCGAAGTCCGGCGAGCCCCGCCTCTGTTTTGGTCGCCGGCGGCGAAACCCCGACGCGGCCGACGTGGCACACCTGGGCCCCGCCTCTGGGTCACTGCCCGTGGGCCCCCTGGCCCCAGTTGACCACGTTGACCGTGGTCAACTGTGCTGACTGGGCACACAGTGTCTCTGACACGCGGGCCCCATCGCATATTTTGTTAAATAAACGTTTTTTTTCTAAATAAAAATGATTAATTAAAACGTTAGTTAAATTAGTTAGTTAGTTAGTACTAACCAGTCACTGACTGCTGGGGCCCACGCCCCCTAACTAACCCTGTTAGCTTAGTTAAGCCTCTGTTAGACAGAGAGGCTGACAGGTGGGTCCCACCTGTCAGTTTGACTGGTCAGCAGAGCTGACGCAATGCTGACGTCACTACTGACGTAATAAACCTTTTCTGCTTTTAAAATAATTCAGAAATTGGTTTAAACTTTGAAAATCCGTAACTTTTAAACCGTAACTCCGATGAAAATGTTTTCTATATGAAAGTTGCTCAGAAAAATCCAACGAATCCGAATACGCGGTCCGTTCATCTGTCACATGCCCCTAGCATGCTGAACATGGAACTTTCCCCCTCCGGTCATCTGTCTGACACAGGTCCGGAACCGGGAACACCTTCCCGGTTGTTTTTCCCCCTTCACCTATAACGTCTAGGACCGCGTTAGAGCACGCTTAGCGCTACGTATCGTCATGTCATGCTTAGTGTTACCTCTGTTTGCTATGTATTTACTGTTTCTTCCCCCTCTTCTCTCCGGTAGACCCCGAGGCCGCTGATGCCCCAGTGATCGACTACGTCGTCGATAACGACCCCTCCTTGCCAGATCAACCAGGCAAGCCCCCCTTTGATCATCCCGGTATCGCCCATTCCATTCTCTCATGCTTGCATTAGATTTTGCTACTGTTATTGTTTGCACCTATTCTGATGCATAGCCTGCTTTTGTATCTGCTGTTGTACCTTACCTGCTTATCCTAAACTGCTTAGTATAGGTTGGTTAGTGATCCATCAGTGACCCCCACCTTGTCCTTGTTGCCCCTGCTTCATCATTGAAGACCCGATCAACGGGATTGAAGACCAGGCCCCGGCACCGCACATCACTTTCCCCTAGTTGCTCGATGCTGCTGGGTTACTATCGAGTGCCGTGGGTGAGACCTCTACAGCACTTCTGATGTTAACCTGTAGTGTAGCTATTCGGTCGTGGTCATCGAGGGTGATTTCCTCTTTAACCACTTCCGATACGACTCTGTCGTGCAACCCCTCAAGTGTGAACCTCGAGGGTGATTCCTCTACGTTCACCTTGATGATTACATTGAGTGGAAACCACCGAGGGTGATTCCTTGGGTTTTCCTCTTGATGTTTGGACACACGGATACTTGGACTTTACAACTGTTACTTGGAAAGTGATGTGGAGACGGGTTGACCTGGAAGGTGCCCGTGAGATAATTACGAGGCGTGGCCGGGCATTCTTAGCCCTTGCCGCAAGTCCTCGAGACGGGGCAACGGGGTCACCTCTTTCGTGAGTCTCTGCTTGTTACCGCGCGTTCCTAATCCACTACGATTTGGATATTTGATCCGAGGGGCCTCTGGCCTGATAGCACTAACCATCACGTGGGCATAGTATGGGCGTTCTGCGTCGTATACATCAGCCAAAGCTTAATAGACGTCAGCGACTGAGTGGCGCGCGCCGGGTTGGACTGCGCAAGCGCCTGCCTTGTTGAAGGAGGTAGCTAGGTCTGCTCACCGGCCGCGTACGCAACGTGCAGGAGTTTCCGGGGAGATGGCCCATGACCCCTGGGGGCATAGGTTTAGTCCGGCGTGCTGACCTCTCTGTTAAGTCTAGGTCGGGTTGCGGCGTATTGTTTGGCCGAGGCCGGGCATGACCCTGGAAAGTGTGTCCGGCCGGAGTCAATCGAGCGTGGTGGGTAAGTTGGTGCACCCCTGCAGGGAAGAGAACATCTATCGATAGCCTGTCCTACGGTAACGGACACTTGGAGTTGTATCCCGATCGATACAACTAGAACTGGATACTTGTGATGAGAACTGGTTGGTGATGAGGATTTGATTGAGATGATAACTGGATAGTATGGCTCTGGGATTTCTTTCTCGCAGGGAGTCGAGAAAGGATCTCTGGCCGAGGTTGATAACACCACTGCTACTTTACTTTATGCTACTCTACTCCCTCCTGTTTGCTGCAAGAGGGTGGTTTCCAGAAGATGCTAGTCTTCGATAGGACTAGGCCTTCTCCCTATTCTGGCATTTCTGCAGCCCAGTCCACATATACAGCCTTCCTTTGATAATGTTGCATATGTAGTGTAGATCCTTGCTTGCGAGTACTTTGGATGAGTACTCACGGTTGCTTTGCTCCCCCTTTTCCCCCTTCTTTCTTCTTTCTGGTTGTTGCAACCAGATGGTGGAGTCCAGGAGCCAGATGCCACCTTTGACGACTGCTGCTACCCCGAGGGTGCCTCCTACCACGTGACGGACGCCGACGACCAGGAGTAGTTAGGAGGCTCCCAGGCAGGAGGCCTTGCCTTTTCGATCGTAGATGCTTTTGTGCTAGCCTTCTTAAGGCAGACTTGTTTAACTCATGTCTGTGCTCAGATATTGTTGCTTCCGCTGACTCGTTTGTATTCAAGCTGATGTATTCGAGCCCTCGAGGCCCCTGGCTTGTAATATAAAGCTTGTATTATTTTAATTTGTGTCTAGAGTTGTGTTGTGATATCTTCCCGTGAGTCCTTGATCTTGATCGTACACATTTGCGTGTATGATTAGTGTACGATTGAATCGAGGGCGTCACACCAAGGTGTTCTATTTATAGGCTCATAGGAGTCCTAGGTGGCTAACACCTTACCTATGACTAAGCTTCTCTCTAGTTGAGTAAGCTGCCTTGTTGTCCTGCTCTCCTTCAACCTAATCTTGCAAGCAGATGAATGTCAATTCTGGAAAGACATGGCTGGATTTGGTCTTTATCATTGTGGCTAGTTTTATTTCTTCTATAGAAATTGATCCTTGTCAACATAGCACTTGACAAGCGATTTGGAACAACAATTGGATTAGTTGGATTTAACCTAAAACTAATGTCATTTAGTTATTGGTTTTAACATGAGCTAGTGTTTGTTTAGAATGGTTTTGGAGATACTCCTATTGCTTTGACTTTGGTCTCTTTCTTGCTGGTCTCTACTTCTCTCTTTGATTCACTTCTGACTAGACTTGATGGACTTGTTCCTATACTGTGAATTAAACATGGTCCTTTTGGCCTTGATGGTTGCTATTCCATTTGCGCATTGTTGGCTCTCTACTACTATTTATTTGAACAACTTATTATAATTTGGATTTGGCTAATGTTTCCAAATTCCTAAGTGCTAGCTCCTAGGGGAATGTTATATTTTAACATAACCAAATCTTTCCTTTGTCGGTTTGTTTGTTTGTTTTGCTTAAGAAGACGACCTAGAGAAGACATAGTGTAGTTTAGTTTACGTCTTTTCCATTTTCTTTTATTACTTTTATTATTCCTCAATGAAAATTCTGGAGATGTGTGTAACTTGTATGATTATTAATAAAGCTTATTCATTTATATAGATTGTAAGATTTTGATGATCATTTGTATTGATATTCTTTATCCACAAAGTTTTTTTTAGTCATTTCATATTTCATCTTGCATTGTCCAAATCTTATAATTAAGTTTATATTCTTATTTTTTTATCTCCATTACTTAAATGCATTTCCATTTCACAAATGAAGTGTACTTTTGCACGTAAGTCCTTAATTTATATCCTATTTGAATTGTGATCCAAATACTAAAAAATTACCAAAGTTCATGTCAAATTTTATACTTGAATTCAACTTCAAGTACGTTTAACTAAATTAGTTTAACTAAATTCAAGTGAAAGTTTTAGATTTACTTTGGATGCGTGAATGCATTGCACATCCCAAAAAATCCAACTAAGTTCAAAATAAAGTTTTATATTTACCCCAAGTTTAGGATGCATGGATGCAATGGACATTCAAAAGAATCCTCCGCTCTCTCTGAACTATGGCTCATTACATTAATAACCAAACTTTTTTGAATTGATAAACTTTTGTGTAATTAACAAACTTTTTTTGAATTTTTTGAATATTTTTCAAAATTCATGAACATTTTTGGAATATGCGAACATTTGTTCAAATTCAAGATGTTTTTTAATATGCATACATTTTTTCAGAACTATGAAAAAAAATCTGAACATTTGTTTTCAGAATCGTGAACTTGTTTTTAATATGTGAACATTTTTTTGAAATCATGAACACCTTTTTGAATCCTTAAACATTTTATGGTTTGTTGAACGTCTTTCA
>NC_041384.1:228312714-228341696 GCF_002162155.2 Triticum dicoccoides | reverse complement strand
TAGTTCGGTAGGCTCGTTTTATCTTTCTTACCGTTTCATAAGTATGAGAACGAAAAGTAATTTCAAGCCCAGTCCATTTCAATAATTACATATTCTGGACCCAGAAATAGACATATCCCTCAATTAATGCAAAAGTACAATTCCAATGCCCGCAAAAAAAGGACAGTTCCAATTGGAATTTAAGAAACTACGCAGCGTAAAATAGGAGGTCCCAGCAAAACCCTAACAGGCGGGACCTCCTATATGCCCCTTGCTGCGGCAGCGATTCGCACAGGAGGCGGCTCACCCGAGCCGGCCCATTCACTGTTCTTCGCGAGATGAAATATCAAAAAAAGAAGAACGTGCTAGGGAGTCGAACCCGCGACCTGCGAGTGATGCGCGCAATGCACTAGTCACCGCGACACGTGAGGTATTGTGATAGATTTGCAGCGCAAACATAAAAGAAACTAAAGACAGCGGCAAAAAAATAAAAATAGTCCAAGAACCTTCTAGAAGTTTCAGGAACAAAACCCCTGAAACTACGGCAGCGCAACCATATTGGAACGCTGTCAAAAAAAGAAAAAAAGGAGAGAAAATGAAAAAAAAGAGGAAAAACTAAAAAACCAAAAGAGAAACAGAACAAAAAAATGGTTCAAGAACCTTCTAGAAGTTTTCCAAAACCATAAAAAGCAGGCTGGGAACGCTTAAATGGGCGACCCAATCGGCAAATGCGGCGAATAATAATGAGGGGCTGACATAGGGGGCACTATTGACAGGCTTTGGTGGTTGGTTTGCAGGCAGGCCGGGTTACCCGGGCCTAAAGGGCCACCATCCCCCAACCCTCCGGCACGAGGGCCGTGAGGTTCCGCGACCACACACAACACACAGATGGACCATCTGAAAGAATAAACGAGCCCTGCAGAGCCCCCCTGTATAAAGGCAGATCCTATTTGACGCTCGTTAGCGTCAAAAGGTCGTCCCTTCACTGAAGGGAACATCTGGTTGGGCCAGCCCATATACGGGATTCGTGTGTTCGTCGTTCGCTGTCTCTTCGTTCGCTGTTTCCTGCCGTTTTTTTTTTTTCGTTTTTCTTCTGTGGTTTTTTGCTTGTGTGTTTCAATGATTTGTCCGGTTTTCATAGGTTTTGTTCTGGGTTATTTTTGTTTTGGTTCCATTTTCCTTTGGTTTTTTCTTTTTCGTTTACTTTCCTTTATCTTTTTTTCTTCTTCTCTTTTTGTTGTGTTATCTAAAAAGTTCACCGTGTTTACAAAAATGTTCACTGTGTGTTAAGAAAATCTTCGTCGTCTTAATAAAAAAGTCACCTTGCATTGGAAAATGTTCATTGTGTATTACAAAAATGTTCACCATACATTTAACAAAATGTTCAAAATATATTAAGGAAATGTTCATCGTATTTTCAAAAATGTTCATTGTGTACTTAAAAAGTGTTCAGTGTATATAATGAAAATGTTCAATGTGTATTTAAACACTATTCATCGTATATCACAAAAATGTTCAATTCGTATTTAAAGCTATTCAGCGTATATCACAAAAATATTCAAATTGTATTTAAAAATTATTTAGCCTAAATAAGAAAAATGTTCAATGGTGGAATTTTTTCGTTTTTTTCTCTGGCACTGCCTTTATAGTTCTTAAAGTTTCGCGCTTCATTTAATCACGTACTTTTAGGTGTTGTAGTGGTAAGGATCGGTTACTCGCGATCGTGAGGTTGCAAGTTCGAATCCCCCCATGGGTGTATAAACGCCACCGCTGTCAACTTCCTGGCCCCCAAAGCATGGGGTGACAGGCGACGAGAAAGGCACGCCCTCTAATTTTAAGTGCGGTTTGAGCGACTCAAATTTGCGATGTGGGACTATATTAATGGGTAATACGTAGTACGTACCAAATACTAGTTCGCACAAAGTATCGCGTATGACCGCTGCTCGGTAACAGAGCACTGTATAAACGCCACCGCTGTCAACTCCTGGCCCCCAAAGCATGGGGTGACAGGCCCGTACTACCAGGCCCGGCGACGAGAAAGGCACGCCCTCTAATTTTAAGTGCGGTTTGAGCGACTCAAATTTGCGATGTGGGACTATATTAATGGGTAATACGTAGTACGTACCAAATACTAGTTCTCACAAAGTATCGCGTATGACCGCTGCTCGGTAACAGAGCATGACTGAATACACAGGTAATCGCGACACGAGGCTCATGATGCGCCCGCTCAGCCGCGCGACCAAATACCGGGTATGAGCCGGACTGATGGTGATTACCCGGCTTAATTCCCCAACAGCGACGAGCAGGAGCTCCCAGCCCCGCTGGCCAGCATGAACGCACCCATCCCATGTGACTCCGTATTTACGTCGAGAGCGACCGGCGGCGAGCTCGAACGAAGCACAGTCCAAATCTCGCAGATACACATGGCTTCCAACCTGGGCGAAAGCGACGGCGCCGTGCGTGCTAATGCTTGTGCTGTGACCGGTTTCAGTTCAACCAAAATCAATGGCCCAGCCTCCACTAGAGGCATCAGTTGGTTGCGTTGCGCCCGACGGGGACACCAACAAGGTAAAGTTGCCACCCAGCTCGGCTGGATCTTACCAAGCTTTTTAGCCTGATGGAAACAACGGCCAAGACAAGATCGCTCTTATCTCATCACGAGCTAGCCTAGTGATTTGGAGGCGGGAAATCCATCCATCAGGAGAACATGGGGTGCGCACGTCGGGCACTCGCTAGCTCCGTGTGAATGTGATCTAGGCCTGGTTCATGGTCTCGATCGAGTCACGGGCGTCGTGCCCATCGGCATCAAACAACATGCACGCCTCCATCAATCGTATCGCGCATGGCCGCTAGTACTAGCTGCTTGCTAGCTAAAGCCAGCTACGCAGCTGGCTGATCCGACGCGGAGAACGGGCCCTACGTTGCGTACAGAAAAGGAGGAGGAAAACTGAAAAAAGGGACTTGGCGTGCAGAGGGCTGCGGATCAAGCTGCGCAACCCATTTGGAGCTGTCGGCCAATGATCCGTCGGTCTCACCACTCATGACCTGAGAAAATGACGAGAAGATCGAGGAAACATAGAATCATTTTGTCCTCATTTTGTTTTTGCAACCAGGAATCCTTTTGTACTGGGCTGCATGCATCTTCTTGCATACAAGAGACAAGAAAGTTAAGGCCCTATTTGGTTTCAAATAAGTCATCAACTTATAAATCGAAAAGTGCAAAAAGTAACTTATTTTGACAAACGGATCCAACTTATAAGTCATCCTAACTTATAAGTCATAAGTTGCTACACCCCAACATAAAACTTATAACTCACCCTCTTTTGCATGGGTCCCACCACCTTTACATAAAAAACAAGGTGGAAAAATATGCTCAGATGACTTATAAGTCAGATGGCAACCAAACAGGCGTGACTTATAAGTCACTGGTTTTAAGTCACCTGACTTATAAGTCAGATGACTTATTGAAACCAAACAGGACCTAAGGATAACCAGGACCAGACACAAACTGTTATGCCTACCTTTCCTTTCGTTTGGAGGGGGCGATCGTAGACGTAGCACCAGTTTCCAGTGGCTACTAATACTACTATTTCGATCACTCGTGATTCAATCAACCTGCTGCGCCGCAAAGACCTTTATTATCTTTTCCTTTCTTTGTTATCTTCGAAACATTCCTTCCGTCGTTAAACTTTGCGTGTGCTACTACAAAGGGCGGGGACTCGTTTACTACGAAGCTTGCGGCAGCACAGGCCCAACTCTGTTTAAGTTTGAGCTTGGACTAATCTTTCTGCCGATCACTCACAATGATCGAGATGTCGTTTATACTTTCACACGTATCAGATGATACTACGGTTGCATGTGGTGGGACAGGGACAAAGGAGAATACTGGATTACGTGCGGGCAACAACAGGGACGTATGTGGGCAGTAGGCTCATCTCATTTTATCCTCTGTTTACTCGTTGAACGTGCCAAAGTGGGATTCAGAGGCGGTCCATGGTGTGATAAGATTTTGGGCGATTGGTGATGGGATTAGAGCTAGTGGTGCACCCATGCTAATAACTTATTCTTGAGGTCGAATCACCCTAAAAGCTCTTGTTATCCTCGTCTTGATCACTAGTCATTTGTTTTAATCAACCAGAAGACGATACTAGTGGTGTCAGATAAAAAAAATACAAAGGTGAATGGTTCCGCGCGCACCTATATGAATAGTAAATGTAGAAGGATAAAATGTTAAGACAGTTTTTAAAATTCTAAAAAAAAAACCTCGCCCCGCTCCTAGCTCCACGCGGCTGGCCAACGTGGTCGCGGCGGCCACCATATAGATCTTCCGCACCGTCGATCACTGAGGGATTCCTGAATTATGGGGTCCTCGGATGTCCGGGCTACTGGATATGTGCCAGACTGATGGGCCGTGAAGATACAAGGCAGAAGGCCTTCCCCCGTGTTCGGATAGGACTCTCCTATGCATAGATAGAAAGATTGGTGTCCGGATATGTAATTTCCTTCCTCTATAAACCGACTCTGTACAACCCTAGGCCTCTCCAGTGTGTATATAAATCCTAGACCCCTCCAGTGTGTATATAAACGGAGGCTGTAGTCCATAGAGACTATGAGAATTCATAGAGGCTAGATAGCTAGGGTTTAGCCATTAGGATCTCGAGGTAGATCAACTCTTGTAACCTCTATACTTATCAAATACAATCAAACAGGACGTAGGGTTTTACCTCCGTTAAGAGAGCACGAACCTGGGTAAACATCGTGTTCCCCTTGTCCCTTGTTACCTTCGATCCTCCGACGCATAGTTTGTGTTGGGGGACGCAGTATTTCAAAAAAAAATCCTACGATCACGCAAGATCTATCTAGGAGATGCATAGCAACGAGAGGGAAGAGTGTGTCTACGTACCCTCCTAGACCGAAAGCGGAAGCGTTAAGTAACGCGGTTGATGTAGTCGAACGTCTTCGCGATCCTACCGATCAAGTACCGAACGCACGGGCCCCTCCCTCCCCGAAGAATCCCAGGCTCCTAGCTCCCACCCCGCTCGAGCACCGCCGGTGGCCACTCCGCCCCCGGCGTCCACCGCCCTGCCCCGGCGCCTCCCGCCTACGGTCGCCATGGCCACCCCCCGCCGGACTTGGGCGGTCCCGCGAGCTCCGCTGGCGTGATTCCAGCCCTGCCTCCCCTGCCTCGCCCCTAGTCGCATCCTATGCCCAGGTGCTGGCCTCTCCCCCGCTGCCCTCCCCGCCCACCGCTCGCTCGTGGCCTTGCTCCGAAATCCATCACGTTTCTCCGGTGGAGGAGCCCGTGGCCCCGCCCGCGGATGCGGGGTGGACTGCTGTTCGTGGCCGGGACCGTCGTCCTCGCCCTCGCCCGCGCCCTCCGCGCCATGACCGAGCCCCTCCTCGTCGAGCTCCGGCCTCCCCGTGGGCTGCGGAGTGCCCGTGTTGTCTCAGCCCCAGCCCGGATCACCGGCGGTCAGAGTGTCGCCGCGACGTCCGATGCCGGCGCTGTCGCCACTATGGCCACAACGCCCGGCTCTGCACCACCCCACGCCCCCCGTCCTCAGGCTCGCCTCCTCCCAAGCGTTGCCGTCCCTGCTCCCCCGGGTCGTCGGCGGCGAGCGTGGCTGGACCAGGTGGCCCCGCGTTCTCCGGGGCCAATCCTGCTTTGGCCTCCCCTGCGGCTTCGGCAAGCCGCTCCCTTCCCGCGTCCTCGGGCAGCACCCCTCCGCCTGCTTCCTCGACGCGCGCCCCCCTCGCCGGCCTCGGTGTCCCTCCCCGTGGCTTGGCGGAGCTCGCCCCCCAGCGCTGCCTTACCCATGTCTGGGCATCCCTCGCTTCGCCCGGCGGTAGCTGTCTGCTACCTCCCGTGGAGCGCCGAGATGGATGAGGCGGAGCTCGCCTTGTAGTCCGCGCTCGTGGCCACCATCGCGGGCAATCGCATCGGCGTCTCCGTGGACGAGATCTCGAAGGCCCTCCGCTCCTCCTTCGTCCTTCACCGCGCTAATTTCTCCGTCCACCACCACTTCCCCGGTGACTTCCTCATCCGCTCTCGGTCCCGGGACGACCGTGCCCGCGTCGTGGCCGGCAGTCTCCGTACCCCGCGCTTTCGGCTGTTGTTCAGTCCCTGGTGCCATCTCACCGGCGGCGAGACGATTACGACGCGCTTTCGCGTGCGTATTTCAATCCGCGGTATCCCGGATCATGCTTGGTCGCGCTCCTCCGCCGAGTACTTGCTCACCCCGTTCTGTCTCATCGAGGATCTGGCGCCGGAGACAAGCTCCGGGCAGGACATGTCGGTGTTTCGCTTGTTCGCCTGGACGGCCAACCCTGACAACATCCCGCGCTCCTCCGAGCTGCTCTTGCCGACGCGCGATGGGGTGGATCACCGTGCCGACCCAGACCGCGTTTCCCGGTTTGCTAGGCCCCTCATCCGCTACCCCGTCTCCATCCATGTCCATGAGATGGAGGACTATCGATTCCCATCCCCATCGCCGCCGTCGCTCACGGACCCTGACGGTGATGCCAACTCCGACCGCGGCTCTCCTCCAGTCCCTGGCCTTGCCGCCATGAGCATCCCCCCCGGCGCGCCAACGATGTCGCTGCTCGACGCCTTCGGCGGTGGCGCTGGCTTCTGTCGGCGGCCGCTCCCGTACCGCGGATGGCATGGCGTGCTGGGCCCGCACCCATCCGTCACCCCTCCTGCCGCCTGGGTCCCGCCTGCCCTATGCCTGGCGTGGCCCGTGCCGCCTTTTGACCAGGCTGAGACCGCGGGCGGGGTGGCTGCTGCTGTTCAAACCGCATCGGTCCAAACGCTACAGCTGGTCCCACCGTCACCTCCTCCCACGCGCGCGCCCTCCAGTCCGCGCGTGCCACACGTCTCTTCTACGGCTCCAGAAGCTTCCCGGGACGCTGTCCCAGCCAATCCGGCTCTGCTAGCAGGGGGGTCGCCCGCGGCCCCCATTGTGCCCCTGCCCGCCCAGCCTGTGCTGCCGCTGCAGATTCTCCCCGTCCCCGAGGCGGACTACCAGCCTGATCCTGTCCCTAGGCCCACGTCGTGTCTGGACGCGCCCTCGGATCCGAGGCCATTCCCCTCGTCCCCTCCTGGCGCAGTCTGCGAGGCTGATTTGGCACCTGCTGTTTCGGATCCCCACGCCACCCCTGCGCACTTGCCCTGTTGGCTTGTGGTGGACCCGGAGCCAGTGCATGCATGCCCGCCCGAGCTGGTGGCCCAAGATGCACCACGCCCTCCCTCCCCATGCACGGCCATGCAACGGTCCGATGCCCACGTTGCCCCTCCACTGCAAGGGTTTCTGGATTCCATCAGCTTCGCGGCTAACCCTGTTCTGCCTGCCCCCACGCCGCGACACGGAAGATGTGTTGTTCCCCCAAATTTCACCCCTCGGCCCAGTGTTCGGATTGCTAAGACTGATCGTGGGCTAGACTCTGAGGCGAAAGCCAAGCGTATCCTCCTCCTCCGCTTGGGATCTCCTGAAGGATGATGAGCCAGTTTCTGAGGCCATTTTGGATCGCTACTACAAGCTTTTTGAGCGCCCCCTGGCCACGGAGGTGGTCTGTGCCTTCGCTGACTTCTATGGGTGGCATCTTCCCCAGTCTGTCATCGACGGCTTCGCCCCCCACTCTTCCCAGTCATGCCAAGTCTCGGCATGACTCGATGCTAGATGTGCTCTGTACCCGTGCTCCAAACCTTTCCCATGGATGTAAATCTTAAGATCATATTCTGGAATGTTCGCGGTCTTAATAGCCGGGATAAACGAGTTGCAGTTCGCTCCGTCATTAGCTCCGTTTCACCTCCGTGGTTTGTTTGCAAGAAACCAAACTCTCGTCGGTTTCTCAAACTCTAGTCTTTGAGACTCTTGGCAGCACATTTGATGGGTTCTACTTCCTCCCGGCGATTGACACCTAGGGTGGCATCATCCTCGCATGGCAGAGCTTCCAACTCACCCTCTCTAATCCCATGATTGGCGACTACCATGTCTCCGCTGTTGTGTGCCCCACCATGGGCGGACCTCACTGGTGGCTCACGGGCATCTACGACCCTCAAGGGGATGACGCTAAGTTAGCTTTCCTAAACGAGCTCCAAGACCTCCGATCCAGCATCGCGGGCCCCTGGCTTATAGGGGGCGACTTCAACATGATCACTTCATTGGCCGACAAGAATAATGATCGCGTCTCACGCCGCATGATGAACCGTTTTCCTCTCTTCATCTCTGATCATGGCCTATATGACATTTACATGTATGGTCGGTGCTATACTTGGTCCAACGAACAAGCGAACCCCACCCTTGTTCGAAACGACCGCGTACTCTGCACCCCCTCCTGGGAGACGTCACACCCTCAGTGTCTACTATGATGCCTCTCTTCTGCGGCTTCTGATCACTGCCCGCTGTTGATTGATTGCACGGCCCACTCTCTTGGAGGAAGACGCTTCCACTTCCAAAAATTCTGGCCAAGTTTGGACGGCTTTCATCATGCAGTGACCGAGGCTTGGAACTCTGTGGCACCGGATCTGGACCCTTTTCGGCGTTTCTTTGCACGCTTGAAGGCCACGGCCAAGGGCCTCCAACAGTGGAGCGCGCGTGTTACCAACAACATCAACACCCAGCTCGGCGTCGCCCGTGAGCTTATTGCGCGTCTGGACGCTGCCCAGGACGTGAGACCGCTCTCCGCTGCCGAAGCATGGATCCGACGGGAACTAAAATGGAAGAATCTAGGCCTTGCATCCCTCCAGCGCTCCATCGCTCGGCAGCGTCTCCGCCTCCGCTGGCTTAAGGAGGGCGAGGCTTCTTCGGCCTTCTCCAAGATCCTAGCTTCTCACCGGGCGCAGAAGAACACGATTCTTGATCTTAATGTTGATGGCCAACGCGTTTCCGGAGATGCCGACCTCACCCGTGCTGCGCTCAACCACTTCTCTGCCATCCTCGGGTCCCAGGATGTGCGCGCCGCCATGCTTGATCTCCAGGCCATTGACCATAGATCCTTTGACCTTTTTGAGCTTGAAGCTCCGTTCTCCTCGGATGAGATTTGGGATGCTATAAAAAAACTCCCCTCTGGCAAGGCACCTGGGCCGGATGGCTTCATCGCTGATTTCCTTCGGGCATGCTGGGACATCATCAAGGACGACCTCTATGCTGTCTTCGACAAGCTATACGCTCTTAATGGGCAAGATTTCCAGAGGCTAAATGAAGCCTTCATCACCCTGATCCCCAAGAGGCCGGACGCTGCCACCTTGTTCGACTACCGTCCCATCAGCCTCATCCACATCGTCGCTAAGCTCTTCGCCAAGGTTCTATCCTTGCGTCTGGCGCCTAGACTTTGCAAGTTGGTCTCCTCCAACCAAAGTGCCTTCATTGCGGGCTGGAGCGTTCATGACAACTTAATTCTCGTCCAGCAAATGGCATGACAGCTACATCGTCTCCGGTTACCTCGCGTGCTGCTCAAGCTGGATATAGCCTGCGCCTTTGACTCGGTATCTTGGCCATTTCTCCTCCAGATCCTCGAGCATCTTGGGTTTGGGCCTAGGTGGAGCGAGTGGGTGTCCATTCTCATTTCCACGGCCTCTACCAGGGTGTTGATCAATGGCACTCCAGGCCCTCCTATTACCCATCGCCAAGGCCTTCGGCAGGGGGATCCGGTCTCCCCGATGCTCTTCACAAGTGTCATTAACGCGCTGAACTAGCTCCTCCAGTTTGCGGTGACCAAGGGCATCATCCGGCGACTCACCGACCGCCTGGCTGCCTCGAGCATCTCCCTCTTTGCTGATGATGTGGTCATTTTATGCCACCCCGACTAATCCGAGCTTGCCGTTGTCAGCATGCTACTTGACTTCTTTGGAGCTGTGTCTGGTTTACGCGCCAATTTTGCTAAGTGTTCGGCGGCGCCAATCCAGTGCACTCCTGAGGTTTCCGATGCGGTTGGCTCTTCTCTGACCTGCCCGGTCGTGGCCTTCCCCATCAATACCTAAGCCTCCCCCTATCCCTCCGCAAGGTGCCTGCCACTCATTTGCTCCCCCTCATCGACAAGTTACTCCGCAAGTTGGCAACCTGGAAGGCCGCGCTTCTCTCGCGAGGGGAACGCCTTGCCTTGGTCCGGCAATTCCTGATGGCTATGCCTGTGCACATACTCCTGGCCATGTCACTGTCCCCTCCCATCCTCAAGAATGCGAACCGGATCATTCGTGACTTCCTTTGGCATGGCCACAAGGACGCCCGCGCTGGTTCTTGCCTTGTTAGCTGGGCAAGGGTTTGTCGTCCTATCAAGCTTGGCGGTCTCGGCATTCGTGATCTTCACTGCACCGACATCTCTCTTCGGGTCCGATGGCTTTGGCTGAGCGCTTCTGACAGCTGCCGTCCTTGGTCTCATCTCCAGCCGCCCTCCGACCCCGAGGCTCTTCAGTTCTTCCACGCCTCGACGACCTGGTCCATCGGGAATGGCACTTCTTGTCGCTTCTGGACCGACAGATGGCTCCAGGGCCGCTCTATCAGTGATCTCGCCCCGAGCCTCACCGCCCTTGTCCCAAGCCGGCGATGCCGATCGCGGACCGTCGCCCCTGCCCTTCTGGATTGCGCGTGGATCAGGGACATCCACAGATATATTCGCCCGGCGGCTGCGCTGGAGTACTTTGACCTTTGGTGTCGGCTGCAGACCATCAATCTATCCCAGGAGCCCTCCACCATCCTATGGAAGTGGACTGAAAACGGGGTTTACTTCGCTTCATCCTGTTATTCTGCCCTATTCACCGATTCTACTACGTCCGAACACTAGCGCCTCGTGTGGAAGTCGAGTGCCCCCCCTCTCTGTCAAGTTCTTCATCTACCTTGCCTCCGTCAATCGATGTTGGACGGCGGACTGGCTTGAGCGGCGTGGTCTTCCGCACGAGCCTGTTTGTGTGCTATGTTCCCAACATACGGAGACCCTTCAACATCTCCTGGTGGTGTGTGTTTTCTCTCGCACGATCTGGCATGGCGTTCTCTTCTGGTGTTGCCTCGAGCTCACCGTACCAGATGGCTCCCTTTGCTTCCTAGACTGGCTGAGCTCAGCCCTTACCATGGTGACTCCAGATAAAAGACGAGGACTCTCTACCATTGCCTCCTTGACGGTCTGGTCCATTTGGCGCCACCACAATGCGATAATCTTCAATAAGATCCCTCCCTCCTCCGCCTCACTCCTGGCTGCGATCCAAGACGACGCCCGTCTCTGGGTCTGTGCAGGAGCCAAAGGATCGAGTAGTATCATCCCTGTAACATAAACTGATATCTGGGCTGAGCAACCCATTCCATGCTCTATGCATCTTGGACACGCCTTGTAGTGTACGTGCCCCTGATGCTTAACCTGTATGTTCTCCCCTCTCTATCAATGCAATGATACGCTGACTGTAGCGTATTCGAGAAAAAAAGTACCAAACGCACAACACCTCCGCGATCTGCACACGTTCAGCTCGGTGACATCCCTCGTACTCTTGATCTGGCTGAGGCCGAGGGTGAGTTCCGTCAGCACGACGGCGTGTTGACGGTGATGATGAAGTTACTGACACAGGGCTTCGCCTAAGCACTATGACAATATGACCGAGGTGGAAAGCTGTGGAGGGGGGCACCGCACACGGCTAAAGATCAACTTGTGTGTCTATGGGGTTCCCCCTCCCCCGTTTATAAAGTAGGGGAGGAGAAGGAGGGCCGGCCTCAAGGGGCGCACCCAAGGGGTGGATTCCTACACCTAGTAGCAGTAGGTTTCCACCTTTCCTAGTCCAAGTAGGAGAAGAAGGAAGGAGAGGAAGAAGAGAAGGGAAGGGGGCCCGGCCCCCTAGCCCTAGTCCAATTTGGTTTGTGCTAGGGGGGGGGGTGCGTGCCACCTCTTGGCCTGCCTCCTCTCTTCCACCACTAGGCCCGTAAGGCCCAATAACTTCCCGGAGGGGGTTCCGGTAACCCCCGGTACTCCGAAACTTATCCGAAACGACCCGAATCATTCTAGTGTCCGAATGTAGCCTTCCAATATATGAATCTTTATGTATCGGCCATTTCGAGACTCCTCTTCATGTCCGTGATCACATCTGGGACTCCAAATAACCTTCTCTACATCAAATCACATAACTCATAATACATATCGTCATCGAACATTAAGCGTGCGGACCCTACGGGTTCGAGAACTATGTAGACATGACCGAGACACATCTCCGGTCAATAACCAATAGCGGAACCTGGATGCTCATATTGCTTCCTACACATTCTATGAAGATCTTTATCGGTCAAACCGCATATCAACATACGTTGTTCCCTTTGTCATCGGTATGTTACTTGCCCGAGATTTGATCATCGGTATCACCATACCTAGTTCAATCTCATTACTGGCAAGTCTCTTTACTCGTTCTGTAATGCATCATCCCGCAACTAACTCATTAGTCACATTGCTTGCAAGGCTTATAGTGATGTGCATTATCGAGAGGCCCCAGATATACCTCTCCGACAATTGGAGTGACAAATCCTAATCTCGATCTATGCCAACTCAACAAACACCATCGGAGACACCTGTAGAGCATCTTTATAAACACCCAGTTACGTTGTGACGTTTGATAGAACACTAAGTGTTCCTCTGGTATTCGGGAGTTGCATAATCTCATAGTCATAGGAACATGTATACGTCATGAAGAAAGCAATAGCAATAAACTAAACGATCATAGTGCTAAGCTAACGGATGGGTCTAGTCCATCACATCATTCTCTAATGATGTTATCCCGTTCATCAAATGACAACACATGTCCATGGCTAGGAAACTTAAACATCTTTGATTGACGAGCTAATCAAGTAGAGGCATACTAGGGACACTCTGTTTGTCTATGTATTCACACATGCACTAAGTTTCCGGTTAATACAATTCTAGCATGCATAATAAACATTTATCATGATATAAGGAAATATAAGTTACAACTTTATTATTGCCTCTAGGGCATATTTCTTTAGTCTCCCACTTGCACTAGAGTCAATAATCTAGTTCACATCGTCATGTGATTTCACACCAATAGTTCATATCTTTATGTGATTAGTTCACATCTTCATGTGACTAATACCGAAAGGGTTTACTAGAGTCAATAATCTGGTTCACATCTCTATGTGATTAACACCCAAAGAGTGATCATGTTTTGCTCGTGAGAGAAGTTTAGTCTACAGGTCTGCAACATTCAGATCCATATGTATTTTGCAAATTTCTATGTCTACAATACTCTGCACGGATCTACTCTAGCTAATTGCTCCCACTTTCAATATGTATCTAGATCGAGACTTAGAGTCATCTAGATTGGTGTCAAGAGCTTGCATCAACGTAACTCTTTACGATGAACTATTTTATCACCTCCATAACCGAGAAATATTTCCTTAGTCCTCTAAGGATAATTTTGACCGCCGTCCAGTGATCTACTCCTAGATCACTATTGTACTCCCTTGCCAAAATCATGCTAAGGTATACAATAGGTCTCTTACACAGCATAGCATACTTTATAGAACCTATGACTGAGGCATAGGGAATGACTTTTCATTGTCTTTCTATTTTCTGCCGTGTTCGGGTTTTGAATCTTTACTCAACTTCACACCTTGCAACATAGGCAAGAACTCCTTCTTTGACTGTTCCATTTTGAACTACTTCAAAAACTTGTCAAGGTATGTACTTATTGAAAAATTTATCAAGCATCTTGATCTATCTCTAGAGATCTTGATGCCCAATATGTAAGCAGCTTCACCGAGGTATTTTATTGAAAAATTCGTATTCAAGTATCCTTTTATGCTATCCAGAAATTCAGTATCATTTCTGATCAACAATATGTCATCCACAGATAATATCAGAAATGCTACAGAGCTCCCACTCACTTTCTTGTAAATACAGGCTTCTCCAGAAAGTCTGTATAAAACTATATGCTTTGATCAACTCATCAAAGCGTATATTCCAACTCCGAGATGCTTGCACTAGTCCATAGATGGATCACTGGAGCTTGCACACTTTGTTAGCACCTTTAGGATTGGCAAAACCTTCTGGTTGCATCATATACAACTCTTCTTTAATAAATCCATTAAGGAATATAGTTTTGATATCCATTTGCTAGATTTCATACAATGTGGCAACTGCTAACATGATTCAGATAGACTTTAAAGCATCGATACGAGTTAGAAAATCTCATCGTAGTCAACACCTTGAACTTGTCGAAAACCTTTTTGCAACAATTCGAGCTTTGTAGATAGTAACACTACTATCAGTGTCCGTCTTCCTCTCAAAGATCCATTTATTCTGAATGGCTCACCGATCATCGGGCAAGTCAATCAAAGTCCATACTTTGTTCTCATACATGGATCCCATCTCAGATTTCATGGCCTTAAGCCATTTTGTGGAATCTAGGCTCATCATCGCTTCCTCATAGTTCGTAGGTTCATCACGGTCTAGTAACATGACTTCTAGAATAGGATTACTGTACCACTCTGGTGCGGAACGTACTCTGGTTGACCTACGAGGTCCGATAGTAACTTGATCTAAAGTTTCATGACCATCATCATGAACTTCCTCACTAATTGGTGTAGGCATCACTGGAACTGATTTCTGTGATGAACTACTTTCCAATTTAGGAGAAGGTACAATTACCTCATCAAGTTCTACTTTCCTCCCACTCACTTCTTTCGAGAGAAACTCCTTCTCTTGAAAGGATCCACTCTTAGCAACAAAGATCTTGCCTTTGGATCTGTGATGGAAGGTGTACCCAATAGTTTCTTTTGGGTATCCTATGAAGACGCACTTCTCCGATTTGGGTTTGAGCTTATCACGCTGAAACTTTTTCACATAAGCATCACAACCCCA
Organism: Triticum dicoccoides; assembly: GCF_002162155.2. Lineage (NCBI taxonomy): Eukaryota > Viridiplantae > Streptophyta > Magnoliopsida > Poales > Poaceae > Triticum > Triticum dicoccoides. Next base: position 228,326,870 of record NC_041384.1, on the reverse strand, counting down.
AAATTTAAGAAACGACAGCTTTGGTTTCTTGCCAAACCATAGTTCATACGGTGTCGTCTCAATGGATTTAGATGGTTCCCTATTTAACGTGAATGTAGCTGTCTCTAATGCTTAACCCCCAAAACGATGGTGGTAAATTGGTAAGAGACATCATAGATTGCACCATATCTAATAAAGTACGGTTATGACATTCGGACACACCATTACGCTGTGGTGTTCCAGGTGGCGTGAGTTGCGAAACTATTTGGCATTGTTTCAACTAAAGGCCAAACTCGTAACTCAAATATTTTGTCTCCGCAATCCAATCGTAGAAACTTTATTTTCTTGTTACGATGATTCTCCACTTCACTCTGAAATTCTTTGAACTTTTTAGACATTTCAAACTTGTGTTTCATTAAGTAGATATACTCATATATGCTCAAATCATCCGTGAAGGTTAGAAAATAACAATACCTGCCGCGAGCCTCAACACTCATCGGACCGCATACATCGGTATGTATTATTTCCAATAAGTCAGTGGCTCGCTCCATTGTTCCGGAGAACAAAGTCTTAGTCATCTTGCCCATGAGGCATGGTTTGCAAGCATCAAGTGATTCCAAAAGCCCGTCAACATGGAGTTTCTTCATGCGCTTTACACCAATATGACCTAAACGGCAGTGCCACAAATATGTTGCACTATCATTATCAACTTTGCATCTTTTGGCATCAATATTATGAATATGTGTATCACCACTATCGAGATTCAATAAACCATTCACATTGGGTGTATGACTGTCGGTGTCAAAACCGACGGATCTTGGGTAGGGGGTCCCGAACTGTGCGTCTAAGGTCGATGGTAATAGGAGGCAGGGGACACGGTGTTTACCCAGGTTCGGGCCCTCTTAATGGAGGTAATAGCCTACTTCCTGCTTGATTGATCTTGATGAATATGAGGATTACAAGAGTTGATCTACCACGAGATCGTAATGGCTAAACCCTAGATGTCTAGCCTGTATGATTGTGATCCTCTCTAAGGACTAAACCGTCCGGCTTATATAGACACCGGAGGGGCCTAGGGTTATACAAAGTAGGCTATAGAGAAAGGAAATAATACATCCAGACACCTAGCTAGCCTTCCACGCAAAGGAGAGTTCCATCCGGACACGAGAGGAAGTCTTATATCTTGTATCTTCATGGCCCAATGGTCCGGCCCATGTCACACAGACCGGACGCCCGAGGACCCCCTAATCCAGGACTCCCTCAGTAGACCCTGAACTAGGGTTCAATGATGATGTGTCCAGCACGCTGATAGTCTTCGGCATTGCAAGGCGGGTTCTTCCTCCGAATACTTCAAAGCATTTGATCCGAAGAGTCATACTCGGCTTTCCCTTTAATGTTGTACCCATTGGCTTCTGCGCCTCCACCGCTTTGGCTTCCACGTGTCAAGCGAACATGAAAGGTCAGAGTACTTTTTGCACATACCACACTGGCCATGTAAAAAGGGTGTCTATTTAAAGGGACTGGATCTCAGATCCCATTCCACATCGAGCGGTAAATCCTTAGAGCTTGCTAGGAGAAACCATTCCAGCATGGCTAGCGTTCCTAGTTCTTCCTCCCACCCCCATGGCTCTGAAAAAGGCGATTGAGGGAAATGCTTAGTATCCCATGACCAGCTAAGTAGGCTTCAAACGCAGGGATTCGCCCCCCCCCCCGCGGATCTAGTCCCTGTCCGGGCAGGATTAACCTCTTTTATCGGCAAAGCCCTGGCGGAATAAGAGGCGTCGGGTTTCCAATCCACCCCTTCCTCCGAGGCCTTCTGGAGTACTACGGCCTCCAACTGCACAATCTCACGCCAGGCTCCATTCTGCACATCGCAGGCTACGTTGTTCTTTGCGAGCTATTCCTAGGCTGCGAGGCCCATTTCAAGCTATGGAGGAAACTTTTCTGCCTCGTCCCTCGCTCCCATAAGGGATCTATATTTGAGGTGGGCAGCGTCGAAATATGGTGCATAGCCAGGACCGGATACTTATCCGGCACGCCAAAGAAGGCGTCCAAAGAGTGGCCCTCAGAGTGGTTCTGTATTGAGGATATCGCTCTCCCTGACCCAGTACGAATGGGCCTTCCCGAATTTACCAGTGCTCCATTGAAGAAACGCCATAGCTGGTGCCCTCGGAGCCTCAAGGAGGAAGATAGTGTGGAAGTTCGACAATTAATGGGCAAGATAAGGACACTCGCCCAGTCCGAATTATCAATAATCGAGGTAATGGCCACTTCCATAGTCCGAGGTGTTCAGCCGCTCTAATTCAGGGGGCTTCCCATGTGGCACTACAATGGGGAAGATTACGCCTCACACTGTGGACGAAAGGGTTCAGATTCCCATACCGCCCTGGCCGCAATACTGGCCGATCTGTATAAAGGGTAGAAAGAGGAGTTCACTCGTCTTACGCTCTAGGAAGGATTTTCTATGTACAATCCTCCTGGATGGGTGAGTTTTAATCCCATCACTCTACTCAATCCTCTCCCTGAGTCATGTTTAATTGGCATTAACCCTTCCATCTGTAACAGGAATGGCGGAAGGTTATAGCGGGGATCGATAGCCCCGCTCCACAGCCAGAGAACCGTAACCGGGACCTTGACCATGGATATGAAGAGGATCTAGACATATTTGTAGAGCTTGAGGAGGGAGTATTCTACCAGGTGAGCTATGATGGCACGGTAGTGCCAATCGTGGCCGACTATCCCGGCCTCCTTCCTGCCTCACATGTAAGTAATCAGGAGATATCTCTTCCAAAAGAGCTTCCTCGTTATGCCTCACCCACCGCACTGTCTCGTGCTCCAAAGGGGAGGCGCTTGGCACACCATGCTGCACAAGAGGTGTCTCATAAGAGAACGGCGCCCGCACTGGGCAAGTCTTCAAAGAGGAAGGCAAATGACAACACGGTCGATCCTTCATCAAACAGGTGTGGCTTTTTTAAATGTGCCCTCTAGTAGTCACATCGAACTATGACCCTGCCTGTTGTGTCTTATCAGGAAGAGCGTTCGCCGGACTATGTCCGGGGATCCTGTCGGTCGCGCCTCCACCAGTCAGGTTCCAGACCCTGCCTTAGGGACGGATGCTAAAACGGGAGTGACACCAGATTGTCCTTCCGCAGAGGATTCGGATGACGTGTCCGTCACGAACTCTGAAGTGGAGAGTGCCATGAACCATCGGCGCCGGAGGGCCGCTCTCCGCGACCCCGATTTTTCAAAAGAGGCATTCAATGCCTTCAGCTCAGCCCATGCATACATCCAAGCTGCTCGGGATGGGCTTGCCAGAGCGACCGACCAACATTTAAAAGACATGCGGGTAAGTACAGATTTGGTAATCATATACCAGTAGCCCCCGAGACTTGAAGCAGTTGATACCACTGATTTAAGGATCATTGTATAATCAGGCACTCACAGAGAAGAATAGCCTGGTGTCTCAAGAGCTGGAAAAGTGTCAGACCCGGCTGTCTGCGGTTACCACCGGACTGGAGAAATCCAAGAAGGCAATGCCTGGTAATATTCCCTCTATCTAGAAAAATGTAATCATATAACGGTAACGTTAATACTGTTGCGTTTCCAATGACAGGATCAGTAGATCAACTGGAAGGGGAACTGAAAGTCGCGCAGGCGGGCGAACAAGAGGCCAAAAGGCAACTGGCCATAGGCGAACGTGTGCTGACATGGGTCAGGGATGAAAAGAACAAGCTGTAGGATTCCAATACCCTACTGGGCGAACAACTAAAAGATGTGCGAGCCTAGCTAGCTGACGCCGTCAAGGAGAATAGGAGGCTACGAGGCGGCATATTCAGTATGCTTTTGACCTTACCTTTATGTAATTCAGCGAAGAAATGATTCGATAGATTTATGTCTGCAGGTATGCTGACTGGCCGTCCCGAAGAGGAAATGTCCAAACTATGATTGAAAAAATCGCAGTATACGTAACATCTGGGGGTTCATGGTGTGCTCGGTAAAACGTCTTTAGTTCACTGACCGAATATTCCCTTAAGAACGCTAGCTTTCGTCTTCACCCAGTCTGAGGTACAAGTCCAGATGACCCGACTGTAACAATCGTAGAGGTGCTCCCTTTATGCCCTAGCCGAACAAACGGGAACGTAGGGCATAAGCACAGGATCCAGGCAACCCAGCTTGGCAAAAACTTAAGTCATAACGATGCATATAATGGCGAAGAAAAGGTACATATGCGGAAGAGGACACATATGTGTTGAGCTTGATGCTTGGAAAATAATAATAAGCTTCTATAAAAGAAGCCCCCAGGTATTATGAGTGTATACATTTAAGGATGTGCGCATCATAGGTGTGCGGTCTGGCCGCACAAGAGCTAAAGAGCTAGAGAAAAAACTAAAGAGGGTAAAAATGAAAACAAAGGGAGAAGAAGACAAACAAAGAGTCCGGCTCTCGGCGTAGAATCTTTGGAGTCTGGACGCATTCCACGGGTTCGGCTCTAGGAGATTGTCCGATGCATCACGTAGGCGGTACGCTCCTCAAGTGAGAACTTCATCAATGATGAAGGGACCCTCCCACTTGGGCTTGAGCTTGTCCTTTTTCTTTTCTGGCAAGCATAAAATGAGTTCACCAACATTATAAGTCTTGGCCGACACCTCTCTGCTTTGATATCTGCGAGCCTGTTGTTGATAGAATGCAGAACGTGCCTTTGCAACATCGCGGTCCTCCTCCAAGGCATCTAGACTGTCCTGCCGATCCAACTCGGCTTCTCTCTCTTCATACATGCGCACTCGAGGTGAGTCATGAATGATGTCTCAGGGCAAAATGGCCTCTACGCCGTACACCATGAAGAATGGTGTGTATTCGGTAGTGCGATTGGGCGTGGCACGCAACCCCCAGAGTACGGAGTCGAGCTCCTCAACCCAGTGCTTGTCTGATTCTTTTAACGACCACACTAGTCTAGGCTTAATGCCGCTCATAATAAGACCATTAGCTCATTCGACTTGACCATTTGTTTTTGGATGATAGACCGAGGCGTAATCAAGCTTAATGCCCAATTTAGCACGCCAAGATTTCACTTCATCGGCTGTGAAATTGGAGCCATTATCGGTGATGATGTTGTGTGGGACACCATAACGGTGCACGACACCGGATATAAAGTCTATCATCGGTCCAGCTTCGTCCGTTTTCACTGGTTTGGCCTCTATCCATTTGGTGAATCTATCAACCATGACTAGCAGATATTTTTCCTTATGGCTTCCTCCTTTAAGGGGTCCTACCATATCAAGCCCCCAGACCGCAAAAGGCCAAGTAGTGGGGATTGTTTGTAAAGCAGTAGGCGGCATATGGCTTTGATTGGCGAAGAGCTGGCATCTGACACAATGTTGGACCAGGTCCTGTGCATCTGCTCGGGCCGTCGGCCAAAAGAAACATGTATGGAAGGCCTTACTTACAAGGGACCGAGTCACGACATGGTGACCGCCGAGACCAGCATGGATTTCAGCCAGGAGCTGCCGACCCTCTTCTTCGGAGATACATCTTTGAAGGAATCCGGTAGCACTTTTCTTGTAGAGCTCTCCGTCATGGACCTTGTAGGCTTTCGAGCGCCGAACAATGCAGCGAGCCTCATTCTGGTATTTAGGGAGCTCTCGCCTATTAAGGTAGGCCAAGAAGGGTTTGGTCCATGGGGTAATTACTGCCATTATTAGACGGGCCGATGGTGTTATTTCGGTGGCTGAGCCCCCGATGATATCAGTATTGTGTTCGGAATCTGGGGATATAATCAGATCCGAACTAGTGTTGCCGCTCTTATCCTGCCACACCACGGATGACTTGAAGAGCCTTTCCAAAAATATGTTAGGCGGGACAGGGTCACACTTGGCACCCATGCGAGCAAGGACATCCGTCGCTTGATTGCTTTCTTGAGCCACATGATGAAACTCGAGTCCCTCGAACCGAGCTGATATTTTGAGTACGGCATTGCGATAGGCTGCCATCTTCAGATTCTTGGCGTCGAAGTCTCCATTTATTTGGGATATTGCAAGATTTGAGTCCCCGCGCACCTCCAGGCGTTGTATGCCCATGGAGGTATCCATCCGAAGACCGTGCAACAAGGCCTCGTATTCGGCTGCATTGTTGGAGTCTATGTATAATATTTGGAGTACATACTGGACTGTGTCTCTAGTGGGGGACGTTAAAACGATGCCTTCTCCTAAACCGGCTAGCATTTTAGAGCCATCGAAGTGCATGACCCAGTTGGTATATGTACCGTACTCTTTAGGGAGTTTGGCCTCTGTCCATTCGGTGACGAAGTCGGCCAATACTTGGCATTTAATGGCTCAGCATGGTTTGTATGTTATGTCGAATGGTAGGAACTCAATAGCCCACTTGGCAATCTGACCAGTAGCGTCGCGGTTATGTATTATATCATTGAGTGGTACTTTGGAAGCTACCATGATCGAACACTCTTGGAAGTAGTGTCGTAGCTTCCGGGATGCCATGAAGATCGCATATGCTATCTTTTGGTAATGAGGGTACCGTGATTTGCATGGTGTGAGGACAGTGGATACGTAGTATACCAGTTTCTGAAGTGGGAACTTGTGTCTGTCCTCCTCTTGATCAGTGACGAACACTGTGCTCACCACCTGGTGTGTTGCAGAGATGTATAATAACATCGGTTCGCCGATGTTTGGTGCGGCCAGGATTGGGTTGCTACTAATAGAGCCTTTATTTCCTCCAGTCCGGCGGTTGCCGCTTTCATCCACTCGAAGTGGTCGGTATGTCGGAGAAGGCGATAAAGTGGCAATGCTTTTTCTCCTAGTCTGGAGATAAAGCGACTTAAAGCTGCCACGCATCCAGCTAGTTTTTGGACCTGTTTAAGGTCGGTTGGTGTAGCCAATTGTGACAAAGCTCGGATTTTGGCTGGATTTGCCTCAATTCCTCTATTGGAAACGATGAAGCCCAGCAGCTTTCCAGCAGGAACGCCGAAAACAGACTTTTCCGGATTGAGCTTGATGTCATATGTCCGGAGGTTGTCGAATGTGAGACGCAGGTCGTCTATTAATGACTCGACGTGCTTAGTCTTGATGACGACGTCATCCACATATGCTTCCACTGTCTTGCCGATTTGTTTCAACAGGCATGTTTGAATCATGCGTTGGTAGGTGGCGCCGGCGTTTTTAAGCCCAAAGGGCATACTGTTGAAGCAAAAAGGCCCGTATGGGGTGATGAATGTCGTTGCGGCTTGATCGGATTCCTTCATTTTAATTTGATGGTATCCGGAGTATGCGTCGATGAAACACAGTGAGTCGTGTCCTGCAGTAGCATCAATAATCTGATCGATGCGGGGGAGGGGGAAGGGATCCTTAGGGAAAGCCTTATTGAGGTCTTTGAAATCGACGCACATGCGCCAAGATTTGTCCTTCTTTGGTACCATCACCAGGTTTGATAGCCAGTCCGGGTGTTTTATTTCTCTGATGAATCGGGCCTCGATTAACTTGGCTAGCTCCTCCCCATAGCTTGTCGTTTAGGTTCGGAAAAGCGCCACAGTGTTTACTTGACCGACTTATATCCCTTCAACATATTGAGGTTGTGCTCGGCCAGCCTGTGTGGGATTCTTGGCATATCATAAGGGTGCCAGCGAATATGTCCCAGTTCTCGCGTAGGAACGTTCATAGTGCGGTGTCAATCGTTGGGTTCAGTTGTGCCCCGATGGAAGCTGTCTTCTTGGGGTCTGTTGGATGGACTTGAAATTTGATTATTTCGTCTACTGGTTTGAAGGAGGTGGATTTGGGACGTTTATCAAGGATTACGTCGTCCCTATCCACCATAGAGCATAGTGCGGTTAACTCTTTGGCCGCAAGGGCCTTAGATAGTGCCTCGAGGGCTAGGGATGTTGTTTTGTTTTCGGCGTGGAGGGCTATGTCCGGATCACTAGCAAGAGTGATAATACCGTTGGGCCCGGGCATCTTGAGCTTCATATACCCGTAATGAGGTATAGCTTGAAAGCGCATGAATGCATCTCGCCCCAACGGGGCATGATATCCACTGTTGAAAGGGGCCACTTGGAAGGTTATCTCTTCTAATAGATAGTTCTCCGGCGTGCCGAATACCACATTGAGTGTAATTTTCCTCGCGCAACGTGCCTCTCGGCTGGGAATGATCCCTCGGAAGGTCATATTACTATGCTCGATGCAGCTCCTGTCTATTTCTATTTTATCTAGTGTGTCCTCGTAGATGAGGTTTAGTTCGCTACCGCCGTCCATGAGCACTTTAGTGAGCTGAAAGCCATCCACAATTTGGTTGAGGACCAAGGCGACTGGTGCCCGGACTGACCGAATTTTTGGTTCGTCACTGGCATTGAAAGTTATGGTCGTGTTGTTCCAGGATTTATTGTTGCGACTTGGCAGACTTCGGCGAGGTCGCGGAGTGCCCTCTTGCACCGATTGTTTGAAGTGAAAGTCTCGAAGACTGTCAATACTCTGGGGTCGTCATCTTTCGGGGGGAGTTGCTCCACAGTGTTTTTGGTGAGGATATCCTCGCTGCTCTTGGCCACTTTCTGGAGTATCCAACATGCTCTAAGGTTATGGGTTGGTATGATATCCGTTGTCGTGTGTATTTTGCACGGCCTATCGAGCCATACCTCCAGAATGGTTCCGAGTCCTATAATGGGTTTAGTTTTCTTTACTATGGGTTCGGGTGCCCTGCGAGGGTGCATCCATTTTGCTCGCCCAAGAGGTTGGGTGGAGAACGGTGGCTCCCAATGAGCTGTCAGGGTTTTCCAGGCGCTTTCCATTACGCAGTACTTCTGCACCATGGTTGCCAAGTCAGCGAAGTGTAATACACGATGGCGGTTGATGGCATTGAGGATTCCTTCATCCGTGCAATTATTGCAGAATACTAAGATCACGTCCTCGTTGCGACAGTCCTTAATCTTGTCTTTGACAAGGAGGAATCTGGCCCAAAAATAATGGACTGTTTCCTGAGGCTGCTATGGTACGTACATGAGGTCGCATATATACGGTGGGCCGGAATTGCTTGGTGAATATTGCTTGTGGTGGGTGGGTGGTTTTAAATACGAACCCTGACCCAATTTAGAGTCCGGGCCCTGAAAAGCTTCCGGGCTCATTAGTTCGGGCTCCGGGATGTCGAATGATTTTCCGGGCCCAACGCTCGAATCCGAGTTCGGGGGACTGGGTGTGTCATTCCGCAGAAGGGTATCCGGCTCTTCGAGCTCAGAAATCCGAACATAGTCCGTCTTCTGCATAGGGGAAGAATTATTGTTTTGCTCTTCTACGACCGCTATCTGATGGGTGATCGGCGGAGATTTGATTTCTCTCTGATCGGGTTTAAGCCCAATCTGATCGTAGTCAGTAGCGACCCCCATGGCAGCGATGCGATGCAGGAGTTCATTTAAAGATGACCACTCCGCTGGATCCATCCGTCTGGAGTATTCATAGTCAACACGAAGGTGATTTTCGATGACCCGAGAAGTCATCGTCGACTTAACGGCCGAACGGGCGGTCATGGTAAAGCCGCCCAGCCGGAGGGTTTGGCCTGAGGCTAGAGCTCCTCCGGAGGTGATACTGTCTTTGATAACAAGGCGAGCTATCAACCCTAACTTTGACGTCACAGTGGAGCTCTCAATGAAAGCACCAAGGTTGGTGTCAAAACCGGCGGATCTCGGGTAGGGGGTCCCAAACTGTGCGTCTAAGGTCGATGGTAACAAGAGGCAGGGGACACAGTGTTTACCCAGGTTCGAGCCCTCTTAATGGAGGTAATACCCTACTTCCTGCTGTATTGATCTTGATGAATATGAGGATTACAAGAGTTGATCTACCACAAGATCATAATGGCTAAACCCTAGATGTCTAGCCTGTATGATTGTGATTGTCCCTACGGACTAAACCCCCCGATTTATATAGACACCAGAGGGGCCTAGGGTTATACAAAGTCGGTTACAGAGAAAGGAAATAATACATCCGGACGCCTAGCTTACCTTCCATGCAAAGGAGAGTCCCATCCGGACACGGGAGGAAGTCTTCTATCTTGTATCTTCATGGCCCAATAGTCCAGCCCATGCCACACAGGCCGGACGCCCAAGGACCCCTTAATCCAGGACTCCCTCAATGACCATAAAAGGTTTTATTCATGTAAACAGAATAACAATTATTCTTTGACTTAAATGAATAACCATATTGCAATAAACATGATCCAATCATATTCTTGCTCAACGCAAAACACCAAATAACATTTATTTTAGGTTCAACACTAATCCCGGAGGTAAAAGGAGTGTGCGATGGTGACTTATCAACCTTGGAATCATTTCCAACACACACTGTCACCTCACCCTTAACTAGTCTCTGTTCATTTTGCAACTCCTGTTTTAAGTTACTAATCATAGCAACCGAATCAGTATCAAATACCCAGGGGATACTATGAACACTAGTAAAGTACACATCAATAACATGTATATCATATATACTTTTTGTTCACTTTGCCATCCTTCTTATCCGCCACGTATTTGGGGCAGTTTCGCTTCCAGTGACCATTTCCTTTGCAGTAGAAGCACTTAGTTTCAGACTTGGGTCTATCTTTGGGCTTCTTCTTGGGAGTGGCAACTTGCTTGCCATTCTTCTTGAAGTTCCCTTTCTTTCACTTGCCATTTTACTTGAAACTAGTGGTCTTGTCAACCATCAACACTTGATGCTTTTCTTGATTCCTACCTTCGCCGATTTTAGCATCGCGAAGAGCTCATGAATCGTTTTCGTTATCCCTTGCATATTATAATTCATCACAAAGTTCCAATAACTTGGTGATAGTAACTAGAGAACTCTGTCAATCACTATCTTATCTGGAAGATTAACTCCCACTTGATTCAAGTGATTGTAGTACCCAGACATTCTGAGCACATGCTCACTAGTTGAGCTATTCTCCTCCATCTTGTAGGCAAAGTACTTTGTCAGAGGTCTTATACCTCTTGACATGAGCATGAGTCTGAAATACCAATTTCAGCTCTTGGAACATCTTATATGCTCTATGGCGTTCAAAATGTTTTTGAAGTCCCGGTTCTAAGCTGTAAAGCATGGTGCACTAAACTATCAAGTAGTCATCATACCGAGCTTGCCAAACTTTCATAACGTCTGCATCTGCTCCTGTAATAGGCCCGTCACCTAGCGGTGCATCAAGGACATAATTCTACTGTGCGGCAATGGGGATAATCCTCAGATCACGGAGCTAGTCCACATCATTGCTACTAACATCTTTCAACATAGTTTTCTCTAGGAACATATCATTAATAAAACGGGGAAGCTATATGCGAGCAATTGATCTACAACATAGATATGCAAATACTATCAAGACTAAGTTCATGATAAATTTAAGTTCAATTAATCATATTACTTAAGAACTCCCACTTAGATAGACATCCATCTAATCATCTAAGTGATCACGTGATCCATATAAACTAAACCATGTCCGATCATCACGTGAGATGGAGTAGTTTTCAATGGTGAACATCACTATCTTGATCATATCTACTATATGATTCACGCTCGACCTTTCGGTCTTAGTGTTCCGAGGCCATATCTGCATATGCTAGGCTCGTCAAGTTTAACCCGAGTATTCCGCGTGTGCAAAACTGGCTTGCACCCATTGTATGTGAACGTAGAGCTTATCACACCCGATCATCACGTGGTGTCTCGGCACGACGAACTGTAGCAACGGTGCATACTCAGGGAGAACACTTATAACTTGAAATTTAGTGAGGGATCATCTTATAATTCTACCGCCGTACTAAGCAAAATAAGATGCGTAAAGGATAAACATCACATGCAATCAAAATATGTGACATGATATGGCCATCATCATCTTGTGCCTTTGATCTCCATCTCCAAAGTACTGTCATGATCTCCATCGTCACCGACATGACACTATGATCTCCATCATCTTGATCTCTATCAACGTGTCGTCACATGGTCATCTCACCAATTATTACTTTTGCGACTATTGCTATCACATAGCGATAAAGTAAAGCAATTGTATGGCACTTGCATCTTATGTAATAAAGAGGCAACCATAAGGCTCCTGCCAGTTGCCGATAACTTCAACAAAACATGATCATCTCATACAACAAATTATATCACATCATGTCTTGACCATATCACATCATAACATGTCCTACAAAAACAAGTTAGACGTACTCTACTTTGTTGTTGCAAGTTTTACATGGCTGCTACGGGCTTCTAGCAAGAACCGTTCTTACCTACATATAAAAATGACAATGATTTTTTTGTCAAGTGTGTTGTTTTAACATTCCACAAGGACCGGGCGTAGTCAAACTCGATTCAACTGAAGCTGGAGAAACAGACACCCACTAGCCACCTGTGTGCGAAGCACGGCGGTAGAACCAGTCTCATGAACGCGGTCATGTAATGTCAGTCTGGGCCGCTTCATCCAACAATACCACTGAATCAAAGTATGACATGCTGGTAAGCAGTATGACTATTATCGCCCACAACTCTTTATGTTCTACTCGTGCATATAACATCTACACATAGACCTGGCTCGGATGCCACTGTTGGGGAACGCAGTATTTCAAAAAAAATCCTACGATCACGCAAGATCTATCTAGGAGATGCATAGAAACGAGAGGGGAGAGTGTGTCTACGTAACCTCGTAGACCGAAAGTGGAAGCGTTAAGTAACGTGGTTGATGTAGTCGAACGTCTTCGCGATCCAACCGATCAAGTACCAAACGCACGGCACCACCGCGATCTGCACACGTTCAGCTTGGTGACGTCCCTCGTACTCTTAATCCAGCTGAAGCCGAGGGTGAGTTCCATCAGCACGACGGTGTGTTGACGGTGATGATGAAGTTACCGACGCAGGGCTTCGCCTAAGCACTACGATAATATGACCGAGGTGGCAAGCTGTGGAGGGGGGCACCGCACACGGCTAAAGATCAACATGTGTGTCTATGGGGTCCCCCCTCCCCTGTATATAAAGGAGGGGAGGATAAGAAGGGCCGGCCTCAAGGGGCGCACCCAAGGGGGTGAATCCTACTCCTAGTAGGAGTAGGTTTCCACCTTTCCTAGTCCAAGTAGGAGAAGAAAGAAGGAGAGGAAGAAGAGAAGGAAAGGGGGGCCGACCCCCTAGCCCTAGTCCAATTCGGTTTGGGCTAGGGGGCGCGCGCAACCTCTTGGCCTGCCTCCTCTCTTCCACCACTAGGCCCATAAGGCCCAATAACTTCGTGGAGGGGGTTCCGGTAACCCCGGTACTCCGAAACATATCCTGAATGACCTAAACCATTTCGGTGTCCAAATCTAGCCTTCCAATATATGAATCTTTATGTCTCGACCATTTCGAGACTCGTCGTCATGTCCGTGATCACACCCGAGACTCCGAACAACCTTCAGTACATCAAATCACATAACTCATAATGCATATCGTCATCGAACGTTAAGCGTGCGGACCCTATGTGTAACACCCCGTATGTAACTTGCCATATTTGTATTCCAACTCTTGCCATTTCCGGCACTAAGTTATGTCATTTCCTCGTTGTTGGGTTTTGGTCTTCGTGTTTCTTCTGTCTTTGTCATGCATCTCATATCATGTCATCATGTGCATAGCATTTGCATACGTGTTCGTCTCATGTTTTCGAGCATTTTCCCCGTTGTCCGTTTTCCATTCCGGCGCTCCTGTGTCCTCCGGTGTCCCTTTCTACCTCTTTTCGTGTGTGGGTGTTAAACGTTCTCGGATTGGATCGAGACTTGTCAAGCGGCCTTGGTTTACTACCGGTAGACCGCCTATTAAGTTTCGTGCCATTTGGACTTCGTTTGATACTCCAACGGTTAACCGAGGGACCGTAAAGGCCTCGTGGGGGACCGTACAGGCCTCGTGTGTGTTGCATCCCAACACCCCTCCAAAGTGGACCAAAACCCACCAAAACCCCCTCCATCATCTAGATCGTTCGATCACGATCGCGTGGCCACAAACCGTGCTCAATTTGGAGCCTCCTAGATCCTCCTACCTATAAAAAGGCCACTCCCCCGAAAATTCTGGATCCCGAAACCCTAGCCCCGCTCCCTCTCCGCGCCGGACACGTGCGCCGCCGCCTCCGCACCAATCGCAGCGCGCCACGTGGCAGCGCCACTGCCATCTCCGCCGCCGGCCCGGGCAGCCCGAACC
>NC_041384.1:228273319-228312443 GCF_002162155.2 Triticum dicoccoides | reverse complement strand
CGGGCGTCGCCCCTCCGCGCCGCCTCGCTGGACTTCCTCACCTCCGGCCATCACCACCGTCCCCGGCCGCCGATCCGCTTCTTCCGCTACAGTAATTCGGGCGACTCTCTGGCCAACCTCGATCCGCGTGCCGCTGGATCCAGATCTGGACGAAACCCTAGGGTTGACTTTTGCCCCATTTCAGTAATTTTTAGCATATTTTATCATGCCATATCTCTGCATCCGTAGCTCCATTTTGGGCGTGTAGCATATCAAATTGTTCATCTCGGCGAGTACTTCATTTCATTCCATTGCACTATGTTCATTTGAGCTCATCTTGATGCCCTAAATGTTGTTGCAAGAGTGCTATGCAATGTTAGTTTCAGTTTATTATCACAGATTGGACATTTGTCTTTTTTGCCATGATTAATGTGTGCCTCCTATGAACTTGAGCCCTACATGTGTTTTGCAGTATGCCATAGCATCTTTACAGGGGTGTATGCCATGTATTTTTGTGATCTCTGTGGTGACTAGCACAAGCGTGCAAAGTAGCCCTCGTAATGTTGCTGATTTCAGGGACTTAGAAATCTTCTAAGTCTGTCCTGTTAATATTTTTATGCCATGTATTCATGTTGCTACAGAGTGATCCATGCCTCTTTTGAGCATGTTCAGTAAGGATCATTTTGAGATATTGTTGTGCTCTATCCATCCATGTCTTTGTTTGCAATTATGGAGCACCCTAGCTTGACTCAATCGAGCTCTACTTTTGCTATAAAATGTTCCTGGCGGAATGTTTACGTGTTAAGCATTTTTGCCGAGGTTGTTGTAGTTGATCCATGCATGCTATGAGGTTGTTCTTGCCATGTTTAGCTTCTATGCCATGTCTACTTGCTGGGTGTATGCTTAGTTTGTCATGCAATGCCTTGTGGTGAGTGCATCGAGCTCGTAAACTTGCCTACGTGAATCTGTTTTGCCATGTTCCAGTTTTCTTCTAAGTCTGAATCTGTTAAAGAAAGTTGCTATGTTCACATGGATGCCATTGTATTTTCTGATCCCTTTTGGCTTATGGTCGGTAAGGGACTTTTGTTGTATGCTTTGAGTAGCTTCATGCCATGCCTTGCTTTGCCATGATATGTTCCCGTAGCATGTTGTTATCGTGCTCTAAACTTTGCTTCCTGATGTTAAATTCCTGACATGTTATTTCCACTAAGTCTGTAACCTGATATGTTTTGCACTTTTGCCATGCTTGTTTGAACCTGCTATTGAGTGAATTAGCCGTAGCTCAGTGTTCACCTTTTATCAAGCATCTTGAGTGGATCCCTGCCATGTATTTTGTTGCTATGTTAGAGTGCAGTAGCTTGTTGTTCTTGATGCATTTAGATGGTCTCGTGCTGTTAATTGCAGATCAGTGCCATATTTGTTTTGCTTGTCATTTGCAAACCGTGCATCCGATTCTGGTGATCCTTATATCAATTTCGACCGAAATCAACTCCTCTTTCCAGTGGCACTCTTGGTTTTGCAAGTTGAGGCCAGGTTCAATCTTTCTTTTCTGAAACATGCATAGGCATCGCATATCGCATCCCGCATATCATGCCATGTCTTGCATCACTGTTGCTTGTGCATTGCACGTGGTTGATTGTGTCTCCCTTTGCTTCTGTTCTTGCTTTGGGTAGAGACAGGAGACGAGTACGTGATCGAGGAGCCCGTTGAGTACGTTTGCGAGGATCAAGTTAACGTCAACTCGGAGAACTTTGCAGGCAAGATGACCATACCCTCGAAATCACTTCTATCTTTGCTTGCTAGATGCTCGCTCTATTGCTATGCCTATGCTACGATACCTACCACTTGCTTATCATGCCTCCCATATTGCCATGTCAAACCTCTAACCCACCTTGTCCTAGCAAACCGTTATTTGGCTATATTACCGCTTTGCTCAGCCCCCTTATAGCGTTGCTAGTTGCAGGTGAAGATTGGAGTTTGTTCCTTGTTGGAACATGTTAATTATTGGGATATCATTATTATATCTTGTCTATTTTAATGCACCTATATACTTGGTAAAGGGTGGAAGGCTCGGCCTTATGCCTGGTGTTTTGTTCCACTCTTGCCGCCCTAGTTTCTGTCATACTGGTGTTATGTTCCTTGATTTTGCGTTCCTTACACGGTTGGGTTATAATGGGAACCCCTTGACAGTTCGCCTTGAATAAAACTCCTCTAGCAATGCCCAACCTTGGTTTTACCATTCGCCACCTAGCCTCTTTTCCCTTGGGTTCCACGGACTCAAGGGTCATCTTTATTTTAAACCCCCGGGCCAGTGCTCCTCTGAGTGTTGGTCCAACCTGTCAGCCGCCGGTGGCCACCAGGGGCAACTCTGGGCCGGCCTACCGAAAGTTTGGAAATCCGGTGTGCCCTAAGAACGAGATATGTGCAGTTCCTATCGGGATTTGTCGGCACATTCGGGTGGCTTTGCTGGTTTAGTTTTACCAATGTCGAGATGTCTTGTAACCGGGATTCCGAGTCTGATCGGATTGTCTTGGGAGAAGGAATATCCTTCGTTGACCGTGAGAGCTTGTGATGGGCTAAGTTGGGACACCCCTGCAGGGATTTCAACTTTCGAAAGACGTGCCCGCGGTTATGGGCAAATGGGAATTTGTTAATGTCCGGTTTTAGAAAACCTGAATCTTAACTTAATTAAAATGAATCAACAGAGTGTGTGGCCGTGATGGTCTCTTTTCGGCGGAGTCCGGGATGAGAACACGGTCTCGTGTTATGCTCGAATGTAGGTTGTTCTAGGATCACTTCTTGATCATGGTTTCTCGATCGTGCCTTGCCTTCTCACCTCGCTCTCACTTGCATATGTTTAGCCACCATATATGCTAGTGCTTGCTGCAACTCCACCTCATACCTTTTACCCTACCTATAAGCTTAAATAGTCTTGATCGTGAGGGTGTGAGATTGCTGAGTCCCCGTGACTCACATATTACTTCAAAACCAGATGCAGGGACCGATGATACCGCTCCAGGAGATTCGACTGAGCTCAAGTGGGAGTTCGATGAGGACTCAGGACGATACTACGTTTCCTTTCCAGACGATCAGTAGTGGAGCCCAGTTGGGACGATCGGGAACTTTGTTGCATTTGGGGTTGTTCTTTATTTTGGTTCCATAGTCGGACCTTGATTGTATCTGGATGAATGTAATGATATTTATGCTATTGTGTTACGTGGTGAGTGTAAGCCAACTATGTACCTCTTTTCCTTATTCATTACATGGGTTGTGTGAAGATTACCCCACTTGCGACATTGCTTACAATGCGGTTATGCCTCTAAGTCGTGCTTCGACACATGGGAGATATAGCCGCATCGTGGGTGTTACACTACGGGTTCGAGAACTATGTAGACATGACCGAGACACATCTCCAGTCAATAACCAATAGTGGAACCTAGATGCTCATATTGGTTCCTACATATTCTATGAAGATCTTTATCGGTCAAACCGCATAACAACATACGTTGTTCCCCTTTGTCATCGGTATGTTACTTGCCCGAGATTTGATCATCGGTATCATCATACCTAGTTCAATCTCATTACTGGCAAGTCTCTTTACTCGTTCCGTAATGCGTCATCCCGCAACTAACTCATTGTCACATTGCTTGCAAGGCTTATAGTGATGTGCATTACCGAGAGGGCCCAGAGATACCTCTCCGACAATCAAAGTGACAAATCCTAATCTCGATCTACCCAACTCAACAAACACCATTGGAGACACTTGTACAGAATCTTTATAATCACCAAGTTACGTTGTGATGTTTGATATCACACTAAGCGTTCCTCTGGTATTCGGGAGTTGCATAATCTCATAGTCATAGGAACATGTATAAGTCATGAAGAAAGCAATAGCAATAAACTAAACAATCATAGTGCTAAGCTAACGGATGGGTCTAGTCCATCACATCATTGTCTAATGCTGTGATCCTGTTCATCAAATGACAACACATGTACATGGCTAGGAAACTTAACCATCTTTGATTAATGAGCTAGTCAAGTAGAGGCATACTAGGGACACTCTGTTTGTCTATGTATTCACACATGTACTAAGTTTCTGGTTAATACAATTCTAGCATGAATAATAAACATTTATCATGATATAAGGAAATATCAATAACAACTTTATTATTGCCTCTAGGGCATATTTCCTTCAGTTCGGTACCCTCTACCTGAGATCGGCCGGTTTTGACACCGACATTGGTGCTTTCGTTGAGAGTTCTGTTGTGTTGTCGACAGAAGGATCGATGGCTCGCCTTGTCATCAATGACAATATCACTTCTCGAAGGACCTTAGCTTCAGGTCAGGTCCTCCAGCTCAGTGGTTTTACCATGGGCACTCGCTCCGCCGTTAAGCCAACGGCAACCCCCATGATCGCCAAACATCATCTCCGCATCAACCTCGAACACTTCGAAAAGATGGATCCGACAGATATCTCATCTTTGAACGACCTGCTAGATCGCATCACTGCCCTGGGGGTCGCAACAGACTATGATCGGATTGGGATTAAACCCGATCAGAGGGAGATCAATTCCCCACCGATCACCCACTTGGTAGCGGTCATGGAGGAACGAGCCAAGAACGGCTCTTCCCCTAAGTTAAGAACCAGCTACGTTCGGATTTCCGAGCCCTGCGAGATGGATACCCATCCTCGGGGAGAGACTTCATGTCCTTCGAACATAGGATCATGCATTGAACCGGGACGTCACCAGGACCTTCCCGATCCTGAACTGGTGACCTCGGAGATTCTTCAAGCTCGGGATTCAATCTTGGGCCAGGATTCAGATTTTAGCCCGCCCACCCACCACAATCAATATTCCCCAAGCAATTCAGGCCCTCCGGACATATGTGACCTAATGTATGTACGACAACAACCTCAGGAAACGGTCCATCACTTATGGCCAGATTCCTCCTTGTTAAAAACAAGATTAGAGATTGCTGCGACGATGACGCGGTTTCAGTTTTTTGCTGCAACTGTACGGATGAGGGAATTCTCAATGCCCTCAACCGCCGCCGCATACAACACTTTACAGATTTGGCACACATAGTACAGAAGTACTACGCGATGGACAGCGCCTGCAAAGCCAAGACAGCCTGGTGGGAACACCCTGCCTTTAAGCAACCCACCATACGGGCAAAACAGATGCACCCCTATGAAGCATGTGGCCATAAACCAATTGACAAGAAAAGCAAGCCCTTTACGGGACATAGAACCGTCATTGACAAACTACTTGATAAGCCCTGTCAGATACATACGATGTCGAGCACCGAACCAACGCATAGACTTCGGGCATGTTGGGTACTCCAGTAAGTGGCTAAGAGCGGTGATGCTATCCTCACCAGTACTACTCCAGAGAGGCATTCCTCGGAGGATGATGATTTCAACGTCTTTACGATCTTTGAGACCCTTTCTTCAAATAATCGGTGCAAATGGGCGCTCCGCGACCTCGCCGAAGTCAACCAAGTAACCACAATGAACCCTTGGAGCGATACAACCATAACTTTTGCTTCCACCGATGAACCAAGGGCCCGATCTATCCGAGAACCAGCCGCCTTGGTCTTAAACCCAATTGTGGATGGCTTTTGATTAACCAAAGTGCTCATGGACGGTGGTAGCGGACTTAACCTCACCTACGAAGATACGCTCGACAAAATGCAAATGGACAAGAGTCACATCGAGCAAAGCAGTACCACCTTTCGAGGTATTATCCCCAGTCGAGAAGCACGATGCTCGGGGACAGTCAAACTCGATGTAGTATTCGGCACGCCTGATAACTACAGGTCCGAAGAGTTGCTCTTCCACATGGCCGCTTTCAATAGAGGATATCACGCCCTTTTGGGGCGGGACGCCTTCGCACGCTTCCAAGGCATACCCCATTACGGGTACATGAAGCTTAAAATGCAAGGGCCCAATGGAGTAATCACTATCACCAGCGATCTGGATATAGCACTCCATGCCGAAAACAAAACCGCATCCTTGGCCCTCGAGTCACTATCCGAGGCCCTCGCGGTCGATGAGTTAACCACTCTCCATTCCATAGTGGACAAAGATGATGTAATCCTCGACAAGAGGCCCAAATCCATCTCTTTCAAACTAGTAGATGAAATAGTCAAATTTCAAGTGCACCCGACGGATACTAACAAAACGGCATCCATTGGAGCACAACTGGATCCGATGGTCGACGCCGCCTTACTAGCGTTCCAGCACGAAAATTGGGACATCTTTACCTAGCATTCTTCGGACATGCCTGTAATCCCACGCAGACTGGCCGAGCATAGTCTCAACATAATAAAGGGGTTCAAACCAGTCAAGAAAACGCTACTGCGATTTTCCAAACTCAAACGACAACCTATGGGGGAGGACCTAGCCAAACTACTTGAGGTCGGGTTCATCAGAGAGATCAAGCACCCGGACTGGCTAGCGAACCTGGTCATGGTGCTGAAGAAGGATAAATCCTAGTGCCTTTGTGTCTATTTCAAAGACCTCAATAAGGCTTGCCCTAAGGACCCCTTCCCGTTGCCCCGCATTGACCAAATCATTGACGCAACTGCAGGACATGATTCATTGTGTTTCCGTGACGCCTACTCCGGATACCATCAGATTAAGATGAAGGAGTCCAACCAGGCCACAACGGCATTTATTACCCCGTATGGGCCTTTTTGCTTCAACACTATGCCCTTCGGGCTAAAAAATGCTGGCGCCACTTACCAACGCATGATTCAAACATGTCCGGAAAAACAAATCAGCAAAATAGTGGAGGCATATGTGGACGACGTGGTCAACAAGACTAAACATGTCGAATCACTAGTCGACGACCTACGCCTCACATTTGACAACCTCTGAACATATGACATACGACTCAATCCGGAAAAATGTGTCTTCGGCGTTCCAGCCGAGAAACTGCTCGGGTTCATTGTTTCTAATAGAGGAATCGAAGCGAACCCAGCCAAAATCCGAGCCCTATCACAACTGCCAATGCCAACAGACCTAAAACAGGTCCAAATACTAGTTGGGTGTGTGGCAGCCTTAAGCCGCTTCATCTCCAGATTGGGAGAAAAAGCGCTACAACTTTATCGACTGCTCTGGTGCACCGACCACTTTGAATGGATGGACGCGGCTATAGCTGGATTGGAAGAAATAAAAAGTTTGTTAGCAGGTAACCCAATCCTGGCCGCACCAAGTGTTGGCGAGCCTATGTTGCTATATATATCTACGACTCACCAGGTAGTGAGTGTCGTACTCATCGTCGAATGAGAGGAAGAGGGACATAAATTCCCCATCTAGAAACCGGTGTACTACGTATCAACGGTCCTTACACCATGCAAATCTCGATACCCTCACTACCAGAAGATAGCTTATGCGGTCTTTATGGCATCCCGAAAGCTATGGCATTACTTTCAAGAGTGTTCGATCACGGTAGCATCCGAAGTACCACTCAATGACATCATAAATAATCGGGACTCCACCGGCCGCATAGCCAAATGGGCCATCGAGATCTTACCATTTGAAATAACATACAAGCCACGCTGAGCTATTAAATCTCAGGTGCTGGCCGACTTTGTCGCCGAATGGACGGAAGCCGAGCTCCCTAAAGAGTATAGCACATACTCCAACTGGATTATGTACTTTGACAGTTCCAAAATGTTAGCCAGACTGGGGGCTGGTGTCATCTTGACATCCCCTACGGGAGACACAGTCCGCTATGTGTTACAAATCATGTATACGGATTCCAACAATGCAGCTGAATACGAGGCATTACTACATGGTCTCCGAATGGCTGTCTCTATGGGCATACAAGGCCTAGAGGTGAGTGGGGATTCGAACCTTGCAATATCCCAAATAAATTGAGAATTCGATGCAAAAGACCCAAAAATGGCGGCATACCAAAATGCCGTACTCAAAATATCAGCTCAGTTTGAGGGGCTCGAGTTCCATCATGTTGCTCGAGACAGTAATCAGGCAGCGCACATCCTTGCTCGAATGGGCGCTAAGCCCGATCCCGCCCCGCCCAACACCTTTGTGGAAAAGCTCTTCAAGCCATCCGTGGTATGGCAGGATGGGAACGGAAATACTAGTCTGGAGCCGATCATACCCCCAACAGCCGAACACAATTCTAATATCATCAGGGGCTCGGACACCGAAATGACACCTTCCGCCCATGTAATCATGGTCGTCATTGCTCCATGGACTGAACCCTTCCTGGTCTGCCTTATTAGGCAGGAGCTCCCTGATGACCAAAATGAGGCCCGTCGCATAGTTCAATGCTCCAAGGCCTACAAAGTTCATGAAGGTGAACTCTACAAGAAAAGTACTACTGGAGTTCTTCAAAGATGCATCTCCGAAGAGGAGGGACGACAATTCTTGGCTGAAATACATGCTGGTCTCGGTGGCCATCATGTCGTAGCTCAGGCCCTCATAAGTAAGGCCTTTCGTACAGGTTTCTTTTGGCCAACGGACCGAGCAGACGCACAGGCCCTTGTGCAGCGCTGTGTGGGGTGTTAGCTTTTCACCAATCAAAGTCACATACTGCCCACTGCCTTAAGAACAATCCCCATTACTTGGCCCTTTGCGATCCGGGGGCTAGATATGGTCGTACCCCTTAAAGGGGGAAGCCACAAGAATAAATATTTGCTGGTTATGGTGGATAAATTCACTAAGTGGATAGAGGCCAAACCAGTAAAGACGGCTGAAGACGGGCCAATGATCGACTTTATATCCGGCGTGGTACACCGTTATGGTATCCCGCACAACATCATCTCCAATAATGGCTCTAATTTCACAGCCGATGAGGTGAAAAATTGGTGTGCTAACTTGGGCATTAAACTGGATGACGCCTCCGTATACCACCCTCAAACAAACGGTCAGGTCGAATGTGCTAATGGCCTGATAATGAGCGGCATCAAACCCAGACTATTGCGATCCCTACGGGAGTCAGATAAACACTGGGTCAAGGAACTTGATTCCATACTCTGGGAATTGCGAATTACACCCAATCGCACGACCGGATACACACCCTTTTTCATGGTGTATTGCGCAGAGGCTGTCTTGCCCTATGACACTATTCATGGCTCACCTCAAGTGCGCATGTATGAAGAGAAAGAAGCCGAACTCGATCGGCAGGACAACCTAGACGGCCTGGAGGAGGAGCGCGAAATTGCAAGAGCCTGTTCCGCATTTTATCAACAACAGGCTCGGAGATACCGAAGCAGAGAAGTGCGGGCCAAGACATATAATGTCGGCGAACTCATTTTACGCCTCCCAGAGAAGGGAAAGGACAAGCTCAAACCAAAATGGGAGGAGCCCTTCATTATAGATGAAGTTCTCACAAGAGGAGCTTATCGCCTTCGTAATGCATTGGATAATCGTCTAGAGCCAAATCCATGGAACAATGCTCGGCTCCTAAGATTCTATGCATCAGTTCGGCCATGCTTCTTTTTCCTCTTCATTTACTTTTTTCCTGTTTTTATACGTTTCCCAGGATATGTTCGGATAGGCTGAACTCTTAAGGGGCACACATCTTAAAATGTATACACCCCACCATGACTGGGGGCTTCTTTAACCGAAGCTTATTACTATTTGGAGCCTACAGCTCCCAATTTATACGTTGTTTGTTTATATACACTCTTTTGCCATTATATGCACATCTATGACTTAAGTTTTTGCCAAGCTGGGTTGCCTCGTTCCTGTGTTTAGGTCCTACATTCCCGATTGTTCGGCTAGGGCGTAAAGGGAGCACCTCTGTGATTGTTACAACCGGGTAATCCATACCTGTACCTCAGACAGGTGAAGCTGAAAGCTAGCGTTCTTAAGAGAATAATTGGTCGGCAATCAAATGACAGATTGTTACATTCTTGTAACTCTCAAGACAATGCGGGACAATTTTTCCGTAATACAGACCAAAGCCCAGGCACGCACAATTATAGCATGCCAACCCAAGGAAAGGAACCCTTAACAGAACTATTCTCCTTGGAAGATGTTTCTTACATATGTAATATAACATACCTCTCGAACCAAAAAAATTTGTCTGTTCGAGCACAATGACTAGGTTGCCAGGTTTCCGAACATAATGAGTGCTTCTTTCATTCCACAATAGTATCCGGAAACACTCCAACATTTTGGTTTGGAGGTTAAAGCCGTAAGCCTGCGATGACAAATTTTCCACTTGTTCGGCTGAAGATACAGGTTGATCATGAAGTACATTAATACATTGAATCAAATACCTACTCCTTATCTATTCCATCTATCAGACTGTCTAACCTATAGTCTTCTTGCGAATATTTCGCAGTTACCATTACTTGGTCATACACCAAGTTCAACGGAATTTCTTTCCCATCTGGTCCCTGTGGTCCCACTCGCGCCATATGATTCGGATCTAGCTTGGTGAAGTGTGTTTTCACCATCGCCCAGGCTTCTCGCGCGCCTTCACAGCAGACGGACGTCTTCCATAGCTCAAAGTGGCACCGGGCACCTTTGAACAGGCTTGCTAAACCCTGCATACTTTCTGGAGGGGTATCGGATGGCCATAAATCCTTGACCATACTCTTCATGGCTTTCCGAGCCCGCGCATGCACCATGGACAACTCCTTCAGCACGTCGCCTTGAAATCCGGATACTTCTTCTTCAGGCCGACCAGTTAGTAGACCTACAGCAACAGAGTTATGACATTTCAAATTGTGGACTAAGCATGAATTTCTATGGTGGTTTTAAAAGTCATACCGAACATGCCGCCCTTCAGCTTTTCATTTTCTTTTCGGGCGGCCAATAACTGATCCTTTAAGCTCTCTATCTCTTAGGATTGTTTGTATTTTTCCTCCTCATGTTTTTTCTTCTCAGGAGTGCTCATTGCGGTCCTCTTCATTTCTGCCAGTTCGGCGGTAACAACATTACGCTGCATCTGGTTTTATTTTGAGCTCCTGGGATAGCGGAATGTTCTTCTCTTTGAGAACCTGTAGGAATGTCGATCCTTAAATCGGTTGGTTTCACCGCTTCAAGTCTCGGGGGCTACTAGCATATGTCTATCAAAATTGCACGAAACTCTTACCTGTATATCCTTTGAGAACAGCTGGGTAACTCCGGCAAGTCCATCTCGAGCGACTCAGATATATGCATCAACCGAACTGAGTGCGGTAAATTCCTGCTCGGATAAGGCTGGAGTGCGCATGGCCTCGTTCAGTCGACGGTGGTTCATTACGCTCTCCACCTCAGAATTTGTGACACATACGTCATCTGAATCCTCATGAGGCGATGGAACTGGCATTGCATCAGCTCTCGTCCTAGTTGGCGAGTCTGGTGTCAGATTGGCTGACATTTTGCTAGCCGACATTTTCCCACAGTCTGCCGCGTGCTTCTCCTGAATCAAGGATAAAAGGGGACTTTTTAATCCGAAATCATGCCCAGGCCATGTATTAAGCGAACAAACCTCTTTGAAGACCGCGAGGTTTCTATGGTGTTCCCGGTCTCCTTTCGTTTTGAACGATTACGCTGCGCAGGGGCCGCCATCGACGGGGTGCGGCCTGCCGAGCGTCGATCCTATAAATTACGGATTAGTATAATGGACAAAGGTGCAAGTAGGGACTTCTTTTTGAGAAAGCTCTTCAAATACTTATGATGGAGAAGGGATAGGGGCAGGGATAGTTGGCTGTAATAGCCACTTCCGAGCCGTCAAGGCTCGCTTGATAAAATACCCGATCATCGAGCTTTATGCATATATCCGGATCCTCGCAGAAGCCAGGGTCTTCATCGCGATTGTGATCCTCTGGCTGTGGGGCAGGACAGTGAATGTCCTTGATCATCTTCCTCCATGACTGTTTCGTAACAACAAAAAACAACTGGATTAGCATGCCATGATAGCAATAAAGCGACATAGGTAATCGAAATCTTACCCATTCAATGGGGTTGTAGATGGAGTAACCTTCCCGGAAGTTTAAGCGGAGGAAATCTTCCTTTTCGCCCTTGTACAGATTGGCCAGGATCACGGCCAGTTCGGCTGGGGTATCTGGACCCTTGCACCTATAATGAGACGTGCCGTCTTCTCCATTATAGCACCATAAGGGAGTTACTCTGGACTGGAGAGGATCGACGCGTCTTTTTATTGCAATGGCCATAACCTCAATTATCAAGAGCCCGGTATGGGCTAATAATCTGACCTTGCGGACCAGCCTTTTTATTTCCGCACTGTCCTCCTCCTTGGGACTTCGAGGACGCCAGTTGAGGCGCTTCTTTAGGGGAGCGCTGGAAAATTTGGGAAGGCCACGTCGAACTAGGTCCGACAGTGGGACGTCATCCATATAAAACCACTCCGAAGACCATTGTGGATATATCTCTTTGGGAGTTCCAACGAGGTATCTGGATCCAGCTATACGCCATACTTCGGCACCGCCCACTTCAAATATGGAGCCTCCTCGATGGCGGGGGACAAGGCAAAAGTACTTTTTCCATAGTTCAAAATGGGCTTCAATGCCCAAGAACAGCTCGCAGAGGGCAACGAAACCTGAGATGTGCAGAATCGAACCTGGGGTGAGCTTGTGCAGCTGGATGTCGTAAAATTCCAATAGACCCCTGAGAAAGGGTTATTGGAAATCCTAAGCCCCACAAAAGGAATGGAACGAGGCACGCTCTCTCCTCCCTATTGGGGTTGGGGAAATTTTCAGCCAGCACGTCGTTGCCAATTGAGGCCAATCCCGCTCGAACAGAGACTAGATCTGCAAGGGGAAGATATCCCTACGTCTGGAGAAGACTCAACTGAAGATGAGGCACTGAGCAGCTCTGCCAATCACCCTCTTGAGGGCCATGGGGGCGCGAAGAAGAGCCTGGGGCACTGGCCATGTTTGGAAACTTTTTCATGGCTGATCGTGGTGTTTCTTCTGCGCGGTGTGGATAGCACTTTGCGGATTCGATCTCTTTATATAGGTGCCGTCCCTGCGTGGCCGGGTGTTTTCTTTTTTAATAAAAAAAGTGGACCGTTCGCATTCGCCCAGCGCGTGGAAATTGAGGCGACATGGTAGGAGTCATAAAAGCAGAACAAGGAAGCTAGGCCGAACTATTACCCGCTTAGTACACAATGAAGAACCAACCTTGCAAAAGCCGAAGACGTAAGCCAGATACTGCATCATCGTTTGAAGGCCAGTTCGGGGGCTACTGAGGGAGTGCTGGATTAGGGGTCCTCAGGTGTCCGGGCTACTGGATATGGGTCGGGTTGATGGACCGTGAAGATACAAGGCAGAAGGCCTTTTCCCGTGTCTGGGTAGGACTCTTCTATGTGTGGATGGCAAGATTGGTGTCCGGATATGTAATTTCCTTCCTCTGTAAACCGACTCTGTACAACCCTAGGCCCCTCTAGTGTGTATATAAACCAGAGGGTTTAGTCCATAGAGGCTATCAGAATTCATAGAGGCAAGACATCTAGGGTTTAGCCATTACGATCTCGAGGTAGATCAACTCTTGTAACCCCTACACTTATCAAATACAATCAAGTAGTACATAGGGTTTTACCTCCGTTAAGAGGGCCCGAACCTGGGTAAACATCGTGTTCCCCTTGTCCCTTGTTACCTTCGATCCTTAGACGCATAGTTCGGTACCCCCTACCTGAGATCGGCCGGTTTTAACACCGACAACCACTCCAGTCACGGCGGCTACCACATCAATGATCCTTCTCGACTACTCGCCATGTCACTCGTCGATCTCTGGTTCGATAGAAGAAAATAGTTTGCAGAGGAAGTTTGGAAGAAATGGGGTGTTCTGATCAACTATGAAGAAGATAAAGATCTCCAGGAATTCATCTTAGTGGCTGAATTTACGAGATCAAGGATCTTCCTGGCGGAAGTATCCGTGGCAACCATCCTTCTTTCTGGCTTTGGAGGTAGAGCATCCCTATCCAAAGTCAAATTGCTTCAAAACTGGTCTTCCAAGTTTTGGGTTGCATCCAAGGAAGTTCGATTCTCTATCATCAAAGGAGGTAACATCTCAATGCCTGAACTCAACGTTAACTTTCTTCTCTCGGGATCTGGTGTGCCAAATTCCAGGTGGGAA
Organism: Triticum dicoccoides; assembly: GCF_002162155.2. Lineage (NCBI taxonomy): Eukaryota > Viridiplantae > Streptophyta > Magnoliopsida > Poales > Poaceae > Triticum > Triticum dicoccoides. Next base: position 228,298,396 of record NC_041384.1, on the reverse strand, counting down.
CGAGGTCAATACCTTCAAAAAAACGAGGATGAATGGACTCATATCTTCCAACGCCACCCTTTAAAATCTTAACTTCAAGCTTTGAGATAGCCAGGTTAGTACAATGATCAAGATCATGCAGTTCATAAATCTCCTACTGTTCCTGCTGTCGATTCAAATGACGCGTCATTATTGATGATTGATCACCTCTAGTGGGCCATGATAGTTACAGTCCTGGAGCAGGAACTCCGGTCATTCAAAATGCTCCAATTAATTTTCACAATAACAGGAGCCCATTTTGTGTTTGTTGCTTCTTGTTAGGTCATATGTCTCGCTTGCCCTAATCATATCAAATGTCGGGCCTACAACAGATGTAGGCATATTTCCTGGGACTTCTTCTTCACACCGAGGCCCAACCAACCCACTCACTAAACCCACATAGACCAGGCCTCGACCCACACAGACCCCAGCTATCGATAGGCAGGTCGCCATTGTTTCAGCAATTGTGATCAATCAACCCTTGAATCAGACTACCGCCCAAGGCAATAGTGATACCAATTGTAATGCCCCGACCATAACCACTGGTTCCTAGTCGTTATGCATGGTGGGATCTAGACTGACCCCACATAAAAACACTAGTCTTTCCAGCACACTAATGATCAACTTCCCGGTTGGTCACCCATCCTCAAACCGCTCCAAGACAAGCAGGCAAGCATGCTTAACTTTGGAGTTCTTTGTGAATGGACTTCCAGAAATGAAGGAATTCCTTGTTGATATGAGTAATCTATCATTCTGATACTCTTCAATGTAACTATAATTTAGGAAGTATCATGCTGTAATTTAATCATTATTGGGTGTTTTACAATCATTTTACAACAACTTTATATCATTTTTGGGACTAACCTATTGATCCAGTGCCTAGTGTTAGTTGCTATTTTTTGCTTGTTTTTTCCACATCAAAGGAAATCAATATCAAACGAAGTCCAAACACCGCGAAACTTTACGGAGATTTTTTCGGACCAAAAGGAACCCATTGGGCCAGAGCTGCACCTGGAGGGTGCCCTGAGGGGGCACAACCCACCAGGGCGCGCCAGGCCCCCCTGGAGCACCCAGGTGGGTTGTGCCCACCTTGGTGGCCTCCCGCACTCCCTCTTCGCACTATAAATTCCCAAATATTCCGAAACCCTTCGAGGTTAACCTAGATCAGAAGTTCCGCAGCCGCAGGGCTCTGTAGCCACCGAAAACCAATCTAGACCCGTTCCGGCACCCTGCCGGAGGGGGGGGGATCATCTCCGGTGGCCATCTTCATCATCCCGGCGGCCACCACGATGAGTAGGGAGTAGTACACCCTCGGGGCTAAGGGTTTGTACCAGTAGCTATGTGTTTAATCTCTCTCTTTCTCTCTCTCTCGTGATCTATATCATGGGCTTTGTTAATATAGTCGGATCATATGATGTTTCTCCCCTCTATACTCTTGTTGTGATGAATTGAATCTTTACACTTTGAAGTTTTGTCTTGTCGAATTGAATATTCAGATATTAGGACACATGCTATATGTCTTGCGGTGTGAATACTTGAGGTGACAATGAGGTATCATATTGATTCACTAGATATATGTTGTGGCATTCAACTCGCGGATTCCCTTTGATGGTGTCCTGGACTAGGGGGTACTCACCACGTCATCTCCCGATCTGTTAGATTGGGCCGAGGACCCCCATGGTTGTCTACTCATGGGCCAGTTCGGACAACCACTGCATACAAGGAAGATTCCACAAGACTTGGCGATCAAGACAAGGACTCCTCCCCACAGGCGTATTCGGCTAGGACTCTTGTTATCCTAGGCCTCTGGTGCATTATACAAACCGAGGCCAGGCTAGTTGATAGGAATAAAAACAATCATACCATAGGCTAGCTTCTAGGGTTTAGCCTCTCTGATCTCGTGGTAGATCAACTCTTGTACTACTCATATTATCAAGAATAATCAAGCAGGACGTAGGGTTTTACCTCCATCAAGAGGGCTCGAACCTGGGTAAAACATCGTGTCCCCTGCCTTCTGTTACCATCCGCCTTAGATGCACAGTTCGGGACCCCCTACCCGAGATCCGCCGGTTTTGACACCGACATTGGTGCTTTCATTGAGAGTTCTGCTGTGTGATCGGATCAATGGCTCGCCTGCAGGTCAACTGCAACGCCGACATCTTCGTCGCACGCTCGACTGGTCACCTTGGCTCGACCGAGAACCGCGCTCCGTCTCCGATCTTCATGTTCGGACGAGGGCCTTCATCAACATCAACTCCAACCTCTATCATGATCATAGAGGAATCATCCATGGAGCTTGAGGGCTCAACGTCAACATTGCCCTCGGGAGGCCGTGCTATTTTTTTGGACAACGAACTTGTATCCTCCGTCACCGGCTCCTCGAGTGTTGGTTTGACGATTGCTTCTATGGAATAGTGCGGAATTACGTCTAAAACAGCCATGCAAAAGTTCGTCGAGTTCTGGTGGAGGAATCTCCGACGATCTATGATATACCAGAGCCCTGTCAAATTTGGACGAGAATCTGGACGAGTTTAGGGTGTGGTGTCCAGCTTCTAGCTCGGATGTCCTTTGGAAGATCCAACCATTGATCGGCTGCGGAATTCCTATATCTACCACCCCTCAAAGTTTCAGCTCGATCCGACCGTTGAAACTCCGGGAACCTTCCGATGAGTGGACCAATTTTCGGATTTGTTTTCTACGCGAATACGGATCCGACCCGAATTCATGTTTCTTTATGAACGTGATATTGGACAACCTTTTTAAAGAATTCTCTTCTAGGGTATTGTGCGTCGTTTCTAAACACGTGCCCATAAAAATTTAAACCTCCTCTGAGGTCGTCTTCATCATCATGCTGGTGTCAAACCAGTCCGGCAATATTGCTCCAAGGCTGCTGACCTGCGCTAGACACGTCGTCGCTTTGCCGAGCCAAGCTCAACTTCTTCGGATCATCATCTCGGCAAGCTGAAAAAGAGTTCGGCATCGCGAAGGATAAATCATCACCAACACCGCCGCCCCACAGATTACACGGAGCGGGCACACCGGCATCGCCGCACGGTCACTTCATCAAGCCGACATTGACCACGTCACGACCGGCATCGGCAAGGCCACACTATTGCTTCTTCAAGATGATGTCCATCACACCGACCTACTTCGACTCGTCGGCTGACATCGAGGCCTCAACTTCTCGGCTGGACCGGGGGCTTCGCCATCTCTTCATCAACCTACTCCAGAGACTTCAGCGTCACTATCCGACCGGCTTCGTCACATTAGCTGGACCGAAGGCTTTGCCTCGGTAAGCCAACCTTTGCTAGCATCGCCATGCCGTCGCTTTATCGCCCATCTGGCAATGGGTGTGCGGATCGAGTCCCAATTTTGGGAATCACCTTTGTTCGGATCGCTACAACAAATAAACCAGGTGCTATTGATCCTAGTATTTTTTGCTTGTTTGGGTTCATTCTTCCCAAGGAATTATTACTCTGGTTTGTTCATCGTATGTACACATGTCTATCAAATGGTGGCCACATTAACGACAGTCGCATGGTGGTTCGGTCAGTTTCCGTACATAGTCCGGCGAACGCCGCATCCGGAACTCGGACCGACCTGTGAATTCAGGCTTTGCCACGCCTTTATCGCATCACGCCGACGTCCTGCATCGACATTGACTTCGGCGCCAGGCCGTATTTCTTTTATTACTCACTTTGCATAAATTATTTATTATGCAACGATTTTTATTACTATTATTACTATTATCTCCGGTTTGCACTATTTTTTGTGCACAGGAAAATGATCCGGGTTGGGCAGTATCGACAACTCGGCGTACTGACTTACCACGTCACCTCGGCTGGACGGGGGGCTTCGTCAACACTTCATTACCCCATGACGGGGACTTCGGTATCACCCTGTTGGCCTGCATTGGCCATGCTATGTCACCACTTCGGCGTGCCGAGCTCTTTGCTCCGCCACCTCGGGACCGGCTTGGGGGATGGAACCTTGTCCCGCATCAAGCTCGGACAACGTCGTCAATACCGAACACATTAACCAGCTAAGTTGCCTTCATGCTCCAAGTTTTAAAATTTTAACTTGTGTTCGGTTCGACAAAGCATTATACCTTTTTGGAAAAAGTTGCTTGTAAAGAATTTCCTTGTCCAAACTTTTTTGTGACGCACAAATTCAAATACCCAGTTCACTTGGGGGCTTCCTTCATGAAGCCTTTCCTCTTGCATATGATTATACTTGTACGGCTTCATTCCTTGTTCGTGTATTACGCCACAATATGCACCATATTGACTTAAGCGATTTGCAAGCTGGGTTGCCTCGCTCCTGTGTTTACCCCTATGTTCCCGATTGTTCGGCTAGGGAGTAAAGGGAGCACCTCTGCGATTGTCACGATCGGGTCATCCGAGCTGGACCTCAAACTGGGTGAAGCCGAAAGCTAGTGCTCTTATAGTTTTCAATGATGGTTGGCACACAACGGAACTCATGAGTACAAAAAATCTATTGCGCAAGTCTCATAGTAACAATGAGCACCGAAGAAAGGTATCGGTGGGGGTACTATTTTCTTCGAAGATGCTTCTTACACTTCGCAGTAATATAGCATAAGTTCCCTGAGAGCGCTTTGTCTGTTACAGCCTTATGGCCTGATTGCCTGGTTATTGGAAACACCATCAATATTCTCGACAGGTGGAGTACATAACACTTTTCGGTCCTTGACCGAAGAGGGAGAAGCCAATGGTCGGTTAAGACACGTTTAAAGTTCGGGTGAACATAGATATGATATAAGTACTTCGGTACATGCAATCATTCTTTTACCCAAGTCACTTGGGGGCTCTTAAGTTTATTTGAGCCATTTTATAATAAGTGTTTTTCTTCTTAGTCATTGCAAAGTTTTTATTATTATTATTATTATTGTTATTATTTATCATTCCTTTTTTCGACACAAGTATGTGGTCACTAGCTAATGAGCCTAATTTCTCTCTCGAAACCGCTAGAGTTTAGTTTGCTAAGCTAGCCTAATGAGAAGTACTCCGCCTTCGGGATAGGAGGTTGAAGCCGTAGGCTGACCCGCTTGAAGTATTGAGATAGGATGTGTCATGTTAAAGCACGGCAGAAGCACTTTTTCTTCAAGTCCAATTTTGGATTGGCACCGAACACTTGATCTAGTTCGAACATTAAACTTTTGAGTAAGTTTTTTGGCTTTTCGATCCTATGGCACTTTTAAACTATTTGTACGTTTCCAACATTAGTCTCGCAGTGCAACGCCGGACACCTTTAGGGATTTGGCAAAAACATTCTCGGATATTGCTATATATGCATCGGTTTCGAATTGTGTCTTCGGTCAATAGTTGGGTTGCCCGGCTCCTGTGCTTGCCTCCTACGTTCCGCTTTGTTCGGCTAGGTGTGCAAATGGAGAACCACTGCGATTGTGCTTCCAGCTCGCATGGTCAAGCACCTCAGTGGAGAAAGGCGAAAACTAACTGTCACAATAGGCGTAAACTGGTCAGCAATCTGATGACTATGTTAAATGACGGGCCATTCATAACATTGGCTGAAGTGTTTATGGCTTGACCTCGGATGTCGCCGAACAGTAACCGGGGGCTCATAGCTAGCTTCCCCAGTTTAAAGCTCCTATGGCTAAGCGAAAGTTTTAAAGACCGCATATCTGATTGCCTCGTTTCCGCTAACACAACCGCCTTCGGGCACCGAGACGTTGGCTAAGGGTTGCTTTGTTATTAAGGAAACACCCTACGTAGTATCTACCAAGGGGTAGAAGCCGATGATGGGCCACTTTCAATTGATAAACGGTGACAATGGAGTCAAAATAATGATGCAAAGTACTTGGATACATAGAATCATTACACACAATCTGTGATTTTACTCTGGATATCGATCCTTAATTCGGCCACCCGTGCCCACATCAAGGCTCGGGGGCTACTGGGCTTTGCGCTCATTATTTACAAATATTAAAGGGGCACATCGATCCCCTGATCTGGTGTTGCCACCCGACCAGTGTCTCGGGGGCTACTACATTGCCTATTCAATGCAGAAAATTCAAAGGGCTCAGTGTTCGGCTTGATCGAACTATAGGAAGTGCGTCTTCGGACAGCAATAAGTACCATCTGGACCTATCTGGCATCAAGCTATATATCACAGCAACTTCTCACGGCCCTCTCTTAGGGGCCCATTCGCCGATCACTATTATCTCTAATATATTACACCGCGTTTTTATTCCTATGTATGCTGCCGAGCTAGGAGTTGATCCACAGGCTGATTTCGCGCATCGACCTGAGTCTCAGGGGCTACTAGGAACAGTGGTTTTATGCTTGCCTTCAGGTGCATCTCGGAATTCAGACTGATACACACCTTGAGGGCTACTGGATATACATCGGCAGAGAATAAACTGCACCGGTTAAAAATATTCACAATAAATCAGCCCATGGTCGGTGTGGTGCACCACCTTGGAAGCAGTCCAACATAAAGCTCGGGCGCTAGCGGCTAGCTCCATAGAGGGCATTTCCGGCGTTAAGCTTGGCTAAACTCGTTCAAATTTTTTGGACCAAGATGATCTATGACTTCTTGGATATAGTCCGGCGTTGGAGCTTGGACACACTTCGATGTTGGAGCTCGGATACATTTCGGCGTTGGAGCTTGGAAGCAGTCCGACATTGGTGCTCGGCTGCAAAAGATACCTCGAATGCAGTCTGGCGTTAGAGCTCGGATGCAAGAGGCACTGCCTCCCGGGAACAACTTCAAACCCGAGGTGTGGCATAAAAATAACAAGGCATTGATAAAGGCCGGAAACTTAAAGGGGATCCTCGAATACCCGACGTTCGGATACCCGACATGTAAACTCGTCGGATGCACTTCGGCGATCCTCAAGATCGAAGATGAGAAGATTTGTTGAACCGGTTTTCAAGACCGACGACCGAAGATGAAGAACAGTTCGGAAGAATCAAGGAGCGTCCCTAACTTGAAGACCGATTCAGGGGGCTACTGACGGTGTCCTGGACTAGGGGGTACTCACCACGTCATCTCTTGATCTTTTAGATTGGGCCAAGGACCCCCATGGCCATATACTCATGGGCCAGTTCGGACAGCCGCCGCATACAAGGAAGATTCCACAAGACTTGGCGATCAAGACAAGGACTCCTCCCCACTGGCGTATTCGGCTAGGACTCTTGTTATCCTAGGCCTCTAGTGCATTATATAAACCAAGGCCAGGCTAGTCGATAGGAAGAACAACAATCATACCATAGGCTAGCTTCTAGGGTTTAGCCTCTCTGATCTCGTGGTAGATCAACTCTTGTACTACTCATATTATCAAGAATAATCAAGCAGGACGTAGGGTTTTACCTCCATCAAGAGGGCCCGAACCTGGGTAAAACATCGTGTCCCCTGCCTCCTATGACCATCCACCTTAGACGCACAGTTCGGGACCCCCTACCTGAGATCCGCCGGTTTTGACACCGACACCCGTGGTGATATTGCTCTAATCTACGCATAGGAGTTGATGCACATTTTTATTTTCTTTTCTCTGACGGAAACCTTGGGGTCTCTTTATAGTTATTTGTGTGGATTGAGTATTATGAATATGAATTTTCTTTGGTGTTATTCTAGTACAAACTCTTGAATAGATCGAACGGAAAGAATAGCTTTGAATTGGTTTCTTACCATACAAGCGATTCCTATCTTTTGTTATCCGCTAATAGGAACTCGAGAGTGATTCTTTATTGTACTTTGAGGGATAATCATATGATCCAACTATGTTAGCACTGTTGAGAAACTGCACTAGCGAAAGTATGGACCCTAGGCCTCATTTTTAAGCATTGCAACACAGTTTTTGTGCCCATTTACTATTAGTTACCTTGCTGTTTTTATAATTTCATATTACAAAAACCAATATCTACTATCCATATTGCACTTGTATCACCATCTCTTCGCCGAACTAGTGCACCTATACAATTTTCCATTATATTGGGTGTGTTGGGGACACAAGAGATTTCTTGTATTTGGTTGCAGGGTCATTTGAGAGAGACCATCTTCATCCTACGCCTCTCACAGATTGATAAACCTTAGGTCATCCACTTGAGGGAAAATTTCTACTGTCCTACAAAACTCCGCGCTTGGAGGCCCAACACGTGTCTACAAGAATAAAGTTGCGCAGTAGACATTAAGCTCTTTTCTGGCGTCGTTGCCGGGGAGGTGAGTGCTTGAAGGTATATCTTTAGATCTTGCAATTGAATCTTTTAGTTTCTTGTTTTATCACTATTTTGGTTTATAAAAAGAAAACTACAAAAAATGGAATTTAGGTTGCATCCTATTATTGATCATCTTTATAATATCTTTCTTGAAAATGATGGTTCGGAAAATTGTGCTCAATTATTATAAGATGAAGTCAATAAAATGTTTGGCACAAAAATTTTGAGTGATGAGCATGATTGCAATGTTGTTAGTATAAATTCTCTGAATATCCAAAATACTAATGATGATTGCAAAAGTCATGACAAAAATGTTTCGTATAAGCATGTAATTTTTTGCGGAGTGAATTAGGAGTGCCTTTGCACACCAAAAAGGGAAGATATATTTGTAAGAAGCATAAATATTTAGAAATGAAAAGGCTACAAGAGAGGCTAGATGATTGTGCTGAAAGATGTAATTTTTTGTCATCCTTGTGAACTTTGCAATGAACGTGGTCATTTAAATCTCCAATGCAAATTATTTAATGATCAAATCATGCCCAAAAATTGTGATAACTTGATTACCCTTGAGCATCATAAAGAGCTTAGTCTTATTTTGGGGTATGAAGAAATGAAATGTATAACTAAGGGTTTTCCAAATCCCAAGAGATTTCTTGGTTTTGATCTAGAAAAATTTATATGTTTTGTGCGGTAAATTGCATTGAGAATCCTTATATTGCCAACTATCTAAAGTCAAGAGAACAAATAGAATATGAAGAGAGTACTAATGAAAGGGAAAATATTTCCCAAAACCCTCCTAGTGTTTATTATGATGAATCAGGTAACGAGGAGGAGCTTCCTATCCAACCAATCTCATCAATAAGAAGCTTGAAAAGATTAATTGAACCCACACATGATGTGGTGAAGAAGAAGAAAAGAAGAAAGAAGAGAGGTAAAAAGGTATCTCTCGCAAATAATGTTGCTCCTATTATTGTTGTGCCTCATGAAAATGAATCAAAAATAATTGTGGAAGATGATGCACTTGATGATGATTTTCTTATGCCTATTGCTTGTTGTGATGATTATGATTGGGAAGCTAATGATACTTCTTATAACATTGTAAATCTTTTTGGCACCAACTTGGGAAATTATGATGATAGCAATTCTTACACCGTTGGTGCTATTCATACTATTAATAATGAGAGTGATTACACTTATGATATGCCAAGCCACAAGCTTGGGGATGCTATGTTTGATGAGAATGACATGTTCGAGAATTTATTTGCTGCAATTAATGTTTGTCACAATCTTGGGGAGGCCATGTTTAATGAAGATGATCTTGTTAGCCCCCCTACTTTGAATGATCAAACTTATTACGATGATAGCATGCCTCCTATTTATGATTATTATATTGATGAAAGTGGGTTTGGAAGAGTGTCAACTATAGGTAGTAGTGATCCCACTATTTTGGAGGGTGTTTAATCTTGTTACAATATTGATGAAAGTGGATTTGGGGAGGTCGGGACTTTATTTAGTAATACATCCACTATTTTGGAAGAGGTTTCAATTGACTATGACAATGAAGTTGCTATCTATGATGATTATTATGATGACATGTATGCCATAAAGAGTAATAAATTTTCTATGCTTGTGTATCATGAAAAGAGTGATGTATGTGATGGTTATATTGTTGAATTCATTCATGATGCCTCTGAAAATTATCATGAGGAAGGAACTTATGCTCTTACATATCTCAATAATATCAAGTTTCTTCTCTATGTGTTGATTGTTTTGAAGTTGCACTTGTTTTGCCTTCCTATGCTAGTTGATTCTTGTTCCCATAAGTTTTTTGCTCACAAAATCCCTATGCATAGGAAGTGGTTTAGACCTAAATGTGCTAGTCATAAGCTTCATGATGCTCTCGTCATGTTTCAATTCTTATCTTTTATGCGAGCATCATTGGAATCATCATGCCTAGCTTAAAAGGCATAAAAGAAAAGCGCTTGTTGGGAGACAACCCAACATTTTTACCTACTGTTTTTGTGTGTTCACATAACTATGCTACTGTGTTAATCATGTTTGATTGCTTTTGTTTCAATAAAGTGCCAAGTAAAGCCTTCAGAATCTTGTTGGGTGATAGTTGCTTTGATCTTGCTGAAAAACAGAAACTTTTGCGCTCGCGAAAATAATTCTAGTTTTTAACATAAGAGTGATATTGAGTTGATTCTTTTTGAAGAAGATTAATATACAAATTTCTCACGTGGTCCTAATTTTTCAGAAGTATGGTTTGAGTACAGATTACTACAGACTGTTATGTTTTTGACAGATTCTGTTTTCAATGCATAGTTTGCTTGTTTTCTAGTTTCTATGGCTTATATTTCTCAATATAAATTGTAGAAATTATATGCTACAGTAAGCATTGAGTGTAAACAATTATGATTCTTATCTTTGGTAGTACCAAAAGTGGAATGGTTTGCTCTTTATCATACTAACCCATCTCACAAAGTTCCGTTAAGTTTTGTGTGATTGAAGTTTTCAAGTTTTGGGTGAGATATCGATATGAGGAGAATAAGGAGTGACAAGAACCTAAGCGTGGGGATGCACAAGGCACCCCCAAGGAAATATTCAAGGAAGATCCAAGCAACTAAGCTTGGGATGCCTCGGAAGGCATCCCCTCTTTGGTCTCCAACATTATCGATAACCTCACTTGGAGCTATGTTTTCATTAGTCACATGATATGTGTTTTTCTTGGAGCGTCAATTTATTTTGTTAGGATTTGCTTGCTGTTATTTAGTACAGTGTTTTCATCTTTTATTTCAATAAAAGTGGCAATGATAGCCTTTGCCATGCTTATTTTGCAAGTATACATGTTGCTGTTTGAAAACAGAAAGTTTTCCGCTGTTGCAGAAACTCCCTAGAAAACTCAGAATGTGATAAAATGCTGAAACTTTTTTCAAAATGAGCTCTAATATTTTCTTCAGTGTGGTAAATTTCCATAATGTTTGGAGTTAGGGAATTATTGATTCTCTTGCATTCTTTACAGACTGTACTGATTTGGCAGATTGCTGTTATGTTTGCATTGTTTGCATATGTTTGTTTGTTTAATGATTCTATTTGAGGATAGGAGTATTAAATATGCAGAGGCATTTAGTATGCAATGCTGAATAATAATTTTGGTGATTTGCTATAGTAGATAATGATAAGGTTTTTGCATTAGTTTATACTAACTTATCTCACAAGTTCTTGTTAAGTTTTGTGTGGATGAAGCTTTTTGAGATTTAGGAAAACCGTGATATGAGAAGAATTAAGGAGACACAAAATCTCAATATTGGGGATGCCCAAGGCATCCCAAGATAATATTTCAAGAAGTCTCAAGCATCTAAGCTTGGGGATGCCTAGGTAGGCATCCCACCTTTCTTCTTCAACAATTATCGGTTAGTATCAGTTGAGACTAAGTTTTTGCTTCTTCGCATGAGTTGTGCTATTCTTAGAATGTAATTTTATTTTTGTTTTGCTTGATGTTTTAATAAAATACTTATATCTGAAAGTTTTAAATAAGAGAGAGTCCACACATAGCTATCTATTTACTTAACTACTCATTTGATCTTCACTTATATTTTTTTGGAGTAGCTTGTCATTTACTCTTGTGCTTCACTTATATCCTATGAGTAAATTGTTGAATGAGTTGAATATCATGGAGTTGAAATCATATCATGCCTAGTGGTAGCTTCAAATTGGGTTTAGAAAGTGAAATATTTTGAGGCTTGACAATCAAAATATTGGTCATACATGCAATTCACGAATAATTAGTATAAGGAAGAGAACTTTCACATATAAATACACTTTCATGGAAATCTTTGTGATTGTGAGCCCCCATCAAAATATTATATGAAAATATTGTTGACGTTGGACAAGGAAGACAACTTAATGGTTTATGTTTGTTCATATTCACATAGAAGTTGTATTGTCATAGATCCTTCAACATGTGGTGCTTTCCCCCATCTTTGCTAGCCAAACATTCCGCACCAAGTAGAGATACTTTGTGCATCCAAAAACCCTTAAACCCAAATCTTATTTTCAAGAGTCCACTATATCTACCTATATGCGGCATTCTTTTGTTGTTCTAAGCAAATTTGTATGTGCCATCTCTAATTTTCAAAATAAATTTCTCTTTTGTGTGCTCGTACCTCTCGCGAGGCGGTGAGGGGTGGCCAATATTTTCCATGCTACATGTGTTATTCTCATGATGAGTGTTTATTCACTTGTCATTGCACGAGAGTAAGGCGAAGGTATTAGGGATGCCCAGTCCTCAAATGCAAAATTAATTTACTTTATGTTGTCAAATAATAAGTTCCTTGGAAAGTGTTGGTTTGGAGGGCACCCGTGGATACGGTTAGCCATGCAAAGTGAAAGTATGGTGGAAAAAGGAATAAACTTTATTTTCTATTTGGGAACCGCCTATGATATATCTAGCATGGGAAGTGTTGGGAACTCGAAGTCGTTTTCGTTGGTGGGATGGATACACCTCCCAAAATGTTTTCATCTCTAAGTTTTTCGCTTTGAGCTCTGGCACCTCTACAAATCCCTACCTCCCTCTGTGAAGGGCCTATCTTTTACTTTTATGTATTTACTTTTATGCAAAGAGTCAAAGTTTTTCTATCTATTCCCCTTCTATTTTTGTCTTTTGGCAAGCATCATGTGACGAGGAAAGATCTAGGCACATATATCCAGTTGGATATGGTAGCATGAGTTATTATTGTTGACATTACCCTTGAGGTGAATACGTTGGGAGGCGAAATTATAAGCACCAATCTTTCTATGTGTCCGATTGAAACGTTTTGCTCATGTGTACAAGGTGAGTGTTAGCAATCATAGAAGACTGTATGATGGTTGAGTATGTGGAGCTCTTACTTAAACTCTATTGAATAAGTAGAATTGCAATTGCTTCGTGACTAAGAACATAGGTTGTTGGGTTTCAAGAGAATTCATTGTTTGAACCTTAACATGTGAATTGGTTGCTACTATAACATGAGAAGTTTCATAAGAAAGAATTGTTGTTATGATGCTAAGAAAAGTTATTGAAATTATCACTGATCAAACTTATGCACTTTGCTAGCATTCACACTTCATAAATTATTTCTTTTATCATTTACCTACTCAAGGACGAGTAGGAATTAAGCTTGGGGATGCTGATATGTCTCCAACGTATCTATAATTTATGAAGTATTCATGCTGTTATTTTATCATTCTTGGGTGTTTTACAATCATTTTATAGAAACTTTATAACATCTTTTGGGACTAACCTATTGACCCAGTGCCCAGTGCTAGTTGCTATATTTTTGCTTGTTTTTTACATCGCAGAAAATCAATATCAAACGAAGTCCAAACACCGTGAAACTTTACGAAGATTTTTTTTGGACCAGAAGGAACCATTGGGCCAGAGCTGCACCTGGGGGTGCCCCGAGGGGGGCACAACCCACCAGGGGGCGCCAGGCCCCCCTAGTGCGCCTAGGTGGGTTGTACCCACCTCGGTGGCCTCCTGCACCCCTCTTTGCACTATAAATTCTCAAATATTCCGAAACCCTTCGGGGTTAACCTAGATCAGAAGTTCTGCCGCCGTAGGGATCCATAGCGACCGAAAACCAATCTAGACCCATTCCTGTACCCTGTCGGAGGGGGAATCATCTCCGATGGCTATCTTCATCATCCCGGCGGCCACCACCATGAGGAGGGAGTAGTCCACCCTCGGGGCTGAGGGTTTGTACCAATAGCTATGTGTTTAATCTCTCTCTCTCTCTCTCTCGTTATCTATATCATGTGCTTTGTTAATATAGTCGGATCAAATGATGTTTCTCCCCTCTATACTCTTGTTGTGATGAATTGAATCTTTATCCTTTGAAGTTTTGTCTTGTCGGATTGAATATTCAGATATGAGAACACATGATACATGTCTTGCGGTGTGAATACTTGAGGTGACAATGAGGTATCATATTGATTCACTTGATATATGTTATGGCATTCAACTCGCGGATTCCCGCTGTGATATTGGTGTAATCTACTCATAGGGGTTGATGCACGTTTTTATTATCTTTTCTCCGACGAAAACCTTAGGGTCTCTTTATAGTTCTTTGTGTGGATTGAGTATTATGAATATGAATTTGCTTTGGTGTTATTCTAGTACGAACTCTTGAATAGATCGAACGAAAGAATAGCTTTGAGTTGGTTTCGTACCCTACAAACAATTCCTCTCTTTTGTTATCCGCTAATAGGAACTCGGGAGTGATTCTTTATTTCACTTTGAGGGATAATCATATGATTCAAATATGAATTTGCTTTGGTGTTATTCTACACTGTTGAGAAATTGCACTAGCGAAAGTACGAACCCTAGGTCTCATTTTTAAGCATTGCAACACCGTATTTGTGCTCGTTTACTATTAGTTACCTTGCTGTTTTTATAATTTCAGATTACAAAAACCAATATCTACTATCCATATTGCACTTGTATCACCATCTCTTCGCTGAACTAGTGCACCTATTAAATTTGCCATTGTATTGGGTGTGTTGGGGACACAAGAGATTTCTTGTATTTGGTTGCAGGGTCATTTGAGAGAGACCATCTTCATCCTACACCTCTCACGGATTGATAAACCTTAGGTCATCCACTTGAGGGAAAATTGCTACTGTCCAACAAAAATCTGCGCTTGGAGGCCCAACACGTGTCTACAAGAATAAAGTTGCGTAGTAGACATCACATTCCAATTAAATCAGACTCTCACATGGGCCCCACAACCTATAGGAAACCCATGTAGGCGCTTGCAACCCTAGGGCACTTAGGGAGGGCGCCAAGAGGTTGTGGGGCACATCTAGGGTGGGGCCAAGCCTCTGTGACCTTCTTTTGTCTTGAATCTCCTGGAACTATTTTTCAGGTTTTTTCTTGGATTTTTTCTAGGTATTTTCGTGAAACCGCAAAAGTACTAAAAAATAGAAACTGGCCATGGGCACTGAATTAATATGTTAGTCCAATAAATTCAATAAAAAGTATGATGAATGTGTTTAAAATTGATAGAAATATAACATAAACCATATAGAAATTATTGATACATTTGAGACGTATCAGCTCCCCAAGTTATACATGCTTGAGACGAGCATGTACATTATAAAAACGATGAATGCTACCAAAGTATGATCTTGATTCAACTAATGTGTCACATATGGTGGATCTAAATCGATAGAACAAAAGTTTGTCAAAGGTGTGTATTAACAATCTTCAACTATCTCAATGCATACAAAAGAAGACCCTACATATTATTTGATAATCAAATGCATCAAGTCAACGCCACCAATGACAAGTGTTTAGAAAGAATGTCAAGTTAATTGGGTAAACAATCATAGTTATTAATGCAAGGCATATTAAGATGACAATCACTTCTAGGATAACCCTCAATACAAGACATAATACAATCACCTGTTTCCTCTATTTCACAATCTCCAAAAACTTAGAATCTGAGCGCAACTATGAGTTTATCTCCTAAGCAAGGCAATGAGAAATAGTAATGATGGTGGTTTAAAAGAAGTGAAAAAAGAAAGCCTTGTAACAAGGCAGCTCACCATAAGGACGAGGGAGACCTTATGATCGATATTGTGCAAGGAGTAGAGATTGTCGTACAACTAGGATGCACATGTGAATGAAATATCCCCTATGGACGAATGGTGGTGCGTCCAACTTTCCTGCACACGAACATCTAGAGCTCATTTTAGGAGGCTCATCATTGCAATATACTAGTAGGTATATGAAACTCATGAACTCTCAACAATGAAATGTAATGAAGTGGTGCTACTTTGGAGCACTTATAAAAATGTCTATTGTGAGTACGTAGCGCTACTTCAAAGCACTTTACATGCATATGTCGGCGTTCTGGGAACAGGGGTCCACAGACTTGCCTGCCTGCGGCCCGCGGCGTGGCGGAGACAGCAGGCCGTATGACCCGTCTTCACCAACAAAGCATCCAAGACCCTCGCGAGGGGCCAAGCCTTGCGAGGCGGACGACGCAAGACCTCCTCTGGAGTGGCCTAGCTAGGCAGGCTCACGAGGAGCGGAGATATCAAGGCAAGGCGAACCTCACGAGGCTCTCGTGACGTGAGCCATGACGATCGTCACCAGGCGGGCGCCAACGCACACAGCGTCCTTGTTTCCTCTTTGGTGCAAAGGGGCAAGCGCAGCCGCAGAGTACCGAGGCATCAGGCAAAGGTTGCCATTCCGGTGCAACAAGACCAAGACCACGGATTGCAAGACGGAGGTCATCGTGGAGCCCAAAGCAGCGTCACCACCAAAGCTTTGTGCAGGCAAAGACTACTTTTGTCAGGATAGCTTGTACTAGCTGCCCCCCTTCAAATTAGCCCGCCATTGTTGGCTCCCTTCCCGCTCGATATTTGGGAAGAGGACCAGGGCCTCCATAAATAGGACTAGCCACTATAGTAGAGAGGAGAGAGATCCTGAGAGAGCAAAGCGGTCTCGAGAGAGAAGAGAGATCTCGAGAGAGAAGAGATCCCGGGAGATCATCAGAGATCGAGAGACACACCACAAGCTCACACGCGCAAGAACACCTCAACCTCAGGAGGCTGTTCTCCCATTGTATTGTTCATCATCAGCCCAAGAGGCAATCCACCACCACCACACTAGAGTAGGGTATTACACCACAACGGTGGCCCGGACCAGTATAAACCCCGTGTCTTTCTGTGTTGTGAGTTCGTCCGCAAGATCTTAGCGAGCTAGAGCGTAGATCGGTAGGAGGGGAAGACTTTGCACGCACCCCAGTGTTTGAACCTTAAGGGTTTGCCGGAGCCCCACATCCGACATCATACTCTAATAAAGTATAATGGTGTTGCTCCTTCTCCCTATCACTTTTTTGGTGTCACCTTGACACATCTTTGTTTTATTTGGATTCTTTTCTGAATCCCGTTCTTCTTTCTCAAGGTAGAAGCAACACCTTACAATAATGACCATTGCACTTTTCTCAACTTCATTAAAATGCAAACATAGCACTTGCTATGAACATAAAAGATATCTATATATGATGCCTCTACCAATATACCAGGATAGCAATGTTTATGATGAAAAATGTCAAAGACATAAAAACACAATGAAAGCTATAGTGATCATGCAAAGCATATGACAATGACAACATATCTATAGTCATGTAACATAAATGGTAGTGCATGGTAATTCACCTAGAATGCCTATGAAAATTATATAAGTAGGTAGGTATGGTGACTATTTTGAGGGGATGGTTAAGCTTATGTGTAGGAGGAACAAGATGAATTCCCACATGGGTTTGAATGCACTAGCGAACGATGCTTAGTAGTGAAGAGGCTAACTGTTGGTAAATGTAGTATAAAACAAAAAAGATCGCACCTACGATCACCCAAGATCAATATGAAGTTGCATTACGGGTTGGGATCACGATCGTTACCGTCACCGAGTTGAAATGGAAGAAGATTGTGTGGGTGTACATCATACTTGGAGTCCCTCAAACCAGCAATGAACAATCCCTCGTACCGCCTACGAACGGTCCCTCGAACCAAAGTCCGAAAGCATATGGCATGTATACTTTGTTGCAAGCGTGCATGCTTCACGATCCGGCAATGCTTCACCGTCTAGATCTAGTCATCAATAGAGAGTTATAGGGAGGAGATTAGAACCACATCGGGCTTCTAATTATGAGGACAAGAGGATTAGCCAAGCTCTAATTAGTCAACTAGCACCAACTAGAACTTGAATTAGAAAGAACTAGAGGCTCCAAAAACTGTGTCTCCAAAAGAGCAAAAAACCCTAGTATATATAGGTCAGAGGAGGAGGAGGAGAGGGCAGCCACCAAAGGGGGAAAGTCCCCCTCTGGGGTCCCGGTTAGGGGGGGGGGGGAGTTGGACTCCCCTAGTCCAATTCAGCCCCCCAACAAGGAAAGGGGCACCTTCCCTACTTGGGCCTTTGTGGCCCAAGTTGCCTTCCACCTCTTGGCCTTTTTAGGCCCATTGGTATTTAAATTACATATAAAATGGTCTAAATACCTATAGACCATTATATATATTTTTTAACATCTCAGGAAACATTTTCCACCTATATATAATTTATCGGTAATACCTGGTATTACCCGATACTCTCTGAAACCTTCGGGTGACCCTGAAACGCTTTCGGATACTCTCAGAACTATTCTGAATATTCATGAAACAATTCCACAAATATATTCTCATGACTCCCATCCTACTAACACTCAGCATATCATGATTGCCTTAAGCTTGTGACCTCATAGGTCTGATAACTCATAGACATGAACGAAACTATTTGTTTAATGGCCGGCAACGGGACCGTGGACGTCTGTATCAGTCCCTATGAGCGCACAAATGATATTCGAGTGAAACTTTGGTTATTATGTGATGTTCCCTTTGCTTCATGATATTTTACAAAACCCGGGATGCATCGGTATCCTCCTGAGTCATCGCTATGCCCTTTATACCAAAATCCTTGTTACCCGTTGACGGTGTCCTAGACTAGTGGTACTAACCCATTCGGCCCGTAGTCCATAGGGTGGGATGGGGGCCTCATTATCTTTAAGGTGGACCCTGGAAGCTGCATGCCCGATCAAGACTGTGCCTATCGAAGACTTGACGTATACTCCAAGATATCCCGTGTCGCCTCCATATGCGCCCCTGGATACCGACTATGTAACCCTAGAGCCCTTACCTGGTGTGTATATAAGCCGGAGGGTTTAGCCTGTATAAGGGACCAAATCACAATTACATTCAACTAGCCCTAGAGTTAGGACTCTCCTTACAATCTCAGGTAGATCAAGCTTGTACTCGATACATCATGATCAATATAAACAAGAGCAGGACACAGGGTTTTACCTCCATCAAGAGGGCCCAAACCTAGGTAGACATCGTCTCCCTTGTTCCTGGTACCACTGATCCATGATCCACAACTCGGGACCCCCTACCCCGAGGACTGCCGGTTCTTACACCGACAATCGTGCTTTCATTGAGAGTTCCGTTATGAAGATGAACAAAGGATTGTTGGGATCATTGGTCAACGCCTCCAATCTCCAAGGCATGGTTCCCGTGGGAAACCCCCATCGTGGAGGTGCACCTTCTCCCTCACGAGAAAGAAGTGATCCATGACCTTTTTTATGCCCCGGCCGAACTCCCCGTAAAGGGCAAAAGGCCGAGATACTTCTTGGGAAGTGATTCTGACATCGGCAGTCCAGAAACTGCCGACGAGTTGGATCTTCAAATCAGCTCAGCCGATTCGGTGGCTACATGCCCTCCATTGGTTAAAGAGGCCAGGGCTTCAAGCCCACAGTCCATAGAGATCGAGATTCGTCCCCCACCCACCTTCCACATCGAGTATCATCCCGATCATTCAGGCCCTCCCGATGTCTGGGAACTCGCCTACATGCAGCAACTACTTGACGAATCGATCAAGGAATTCTAGGCCAGATTTTCGTCTATTAAAAATAACATACAAGACTACCAGGACTCAGATATAATGCAGCCTTTCAGCGTGGATGCAAGGAGAAAGGCATTTCAAACGCCCTCACCCGCCGCTGTGTTCAAGCACTCCCGGAGCTATCCGATCTCAGCTCTCTAACCATCTAACCCTAATCTCAGCTCCCTGTAGAGCTGCCCTTAGCCCCTCTAACCCTAATATTAGCTCTATAAATACCCAAATATACCCCATATACCAGAGGGCACACCAAAAATACTTTTCTGTCGTCGCAAGCTTCTGTTCTCGTGAGATCCCATCTTGGGGCCTTTGCCGATACTCTGTTGGAGGGGGATTCGATCACATAGGGCCTCTACACCAGCCTTGATGGCTTCTTCTCTCTCTTTGATCTTCAATACAATGTTCTTGGAGATCTATTCGATGTAATCTTCTTTTGCGGTGCGTTTGTTCAGATCCGATGAATTGTGGGTTTTATGATCAGATTATCTATGAATATTATTTGAGTCTTCTCTGAACTCTTTTATGCATGATTAAGATAGCTTCGTATTTCTCTCCAATCTATTGATTTGGTTTGGCCAACTAGATGATTTTTCTTACAATGGGAGGGTGGTTTGTGATGGGTTCAATCTTACAGTGTCCTCACCTAGTGACAGAAGGGGTAGCGAGGCACGTATTTGTACTGTTGCCATTAAGGACAAAAAGATGTGATTTTTACCATATTGATTGGATCTGTCCCTCTACGTCATGTCATCTTGCTTAAGGCGTTACTATGTTCTCGTTAACTTAATACACTAGATGCATGTTGGATAGTGGTCGATGTGTGGAGTAATAGTAGTAGATGCAGGCAGGAGTCGGTCTACTTGTCATGGACGTGATGCCTATATTCATGATCATTGCCTTAGATATTGTCATAACTATGTGCTTTTCTATCAATTGCTCAACAGTAATTTGTTTACCCACTGTATGCTTTCTTTCAAGAGAGAAGCCTCTAGTGAAAACTATGCCCCCGGTTCTATTCTTATCATATTATTTTCAGTTCTATAAAACCAAAAACCAAAAACCCAAAAATACCTTGCTGCAATTTATTTACTTTATTTAGTTTTTGCAATTTTATTTATTTTTTATACCTATCTTTATCAGATCTCATCCTTGCAAGTAACCGTGAAGGGATTAACAACCCCTTTATCGCGTTGGGTGCAAGTATTTGTTTGTTTGTGCAGGTGCTATCATTGGAGACTTGTGTGTTCCTCCTACTGGATTGATACCTTGGCTCTCAAACTAAGGGAAATACTTATCTCTACTTTGTTGCATCACTCTTTCCTCTTCAAGGGAAAAAACAACACAAGCTCAGGAAGTAGCAACCTCCAACATTGTACTTTTGTCGGCTTGACCGTTGAATTCCACCAGCACCACAATAGCCACTGCCACATGGGCGTCCATCTTGGCCACCATGCAGTCAAAAGACTTAGTCGTCGGCAACTGGTTCTTGGCCCCGATGAAGTCAATGATGGGATGTCAAACACTAGTTGCGGACACACGTAGGGGCTGCGGAGCGTGGCGTAGAGCGCCCCCGGCATCTTCAGCTTGACAAAGTCTAGAACTGTGGCATCCCTATGATCCCACCGAGCGACGCTGGCCTTGCGGTGAGCGGTTGCGGTAGTGCGAAGATGCTTCTTGTGGTGGCGCCTTCTCCTTCCCAGTACGGCCACGACCAAGGAGCGCGTCCTTCCTGGACCTGTGCCCCTGGTCCTCACCATTGTCGTCCTTCTGATGGTCTCCTCCTCTTGGCATGCTGTGGTAGCCAATGTCCTCCATCATGGCGAGCTCGCGCCGCTGTTGTGGCTTGCACTGACAGTCCTCTATTCCTTTCTTCCAGGTGCCAGGAGTGATCTACGGCATCGACCTGTCAGCGTCATCAGAGTCTGAGGAAGGCAGTCCACTCTGTTGTAAGTGCGATGACCATGGCGCATACGGTGTCCAGTCCTCGACATGGTTCACATGGATGAGGGTGTCGTGCCTTTTCACCATTGGCGGCGTGACGATGGCACGACTGGGTGGAGAGTAGACAAGCATCTCTTCCACCATCCCAGCCCCATGCCGCATCACTTGGAAGGTGTGCTTGGTTGGGATCAGCACCACGTCCCACACCCAGACCCAATAGGCAAAGGTCTTGGTGTGGCTGCGGCCATGGGTGCGGCTGTCGAGCCTATTGACATGGCAGTTGAGGGCCTCCCCCGTGCAATCGATAGACCAGAAATGTTGCCACATCTTCTCGATGATGACGCGAGCATGGTGGTTGAAGGTCTGGACAGTTGCATGATCATCCTTGTGCCACGACCTAATGAAGAACTTGGCGCCGTTGGCTTGAGGGAGCCCAACTTGACAACCTGGTCACGGTACACCAAAGACCAAAGTGGATGAAGTAATCTTCTGGATCGTGGCATCCGATCCGTAGCTGGGGGCAGAATGTGGACCTGCACCTCCAGGGCATGCCTTATCGCCATAGGGCTTGAGGTCCTCCGCGCGTTCGCGGCAGTGAGCGTGATGGCCTAGTGCCTAAGTACATACACACCGTGTTCCAGACCTTCAATGTTGTTCCTCGAGCGATAGGTAGAGTTGATGAGGAGAGAATGCTCCATGGTAGGGACCCGTAGCGGCTCAACAGGTGGCGGTGGATCGATGGTGGCTGGGAACCACAGTCTTGCCTTTGTCGTCACCCTAGCGACAGGGTTGCAATTTAGATTTGGAGGACACTCTCGCCCACAGTGGCCCGAGAGGTTGCAGATGTTGCAACATACGGGGTTGTGACAATATTTTCTATAGTGCTTCTTGCTCAAGCATCGCAAGCATTTGCCCTTCAACTGGCTTAAGAAGGAGGGCTGACCAATGCTCGCATTGAAGGCACCTCGGCGGTCCCAAGGAGGCAGCAGAGGGCATAGGCTATTATCCGCAGAGTCGGACCTGGGGCACCAGCCTCTTTGGGATGAGACCCCAGTCCATCCACTATACACATCCAAACGAGAAAGATTTACTCCCGAGGCAGGCGCCACAACGATAGATTAAAGGTGGTGTCGCTTAAAAATGGTTGTGCTGCCAAATTTACGGTTTCAAGTGGTGGGGTGCTGGTGGAGCACTCGCCCCGGAGCAGGATACGAGGCAGAGAGTCGGGATCTCGCGCAACAGCATTGTCGGTGTCAAAACCGGCAGATCTCGAGTAGGGGGTCCCGAACCGTGCATCTAAGGTAGATGGTAACAGGAGGCAGGGGACACGATGTTTTACCCAGGTTTGGGCCCTCTTGATGGGGGTAAAACCCTACGTCCTTCTTGATTTATTCTTGATGATATGAGTAGTACAAGAGTTGATCTACCACGAGATCGGAAAGGCTAAACCCTAAAAGCTAGCCTATGGTATGATTGTATGTTGTCCTACGGACAAAAACCCTCCGGTTTATATACACACCGGAGGGGGCTAGGGTTACACAAGGTCGGTTACAAAGGAGGAGATATACATATCCGTATTGCCTAGCTTGCCTTCCACGCCAAGTAGAGTCCCATCCGGACACGGAACGAAGTCTTCAATCTTGTATCTTCATAGTCCAACAGTTCGACCAAAGGATATAGTCCGGCTGTCCGGAGACCCCCTAATCCAGGACTCCCTCAATAGCCCCTGAACCAGGCTTCAATGACGATGAGTCCGGCGCGCAGTGTTGTCTTCGGCATTGCAAGGCGGGTTCCTCCTCCGAATACACCACATAATGAGTTTGAATACAAAGATAGTGTCCGACCCTGCAAAATAAGTTCCACATACCACCGTATAGAGAATAATATTTCCACAAATCTAATCTGCTGACACGTTTTGGAAACATGATAACATGCCATGGCCCAGTGATTATTCGAACTGTTTTTCTTTAACCAGCCCCACACATAACACGAGGCGGTTTCTTGACATGTCTTGTCAAAGCAGAGATCGTGTCCCCATTATCACGGGATTCTCATCAATACGGGCGTGGGTAACCCAACCGCACCATCAATTACGGTGCTGGGGGGATAAGCGAGTTTTACCAGGCTAGTGGGGGCGCATAGTTTCGTCCGCCCTTATAAAGGGACAAGGTTTAACCTTCTTCTACCCACGCCTTCTTCCTCCTTGCTCATCCATTCTCGCGAACTCGAGCTCCAACGCCCAAGTCCACATCCTTCTCCTCAACCTTCTCCAAACATGTCCGAAGCGGGAGGCAAGTGATGGCTTCCTCCGTTACGGAGGGACACATCAAAAAGCTATGCGGAGCCGGATACTTAGCCGTGGATATCGCGCATCGGCTGCCCGTTGCGGGGCAGATCGTCCCTACCCCAGAACCTCACGAGAGGGTGGTTTTCCTCCATCACTTCCTCCGTGGACTAGGGTTTCCCCTCCATCCATTTGTCCCCGGCCTTATGTTTTACTACGGGCTGGACTTTCATGATCTGGCCCCGAATTTCATCCTCAACATTTCGGCGTTCATCGTCATGTGCGAGGCTTTCCTCCGCATCCGAAGGTGGTGGGCGGCCAACAAGCGGAATGCGGCGGAGCCATGGTGGGCAAGATGCCCAATGTTATATGGCTCGAAGGCTCCTTCGTGGAGACCATAAAGGGGTGGCAATCGGCGTGGTTCTATATCACCGAGCCACGCGACACCAACTGGGTGGCGGCCCCCAAGTTTCGATCTGGAATCCCCACGCGGCTCACTTCCTGGAAGGAGAAGGGCCTGTCCTGGGGTTCATCGGTGGAGCTGGACGGACTCCAGAAGTGTATCCGGAACATGATAAGCAAGAAACTCAGGCTTGTCAAGATAGTCCAGCTCATGCTCTTCCGCCGGATACTCCCGTGTCAACAATGGGATTTCAATTTATGGGAGTTCGACCCGGCCCAGCACCAAACTCTAAGCGAGCTCTTCGACACGACACACAAGGACGTCTGGAGGGTGCTGTCACTACTAGGAAAAGGGCTATAGATGGAATTGACACTAATGGCGCACCTGACATGTGGTGCGCCACTACAATATAGCAGTGGCGCACCATGTGCAGGTGCGCCATTAGTGTGGAAGACACTAATGGCGCACCAGATACATGGTGCGCCACTAGTAACAATTTTTTTTTTCATTTTTCCAAACATAATAATGGTGCATCATGTAGACAGTGCGCCATTACTAGTTAAAACTAGTAATGGCGCACTGTCCACAGGTGCGCCATTACTAAGTTTTCCCCCTAGCTAATGGCGCACCGCTAGTGGGTGCGCCATTAGTAATCTTCCCCCTAATTCGCGCGATCCCTTCATCCCTCCCTCCACTTCCCCCCTCGCTCCACACCCGGCCGCTCCGACGACCCCCGCATCCCGCCTCGCCGTCTCGGGCC
>NC_041384.1:228269018-228272907 GCF_002162155.2 Triticum dicoccoides | reverse complement strand
GCCCCACCCACTGCGCTGCCGCCCGGTTTCCTCCGCCCGTAAGCCCCCCTCCTCCTCTGCCCGTCCGTCGCCTTCGGTCTCGTGCCCCACCCGCCGCCACCCTCCTCCATTTTTCCGCCAACGTTAGGGTTTTGGCCGCCGACGCCGCCTGCCCTCCCCCTTTTGGCCGCCGACGCTGCGCTTCGACCTACTCTCCTCCACCTCCGACTCCCTCGCCGGCGTCTCGGTCGGGTCCTGCCCTGCTATCCCCTCCGTCTTGGTGAACGACGGCGGCGGCGCCGCTGCTGACGCTGGGCTACGGACCTTCCCCCCTCCACCGCTCACGTCCCCGCGCCCTGCGCCCCCGGCCCCGACGGCGGCGTGACCCAAAGGCGCCGCTCATAGGCAAAGACAAGGGTAAGTCCTCCTCCTCGTCTGCCTCCCGTTAACTGTATTTTATCTTCGATTCAGCAGCCTCCATGTGTGGATTTTGGGCAGTAAGATTGCGAGCCACATTAATTGTGTTTTTCTTGCTTTTGGAAGCAGGTCCCCTCCTCCAAAGAGGTTGAGAGATCCTCCGTGAAGGTCACCACCCCTCCTCCTCGCCGCCCTCTCCACTGCCGTCCCAGATTAGTTCCTCCTCTCCACTACCACCCCTCCTCAAGCTTCCTGAATGATGTTTGAGGTAATGCCATTCTGCCTTGTCAACCTTGCAAAGGACAGATTTGAGGTGACTGTAGTTTGGCATCTTCAGAATTTCACAAAGGTGGATAACCTTCTAATGGCCATAATGTGCCCTACTGTCAAAAATTCAGTTAGGTACAACTAGCATCATGTAAGAAAATGGCCATAATGTGCCCTGATAATGATGTATTTTGTCATAAAAATATATAGTGGACTGCCATGATAATGACATGCTGCTAGTAGTTACTTCCATGAGTTGTTTTATTGACATGGCACATTTGCAATGGAGTTTTATATATATTTAGCCACTGTTCATTAACAGCAAGTCCGTTTTGTTTATAGTTAAAAGTAAGTGTGTGGTTTGAAATTTTGATCTGATTATGACATCTAGAATTATGTCAGTTTTGTTTTGTAACTAGAAGACCGAAGTGTGTTACTTGTGATCTTCTGATGATGCTACTTGTGATGATGTTGTACTTGTGATGATGCTACTTGTGATCTTCTGAAATGACCCATTGGAGACTTCATTACGTGGGGATAATGATTTTACAGGTACCCCGAGAGGCCCTTGAGTTTGCCGGAATGTCGATTAACTTCCGTTCCGGCAAATTCGGGTACTCCATATGTCCTATTTTCAGCAAAGGTCATGCTGAAATTTTCCGTGAATTTTAGCATGACTTTGCTAAAAATAGGACATATGGGGTACTTGCGACTAATGCATGGGCCGGGGTATCTTAGTACTTAATTAAGTAGGATCAACTGCCCCTTTATTCTTGCTGCATTAAACCATAGGTTTTAGGGTGCCTCGGTGTCGATAAGAACCTAAATGATGAAAGCTTAGAGTTTTAGGGTGCCTCGACGTCGACAAACCCTAAATGATAAAACCTTGGCTTTTAGGGTGCCTCGGTGTCGATAAGAATCTAAATGATGAAAGCTTAGGCTTTTAGGGTGCCTCGGCATCGACAAACCCTAAATGATAAAAGCTTAGCTTTTAGGATGCCTCGGTGTCGACAAACCCTAAATGATGTAGTTTTGAATTATGAACGTAGGATATGTCGTCATCGTCATAAGACGACGAAAGTCTCCCGGGGGAGTGCGACTGGTGCCACGACGATCGAGGTCTATTTGACATGCCTCACCTGGACGATGATCGGCGCTTCAGCATTAAGCTCGAGGAGACCTTCGAAGTTGAAACGGTACACAATGACGACAAGTGTTATTTTCATAATTAAGCATGACTTCAACTATTTCAACGTGTAATTTTCATCTTTTACAATTCGAGTATAGCTTATCCCATGCCATGCAAGACACTATGTCTTGGAGAGGATGGATTTTGAAGACCATGAAATTTCTGAAACAAAGAAAATTCACCTAAGGACTCATCACGATGTGGACTTTGAAGTAAATCTGTATAATTCTGAGAGCGTAACCCATTTTGGTTGCAAAAATTGGGAAGCATTTTGCAAGATGTATGGTTTTGATGAGGGTATGCTTATCACCATGGATCTTGGTAATCCTGACATCGACCAAGACAATATGGACATTTGGGTCCTTGTTGATACGCCTCCAGTTCTACCGCTATGTGAGTTTCTCAAACATAGTTATTAGCTAATTTATATTGTTTATTTCAAAATAGTTGACAACTTATTTCCATTGACAGCTTATTTTTATTGTTCAAAGAATGTGCGGGAGATGGTAGACAAAACCCACTACACCAATGGCTCCAAATTAACAACTTACAAGGAGAAAAATCATCTGGTCGGATTTTGTACTGACATTGAGAATTACAATATCCACAATCAAACTCCTCAACATTATGGTAAATACGTGCCACTTGTGCATGTGTTCAACTACGGTAACTACCATGGAGATACCCTGGTAAGATCTTTACTATTACGACATCCGTGCATCTTTTGCATACTTCTAAAACTAGTACATCATTGCTAACTATGAAGTTATTACTATGTTTTTCAACAGATAATCCCAGAGAATTGTGTGCCTCATTTGATGTATCAGAAAGGTAGTCTTAATGTTTTGAACATCCAGCCAGGTCATCCTACGAATCTCAACTGTCCATACGAGATTTCTAAAAGAAGTGGAGACATGAAAATCAAAGGATGGAAAAAATGTATGGACAGTCGTAAGGAGGTTCTTGGAAGCAAAAGGAAGCGAAGCGCAAGAATTGGAGACAGGATGATCTCCATTCTCCATAATGGAGAGTCAGGGTCTATATTGTTTTATGCTATTTTACCTTAAATAGGGTATTTAGGTCCTGCCTAATACTGATGATCATATGCTAAGAACAATTAAGTAGGGTTGGTTCGAGACTTGTAATGTTCTATCTTAGTATTACTTCCGACAAACTCGCTACTCGCGGTCTCAAGACTTGTAATGTTCTATCTTTGTTCGGTCTTTTGAATTCGGAGACTAATATGATGAATTGTATTCGGAAACTAATCTTCTATTGTATTCGATGAATCTGCTCTTGCTGTGGGATGCTGTCTATATTCTGTCCAATAATATATTTTGTAACCTATGCAAAATTCAGAAAAGTAAAAAAACCTAATATTCATACTAATGGCGCATCACCCCACAGTGCGCCATTAGTATGCCAGATACTAATGGCGCATGGTGGCCTATACTAATGGCGCACGGCGTGGTGCGCCATTAGCATACCAGATACTTATGGCGCACCAGTGGTGCGCCATTAGTAAAAAATACTAGTGGCGTGGTACTAGTGGCGCACCAGTAGTGCACCATTAGTAGGCAAACTGGTGCCCCACTAGTAGGCCTTTCCCTAGTAGTGTGTTCAAGGGCGCCGAGGTCCCTCCTTCTCTTACCGAGGACCGCGGGCTAAGTGCGAAGCACCCTGCGAATTCGGTGAGTTCCATACATCTGGTAGGATATTTATTTCCCGTAGCTTAACCATGTGCGGGGTCTGAGCTCCATGCCTTTGACAGGACTGGGTGGAGACGTCGGGGCAGATTAATTGTCCGGCCCCTCTGCCCAAAGATAATGCGGACGCTCTCCTGACGGAGATGCTATCTCCGGCTCCTTACAAGGTACCGGAAAAGACCAAGAAGAAGGCCAAGGGAACCCGAAAGAGTTCCCGGCGCCAGGTGGTATCGGACTCATCGTCCGATGACTCCGCGACACACTCCTCCCACGAAGGCGAGGAGGAAGATGAAGATGCTCCCCCCAGCAGGGGGAGACAAGAAAAGGAAAA
>NC_041384.1:228164230-228268711 GCF_002162155.2 Triticum dicoccoides | reverse complement strand
GGACTCTCCTTCCGGACTGCTCCACCACCACCTCCGAAGGCGAAGACGAGTGGCTGCTCAGGGCCAAGCCCCTGGCGAAGTCGTAAGTATTCGGATACCAGAGTAACTCATAGAATACCTTTGCCGCACTGCTTCTCCTAACGCCGAATATGATTATGCAGACCGCCCCGAGCCTGTATCGACGTATCTTCATCGGACGGCTCCTTGGACTAGTCGGATATGGATAGCGATCCACTTCCGACCGCCTCCTCCCCTTGCCCTACGGACAATACCGAGGTATTGTCTCAAGAGGCGCCGGGTCGAGGGGAGACAGTCCCGGAGGCGCCTCAAGGTGACCTTCCGGACTGCGGGAGCAAAGGGAGTAAGGCTCCCGAGGGCTCCGAGTTCGGCTCTCAGCCGAACACCGCGCCAGAACCTCCAGTGGTTCCGGACTCGGGCAGGCGGCCTCCTTCCAAAAGGGGCAAGACGCCCGTGCCGGTGACCTCTGTTCATCCAGAGGCACCGGACAACCTGTTGGGAGCACTTCGCGGCGCTTCCATCGACGAAGAGCACCGCACTATTATGAGTGCGGTGATCAAGAAGGTTTAGTTCGCCAAGAGCGGACTGACTGAAGCCTGTGCCACCCTTCTAACAGGCTTTTTGGTAAGTGTTTGAAATATAGGAAAAATATTAACGCATAGACAGTAGCCCCTGATGCTCTGTTTGGTGTTCACAAGGAAAAGCCGAATAGAGGATCAAATAATATCTGCAGGAGTCTAATATAAGTATGTCTATATGCGTATGCAGGCTTCGCTACTGACCTCTCCCGCACTGACTGCGGAGGTCGCCGCACTGAAGCAGGACCTCGAGGGGTCCGAAAAAGAGCTCGGCCTTGCCAAGAGGCAGCTCGAGGAGAACAAAGGTGAGTAATACCTTGTCTATAGATATATATGCAAAAAAGATGCGATTGCAAAATGACAGGATCATCATGAATGTGCCAGGGCCACGACCGAAGTGGCGACCCTGAAGCAAGCGCTGTCCGAGGCCGAAAACAAAGCGGCCAAGGAGCGCACCGAGCGGGAAAGGCAAGAGGCACAGGTGGGCGAGGAGCAGCAAGAGCTCGAGGCTCTCGTGAAGAAACACGAGGCTTTGGAGCTTGACTCGAAGACACGAGAGTCCGAGCTTGCCGCCGCCCTCGAGAGCGCAAAGAATGCAAAGGCTGAAGCCCAAAAGGCCCTCCAGGATATTGAGGCGATGAGGAAGATAGTGGTGGGTAAGGCATTCAATATGCAAAGCAAGCATGTGAGAGTAAATTACTTGTTACTTACCCAAATCCGGAGCTCTCCAGGAGCATTCGCAGATTTGCCCCGCAGTGTGTCGGATGCCGCAAGGTTTTACCAGGCCGAGGAGGGAAGCTCAACGAAGAAGCTGTTCTGGTCTTAGTATACTGGGACCGAACACCCGATGCCTCTAAGCGACCAGCTGAAGCAACTGGTCGAGCTGCACAAGGCGGCCGAACAGGCCATAAAGGGCTTTATAGTCCGGATGTGGCCTGGCGACGCCCTTCCCAACAGCTACTTCGGCCTGGTGAGGCGGCTTGTGGATGCCTGCCCACAGATGGAAGTCATCAAGCGGTCCGTCTGCATCGAAGGTGCACGCTGGGCTTTCGCCCATGCGAAGGTGCACCGGGCCAAGATGGACGCCATGAAGCTGGTGAAGGAGGGGCCGCCGCAGGGCAAGGAGCATCGCCACACCGAGATGTATTATGAAGGTGTCCTGAAGGGTGCCCGTCTTGTAGCGGACGAGTGTGCGAAAGATGTAATTTTTGAATGAACTTGCTCATTTGATCCTGTATTATGAAAACTTGTTCATATGTGCTATGCAACGCTTGTTTGAATTTAAAATATTACCTTCTGTTCGGCTGTTTATCAAATCTGAGAGATGGCTAGTCGTCGGCTTCTGCCCCCATGCCACAAGTGCTGGGGTGTTCGGGATAAACCTGAGCACTCTTGTTCCCATTTTTGGGTCCTTCGAGGGAGGTGCTCAGCACAACGAACAAGGCAATCGGACTATAATGCTTTATCTCTCTCACTTAGCCATAGAATTCTATAATTTTAAATTTCGGCGAAGCCCCTAGTATTCGGAAGGTTGAATTCGGGGCGCTATACACGCCTTAAGCCGGACAGAGCCGACTCCTCGCTCAAAGCGGCATAAGTCTTTAGGGACTCGAAACCTCTCGAACAGCGACCAGTCTCTCGCCTTATCATGACAGTCAGTTTTAGCTTTCTATACTAAGGTGCTTAGCCCAGCAGAACCAGGGCACAATCGTAGTAGTTCTCCCAGTGCTACCTTAGCCGATATAGCGGAACGTAAGGTACCAAAACATGGGAGCCGGGCAAACCCAACTATTGACCCAAGACATGATTCGGAGCTGATGCATATAATGCTATAAGTTCGGGGTGCCGCACTGTCGAAAGTGTTCAGACTTCTAACGTCGTATTATGGGGTACTTTTAAGCCCCTGGCGTATTGGCCGTACCAGAGTGTACGGGTGCTGAATGTCATGAATGAACATGTATGTATATATGAAAAGAAGAATAGAGAATGCGATAATAGACTAGTGCGATGCATTGTTTATTCAAAAAGGTGCGTTAAAGCAAAATGATACAAGTAGTGCGGTAAGCAAAAAGTGGGACTATTTGACATGTCCCTTCCAAGGACAAGCTGAGGAATGTTATTGAAAGAAGGTATTTCACTCATTATCAGAGACCACCTGGGGATTCCATGATGCGACGTAGGTTTCTGCCTCCTTGGTTGTTGTATCGTGTGTCTGGCAAACATACTGCCGGACGGTGTTTCCAGAGAGTAAAGTCCTGAAAGAGAGAAAAAATAATAAGGTGGGAAGCCCCTAGTGCGATTGAGCCACGTCTTGGGGTGTGCCGTAGTCGTGCCCCCTCCCCACCTGTGCCCATGGTATTTTCAATGCGTAATTATGTATGCGGGGCACGGGTTTAGCCGTTTGGCTGGGGCTGGGGTGGGGGACGCATTGCTATGCGAGCTCGGAACGTGCGAGGCGGTCTTGTTGCGATTACTCCGGGCGCGCTTGAAGGTGTCCGGGTCTTGAATCGCCGAGCTGGTGGATTGCCTTAAGAGGCTGCTTTGCGCTTTTGCTGCGAGGGCCGCAGTGTGCTCCTCTGTGCGGAGAGAGCGCTCTGTGTTTCCATTGACTGTGATGACCCCCCGAGGTCCTGGCATCTTGAGCTTGAGATATGCATAGTGTGGTACCGCATTGAATCTCGCAAATGCGGTTCGCCCGAGCAGTGCATGATAGCCATTGCGGAACGGGGCTATATCGAAGATTAACTCCTCGCTTCGGAAGTTATCCGGGGATCCGAAGACCACTTCTAGTGTGACTGAGCCTATGCAATGGGCCTCTACACCTGGTATAACACCTTTAAAGGTCGTTTTTGTGGGTTTGATCCTTGAGGGGCCTATGCCCATTTTGTGCACTGTGTCCTGATAAAGCAGGTTCAGGCTCCTACCGCCATCCATAAGGACTCGAGTGAGGTGAAATCCCTCAATGATTTGGTCTAGGACCAGTGCGGCGAATCCGCCATGACGGATACTAGTGGGGTGGTCCCTGCGATCGAAGGTGATCGGATAGGAGGACCATGGGTTGAACTTTGGGGCGACTGGCTCCAACGCACATACGTCCCTGAGCGCACGCTTCCGCTCACTCTTGGGGATGTGGGTTGCATATATCATGTTCACCGTCCGCACTTATGGGGGAAACCTGTTCTGTCCTCCGGTGTTCGGCTGCCGGGGCTCCTCCTCCTCATCTCTATGTGACCCCTTATCTTTGTTTTCGGCATTTATCTTGCCGGCCTGCTTGAACACCCAACAATCCCTGTTGGTGTGGTTGGATGGCTTGTCGGGGGTGCCGTGTATTTGACATGAGCGATCGAGTATACGGTCCAAACTGGACGGGCCCAGAGTGCTTCTTTTGAATGGCTTTTTCCGCTGACCAAGTTTAGAGCCTTTCAATCGGGCATTGACTGCCGTATCCTCGGTATTGTCGTTGTTGATGCGGCACTTATGTTTGTTGCGATGTGACCTGCCATTGTCGTCCTTGGTATCCGAAGTACCATGGTTCTTTGATATGTTATTGCTGCGAGCTAGCCAGCTGTCCTCTCCCGCATAAAAGCTGGTCATGAGTGTCGTGAGGGCTGCCATAGATTTCGGCTTTTCCTGGCCAAGGTGCCGGGCGAGCCACTCGTCACGGATGTTGTGCTTAAAAGCTGCTAGGGCCTCTGCATCCGGACAGTTGACGATTTGATTTTTCTTTGTTAGGAACCATGTCCAGAATTGCCTGGCTGATTCCTCTGGCTGCTGAATTATGTGACTCAAGTCATCGGCATCTGGTGGTCGCACATAAGTGCCCTGGAAGTTGTCGAGGAATGCGGCTTCTAGATCTTCCCAACAGCTAATGGATTATGTTGGCAGGCTATTGAGCCAATGCCGAGCTGGTCCTTTGGGTTTGAGTGGGAGATATTTGATGGCGTGTAGATTGTCACCGCGGGCCATGTGGATGTGCAGGAGGAAGTCCTCGATCCATACCGCAGGATCTGTTGTGCCATCGTATGATTCAATGTTTACGGGTTTGAAACCCTCTGGGATCTGGTGATCCATTACTTCGTCTGTGAAGAATAGGGGGTGTGCGGCGCCTCTGTACTGAGCTATATCACGACACAGCTCAAATGAGTCTTGTCCGCTGTATTCGGCCCGGCCGGATTTACTTTTACTGTATCCGGCGTGACGGTTATCGTCTCGCATAGTGGCGCACCCTCTTGATTCGTAGATCGATCTTGCGTGTTTTGCTTTGTCCTCCAATACGTCTTGCAGGTCTGGCATATTTCCCCATGCCCTGACATTTTTATTTGAGTGGCGTCGGGGTGCGGGCTGAGCTTTTGGCTGAAGTGCCTCTCTGTGGCGACCACGGGGTGGCCGATCAGCCGCGTCATACACTGGAGATGTAGGTTTTGGTACTTCCTCTTCTAGTTGGGGTAGCAACCTACACTTTGGGTAACTCTTGGAGGGGCGTTCGAGTTTATATTCCTCGACCGCAAGGACTTCAGTCCATTTGTCAGCTAGTAAATGCTGATCAGCTTGAAGCTGCTGCTGCTTTTTCTTAAGGCTATTTGCCGTGGCTATAAGCCGGCGCTTGAAGCCTCTTGTTCGACGGGATCCTCAGGCACGACGAATTCGTCATCGCCGAGGCTTGCCTCGTCTTCGGAGGGATGCATGTAATGATCAACCTCCGCCTCTCCATCTGCCACTCTCTCGGGAGGGCTGGCTTCTGCATCCTCCTGCTCTAAATCTTGCTGGAGGGGATTGTTGTTGTCTTCGGCACTATCCGGAGTGCTATTATCTCCGGTGCCAGTATCACCACTTTTGCCTTGGCGGGACTTAGAGCGGCGCCGCTGACGTTGGCGCTTGGGTTGCTTCTTGGAGGGGTCATCCTCCGTTGTCCCGTCGTCATTGCCTTCTTTGGGTGTATCCACCATATATATGTCATATGATGAGGTGGTTGTCTAGTGCCCTGTGGGCAATGGTTCTTGTTCGCCTCCTGCATCGTCGTCCATGCCGTCAATGTCTTCGGAGTCGAAGTCGAGCATGTCGGTTAAATCGTCGATAGTGGCTACTAAGTGGGTGGTGGGTGGGCGGCGAATTTCTTCGTCATCTGCATCCCAATCCTGCCGGACATGGTTCGGCCAGGACTCTCCTGACAGGGAGAGAGACCTTAATGAGTTCAGTATGTCGCCGAAGGGCGAGTGCTGAAAGATATCCGCGAAGTTAAACTCCATGATCGGCACCCAGTTGGATTCGATAGGCACAGGCGCAGGCGGTTCGAAGTCCGTGACCGGGGAAGAATCCGGTAGTTCGGCGTCACGGCTCCCGTGAAGGGTAAGGTCGATCCTCAGCTCGATCGCCGCTGAGAGTACGGCCTCCGTGGCGGGTTCTATCCACACGTCCATGGATGGCATGATTGGCTCTGAATTGAGGGTCGGAGCGGTTGCCGGTGCGATCTCCTGAACATTGTCCGATGGCAGAGCTAAATCATGCTCATCGAGACCGTGTGGCGCACTTGGCAGGGGCTCGAATCCGTCGAAGATCAAGTCTCCGCGGATGTCGGCCGTGTAGTTTAAGCTTCCAAACCTGACCTGGTGGCCAGGGGCTAACTCTCGATCTGCTCCAGATGGCCAAGCGAGTTGGCCTACAGTGCGAAGCCGCCAAATACAAAGATTTGACCGGGGAGAAAAGTCTCACCCCGGACTGCATCGCTATCGATGATCGGAGGAGCCATCAAGCCTAACGGTAACGACACAGAGGAACTCTCAATGAAAGCACCAATGTCAGTGTCAAAACTGGCGGATCTCAGGTAGGGGGTCCCGAACTGTGCGTCTAAGGCGGATGGTAATAGGAGGCAGGGGACACGATGTTTTACCCAGGTTCGGGCCCTCTTGATGGAGGTAAAACCCTACGCCCTGCTTGATTTATTCTTGATGATATGAGTAGTACAAGAGTTGATCTACCACGGGATCGGAAAGGCTAAACCCTAAAAGCTAGCCTATGGTATGATTGTATGTTGTCCTACGGACTAAAATCCTCCTGTTTATATGACACCGGAGGGGGCTAGGGTTACACAAGGTCGGTTACAAAGGAGGAGATATACATATCCGTATTTCCTAGCTTGCCTTCCACGCCAAGTAGAGTCCCATCTGGACACGGAACGAAGTCTTCAATCTTGTATCTTCATAGTCCAACAGTCCGACCAAAGGATATAGTCCGGCTGTCCAGAGACCCCCTAATCCAGGACTCCCTCAAGCACCATGAAATAGCTATGAATCCTGCACCATCGAAGGACCGGATGCATGGGATGCACGTGATGCCACGCGCTGACTATCGCGTGAGCTGGTGATACGTCTCCATCATATCTACTTTTCCAAACACTTTTGCCCTTGTTTGGCCTCTAATTTGCATGATTTGAATGGAACTAACCCAGATTCCCAGACTGACGCTGTTTTCATTAGAATTTCCATGGTGTTATTTTTCTACAGAAATAAAAGTTCTCGGATTGACCTAAAAATTTATGGAGAATTTTTGTGGAATATGTAAAAAATACTGGCGCAAGAATTAACCAGAGGGGTTGCACCCAGAGGCCACAAGCCTGGGGGTGCCCCCCGGGGAGCGCCTAAAGGGCTTGCGGGCCCACTAGTACGCGTCGGTGCTACACAAACGGTTTTTAACCCCTTTCCGCGACGGCATTTGGAACCGTCGCCAAGTGAGTGTGGGTGATAGGGGGTCCTTCCCACATGACCAAGAAACCGTCGGGGATAGGCCCTCCTGGGACACATGTGTAGGGGAATGTAGCATGCAATTTCAAAAAATTTCCTACGATCACGCAAGATCTATCTAGGAGATGCATAACAACGAGACGTGGAGAGTGTGTCCACGTACCCTCGTAGACCGAAAGCGGAAGCGTTAGGTTAACGCGGTTGATGTAGTCGAACGTCTTCATGATCCAACTGATCCATGTACCAAACGTACGGCACCTCCGTGTTCAGCACACGTTCAGCTCGATGACGTCCCTCGATCTCTTGATCCAGTAGAGGGTCGAGGGAGAGTTCCGATAGCATGACGGCGTGGTGATGGTGATGGTGATGTGATCCATGCAGGGCTTCGCCTAAGCACTATGACGCTATGACCGTAGGAGTAGTAAACTTTGGAGGGGTGCACCGCACACGGCTAAGAAACAACTATTGTGCCTTTGGGGTGCCCCCTGCGCACGTATATAATGGAGGGAGGAGGAGGAGGCTAACCCAAGGGGGGCACACCAAGAGGGGGGAGTCCTACTAGGACTCCGTTCCTAGTAGGATTCGCCCCCCTTTCCTTCCAACGGAGAGGGGGAAAGGGGAAAGGAGGGAGAAGGAGAAGGAAAGTGGGGGCCGCGCCCCCTCCCCTTGTCCAATTCGGATTGGGCAATGTGACGCCCCGAGACCATTGCGCCAGGTGTCTTCCAGTTATTCGTTGTTGTTGCCTTGTCATTTGCTTGCGTGTCGCATCTGGCCATGTCATCATGTGCATTGAATCATCATGTTTTCAAAACTTGCATCCGTCCGGGTTCCCCCTGTTCCGTCCGTTGTCCGTTCTGAGCCCAGACACACTTGCACGCGCCCGCGACACGTCCGAAATAGTATTTTTATAAGTGGCATAAAAATGTTCTCGGAATGGGTTGAAAGTTGGCGTGCAGTGTTGTTTTGTTGTCAGTAGGCCGCCTGCCAAGTTTCATCGCATTCGGAGCTCGTTTGATAGCCCAACCGTTAAATATATAGCGGCAGTATAGTCGGTCAAATCGTCAGACGTTTTTTGGTCTTCGAAAACCCGTGCCGGGCTGCCAACTCTTCTCTCTTCTGAGCCTAGCCCATCTACACAGACCATCTAGCCCTCCTACCTACCCTCCTCCGCTCCGGTCCATTCGATGGCGATCGAACGGCTCCGAAACGGCCTCAAACCCCTCTAAACTCCTAACCCTAGCCCTCTTTCTATTTATAGACGTCTCCCTAGCCATTTTGGCCTCCGACCTACCCCCTCCTCAATTTCCGCATCCAGCCGCCGCCTCCTTCCTCGGATCAGCCGCCGGCCACCTCTCCCCGCCACTTGGCAAGCCGCGAGTGGCCGCGCCGCCGCCAGGCGTCCCTTGTGGCCTCTCCCGCGCCGCCACATGTCCCTCTCACGCCGTCCCCGCGCCAGGCCCGCCCGCAGCCCATCGGCGCCCCGCCATGGGCCTAACCGGGCCGACCCTGCCGCCGCAAGCGCCCGACCTATCCGAGCGCCCCCGCTCCCTCCTCCTGTCGCCTCTGCCCGATCCCGTCATCGTCGTGTCGTCGCCGGATCGCCGGAAGCCGCGTCACTGCGCCGGCGAGCGCCACCGCCGCCCTGGTGAGCAGAATCGCCGCCCTGCCCCGTTTTTCTTCCTCTGGTCAACTCTCTCTAACCTCTCTCTCCCTGCGCCATGGACGCTGCCGCCAGAGCTCGGATTCGCCCCGCTGTACCTCGCCGGCCCCTCCTCCGGCCGGATCCGGGCGCCCTCCTGCCAGATCCGTCCCTCCCCCACGTCCGCCGGCCCTCTCTGCGCTGCTCCGCCATTCCCATCGCCGGTCATCGCCGCCCCTGCCTTCCCTCGATCAAGTGGGGTCAGGGAGGAGGACGAGGTGCTTCTGGGCCCCGTGGGCCGCGACCCACCCGAGGCCCAGCGCTCCAGCAGGCCTCCTCAACCAGCCAGCCTGCCTGTCATCCTCCCACCGAGCTGGGCCAGGCACATGGTGAGCCACTGCTGCGCCCCCTTCCACTGTTGGGCTAGACAGATCCGGCCCATTTAGCATTTTTTCCCTCGGGGCGAATTTAGCTATTTTTTCCAGGATTTTCAATTTTGCAGAAAAGTCCCTCTAGGTCATGCATTTAATATCTCCACAACCATGCATCCGATTAAAACAACTTATATATGTCAAATGCTTAAAATTTTGTGTAGTTTCACAATATCCAACTTTCATGCATGTTTGAAATGTTTAAACCTCTGTTTGCATGTTTTTGCTTAATTGCCATGTTAAAATGCTTTAATTCATAACTAAATAACCGTAGCTCCAAACCTAACAAACTTTATATGTAAATGGGGTAGAAAAATGCCTAGTTTAACATGGTGTACTTGTTTTGCATGTTTAATAACTCTAAAATTCTGTTTAGGTCAGAACAGTGCCAAACCTAAAATATGCATATGGGGATTTACCGGAATTGTTGTTCGTTGTTTCGGGCCTCATTTAAACTTACCTAGATAGGTAGTTTTGTTGTGCTTCACCCCTTTCCATGTTAATCAACATTTAATATTGTTGGGGTACATAAACGAGACCGAACCAAATAATTGATGTGGTGTTTCGTCAATATGCAACTCGTTGCATATTGAGCTCCACTTAATTAGTAGTATTGTTTGTGCACTTTGCCATGCCATGCCTCATTAAACCGGACATGCATCATACTTGGTTGTGCATCATGCCATGATTATGTGATGGTTGTTTACTATGTTGGTTGCTTCTTTCCGGTGTTGCTTCTTCGGGTTAGTTCCGATAACGTCGTGTTTGTGAGGATTCGTTCCACTTCGTCTGTTTGTCTTCTTCATGGACTCATTCTTCTTCCTTGCGGGATTTCAGGCAAGATGACCATACCCTCAAAATCACTTCTATCTTTGCTTGCTAGTTGTTCGCTCTATTGCTATGCCGCCGGATCCGCGTGTGACTCTCCGACCAACCTCAATCCTTGTGCCACCGGATCCAGATATGGACGAAACCCTAGGGTTGACTTTTGCCCCATTTCAGTAATTTTTAGCATATTTCATCATGCCATATCTCTGCATCCGTAGCTCCATTTTGGGCGTGTAGCATATAAAATTGTTCATCTCGGCGAGTACTTCATTTCATTCCATTGCACTATGTTCATTTGAGCTCATCTTGATGCCCTAAATGTTGTTGTAAGAGTGCTTTGCAATGTTAGTTTCAGTTTATTATCACAGATTGGACATTTGTCTTTTTTGCCATGATTAATGTGTGCCTTCTATGAACTTGAGCCCTACATGTGTTTTGTAGTATGCCATGCCATCTTTACAGGGGTGTATGCCATGTATTTTTGTGATCTCTGTAGTGACTAGCACAAGCGTGCAAAGTAGCCCTCGTAATGTTGCTGATTTCAGGGACTTAGAAATCTTCCAAGTCATTGTCCTGTTAATATTTTTATGCCATGTATTCATGTTGCTACAGAGTGATCCATGCCTCTTTTGAGCATGTTCAGTAAGGATCATCTTGAGATATTGTTGTGCTCTATCCATCCATGTCTTTGTTTGCAATTATGGAGCACCCTAGCTTGACTCAATCGAGCTCTACTTTTGCTATAAAATGTTCCTGGCGGAATGTTTACGTGTTAAGCATTTTTGCCGAGGTTGTTGTAGTTGATCCATGCATGCTATGAGGTTGTTCTTGCCATGTTTAGCTTCTATGCCATGTCTACTTGCTGGGTGTATGCTTAGTTTGTCATGCAATGCCTTGTGGTGAGTGCATCGAGCTCATAAACTTGCCTACGTGAATCTGTTTTGCCATGTTCTAGTTTTCTTCTAAGTCTGAATCTGTTAACGAAAGTAGCTATGTTCACATGGATGCCATTGTATTTTCTGATCCCTTTTGGCTTATGGTCAGTAAGGGACTTTTGATGTATGCTTTGAGTAGCTTCATGCCATGCCTTGCTTTCCCATGATATGTTCCCGTAGCATGTTGTTATCGTGCTCTAAACTTTGCTTCCTGATGTTAAATTCCTGACATGTTATTTCCACTAAGTCTGTAGCCTGATATCTTTTGCACTTTTGCCATGCTTGTTTGAACCTGTTATAGCTCAGTGTTCACCTTTTATCAAGCATCTTGAGTGGATCCCTGCCATGTATTTTTTTCTATGTTAGAGTGCAGTAGCTTGTTGTTCTTGATGCATTTAGATGGTCTCGTGCTGTTAATCGCAGATCAGTGCCATATTTGTTTTGCTTGTCATTTGCAAACCGTGCATCCGATTCCGGTGATCCTTATATCGATTTCGACCTAAATCAACTCCTCTTTCTAGTGGCACTCTTGGTTTTCCAAGTTGAGGCCAGGTTCAATCTTTATTTTCCGAAACATGCATAGGCATCGCATATCGCATCCCGCATATCATGCTATGTCTTGCATCATTGTTGCTTGTGCATTGCACGTGGTTGATTGTGTCTCCCTTTGCTTGTGTTATTGCTTTGGGTAGAGACGAGAGACGAGTACGTGATCGAGGAGCCCGTTGAGTACGTTTGCGAGGATCAAGTCAACATCAACTCGGAGAACTTTGCAGGCAAGATGACCATACCCTCGAAATCACTTCTATCTTTGCTTGCTAGATGCTCTCTCTATTGCTATGCCTATGCTATGATACCTACCACTTGCTTATCATGCCTCCCATATTGGCATGTCAAACCTCTAACCCACCTTGTCCTAGCAAACCGTTGTTTGGCTATGTTACCGCTTTGCTCAGCCCCTCTTATAGCGTTGCTAGTTGCAGGTGAAGATTGGAGTTTGTTCCTTGTTGGAACATGTTAATTGTTGGGATATCATTATTATATCTTGTCTATTTTAATGCACCTATATACTTGGTAAAGGGTGGAAGGCTCGGCTTTATGCCTGGTGTTTTGTTCCACTCTTGCCGCCCTAGTTTTCGTCATACCGGTGTTATGTTCCTTGATTTTGTGTTCCTTACGCGGTTGGGTTATAATGGGAACCCCTTGACAGTTCGCCTTGAATAAAACTCCTCCAGCAAGGCCCAACCTTGGTTTTACCATTTGCCACCTAAGCCTTTTTCCCTTGGGTTTCCGGAGCCCGAGGTTCATATTTATTTTAAACCCCCGGGCCAGTGCTCCTTTGAGTGTTGGACCAAACTAGAGCACCGTGTAGGGCCGTCCCTTGGCAACTTGGGTTACGTTGGTTCCTGTACGCTTAGCTTATCTGGTGTGCCCTAAGAACGAGATATGTGCAGCTCCTACCGGGATTTGTCGGCACAGCGGGTGGTCTTGGTGGTCTTGTTTTACCATTGTCGAAATGTCTTGTAACCGAGATTCCAAGTCTGATCAGGTCTTCCTTGGAGAAGGAATATCCTTCGTTGACCGTGAGAGCTTGTGATGGGCTAAGTTGGGACACCCCTGCAGGGTTTGAACTTTTGAAAGCTGTGCCCGCGGTTATGGGCAGATGGGAATTTGTTAATGTCCGTTGTAGAGAACTTGACACTTAACTTTAACTAAAATGCATCAACCGCGTGTGTAGCCGTGATGGTCTCTTTCCGGCGGAGTTCGGGAAGTGATCACGGTTCTTGTGTTATGTTTGAACGTAAGTAGTTTCAGATCAATTCTTGATCACTTGTAGTTTCATGTCTGTGCATTGCTTCTCTTCTCGCTCTCTTTTGCGTAAGTTAGCCACCATATATGCTAGTGCTTGCTGCAGTTCCACCTCACTACCCTTTCCTACCCATAAGCTTAAATAGTCTTGATCGTGAGGGTGTGAGATTGCTGAGTCCTCGTGGCTCACAGATACTTCCAAACAGTTGCAGGTGCCGATGATACCAGTGCAGATGACGCAACTGAGCTCAAGTGGGAGCTCGATGAAGATCGTGTTCATTGTGTTGTTTCGTTTCCAGTTGATCAGTAGTGGAGCCCAGTCGGGTCGATCGGGGATCTATGCAATTGGGGTTGTCTTTCTTTATTTGGTTCCGTAGTCGGACCTTGTTTGTATTCTGGTTGATGTAAGGCTATATTTATGTATTGTGTGAAGTGGCGATTGTAATCCAACTCTTTATCCCTTTCTTATTCAATACATGGGATGTGTAAAGATTACCCCTCTTGTGACATGCCTACCATGCGGTTATGCCTCTAAGTCGTGCTCCGACACGTGGGAGATATAGCCGCATCGTGGGTGTTATAGGCAAGGAGGCTATGCTCCTCCTCCACTGGCCTTCCTACTCTCCTCCACTATGGCCCATTAGGCCCATTAACTTTCCCGGGGGGTTCCGGTAGCCTCCCGGTACTCCAAAAAATCCCTCAACCTTATCGTAACCATTCCGATGACCGTATATAACCTCCCAATATATCAATCTTTACCTATCGACCATTTCGAGACTCCTCTTCATGTCTGTGATCTCATCCGGGACTCTGAACATAATTCGGTCACCAAAACACATAACTCATAATACAAATCGTCATCGAACGTTAAGCGTGCGGACCCTATGGGTTCGACAACTATGTAGACATGACCGACACACATCTCCAGTCAATAACCAATAGCGGAACCTGGATGCTCATATTGGCTCCTACATATTCTACGAAGATCTTTATCGGCCAAACCGCATAACAATATACGTCATTCCCTTTGTGATCGGTATGTTACTTGCCCGAGATTCGATTGTCGGTATCTTCATACCTAGTTCAATATCGTTACCGGCAAGTCTCTTTACTCGTTCCGTAATACATCTTCCCGCAACAAACTCATTAGTCACATTGCTTGCAAGGCTTATAGTGATGTGCATTACCAAGAGGGCCCAGAGATACCTCTCCGGTACACGGAGTGACAAATCCTAATCTTGATCTATGCCAACTCAACAAACACCTTTGGAGACACCTATAGAGAATCTTTATAATCACCCAGTTACGTAGTGACATTTTATAGCACACAAGGTGTTCCTCCGGTACTTAGGAGTTGCATAATCTCATAGTCAGAGGAATATGTATAAGTCATGAAGAAAGCAATAGCAATAAAACTAAACGATCATTATGCTAAGCTAACGGATGGGTCTTGTCCATCACATCATTCT
The DNA here is from genome assembly GCF_002162155.2 of Triticum dicoccoides. NCBI lineage: Eukaryota > Viridiplantae > Streptophyta > Magnoliopsida > Poales > Poaceae > Triticum > Triticum dicoccoides. Next base: position 228,254,267 of record NC_041384.1, on the reverse strand, counting down.
CTAATGATGTGGTCCCATTCATCAAATGACAACACATGTCTATGCTCAGGAAACTTAACCATCTTTGATTAACGAGCTAGTCAAGTAGAGGCATACTAGGGACACTCTATTTGTCTATGTATTCACACATGAACTAAGTTTTCGGTTAATACAATTCTAGTATGAATAATAAACATTTATCATGATATAAGGAAATATAAATAACAAATTTATTATTGCATCTAGGGCATATTTCCTTCAACAGGCTGGGGCAAAATGATCTCGTGTGCGATCGGGCGAGGCATGGAAACTCAATCATTTCCGTTTGTATGTACATCGCACACGGTGAATCCCAGAAACACATTTCCGCTCGTATGTATATCACACACAGTAAATCCAAGGAATATGTTTCCGTTCGTATGTACATCCCACACAGTCAATCTAGGGAAAATGTTCCTGTTCGTATGTACATCCCACATAGTCAATCCAGGGAAAATGTTTCCGTTTGAATGTACTTCCCACACAGTCAATCTAGGAAAATGTTTCCGTTCGAATGTACATCCCACGCAGTCAATCGAGGGAAAACATTTCTGTTCATATGTAAATCACACACGCTCTGCTTGGTTAACCATTTGCTTTTATCAACTACATCACACACGATTTGATGAAGAAAACTCTGTGGCATTGGGCATCCGTCACAAGCGCTTTTACTGCTAGAACTGTTTGCAAAGTTCCATGACACATTTAGCAGGTTTATTAGTTTACAATTGATAATTCCAGTATTACGCAAATTCACATTTCATATCGAACAGTTGTTTGCCAATTTCATATCAGGCACATAAATATATTTTAACATCACAGTACGATAGCTACCTGAAAATAGCACAGTACAACATATAGCTAGTTCAACTTCATAAGAACAATATTAGAACAATATATTCATTTCCCTAATCAAGATCATCCAAGATCGTCTTATCCACCTCTATTTTCAGTTTAGTAAGAACCCGTTTTGCACTGGCCAACTGGGAAAGTGCCTCCCCCTTCGCCAACACCATCTTAGCAAAGTTTGATTTAAAAAATCTGAGCTCATTCTCCCCCTTCCTCTTTTTATCCCGCATCTTCAAATATTCTTCAGCATTGACAACACTTTCTCTAAGCCTACCTCTGTTCTCTTCCTCATACATGCTCCAGAGCTTCACTAGGCACATCTTCAAAGACTGTGGCCACTCTTGATCAACCCACTCCAAGTAAGAACAATTTCATTCATCCTATAATATTTAAAACTTGATCACTAACAATTATAGGGGAAATGGGTTTATAGCAACATAGAAAATCACCAATGCTTATTTTGAAAAATTGAAGAAACATGTTAATTATGACATATCTTCTCAAAAATATCAATGTGCAAATGAATTAATTGCTACTGAGAAACAACCAAATTCTGAAACATCAGAAGCTATAATTAACTACAACAATGCTACAAGTTCTTACTGATGTATAATAAATAACAAATTGAACATTTTATGAGGAAGATAAATATAACTGCAACAGCATAGCGACAGCGTTTGGATGACAGCAAATTGATACTAAGAGGTGTGTACATGCACAAATTTAGTAACATAGAACTAATAGCACTAAGGCCACCCACTATGTATGCCAAAACTAGTGTAAAGACAACTGTTGCTACATCTCGCACCGGTGCCCTGCACTAGCGAGCCGATGCAGTGGAAAAAATCAGGGACCCGGACTCCGGAGCACCTAGTTGCTCCGATGCCCAGTTCCTTCGTGCCATAAAGATTTAGTATTTTACTTCTTGGCTACTCGGATGTGTGGACCAAAGTTGGCTACACAAACTGCTGAAGCGGTGCCAAATAATTTTCTAATGGCACCGCTAATGAGATGGCAACAATTTTAGATACTAGGTACAAACTGTGACACTGTCTTAGGATGCGTTTGGTCGAAGGTGTGGTATGAATGGGTTGGGATCGTGACAGTGCGTGAATTACATCTAACAAATGATTTGTAACAATGAAAGAGGGTCTAACCTTCTCTGCACATGCCAGAAACTTCTCCCACTGTCCACGGGTTCAAACGCAACTAGCTTCACGCATGGAGATTGATGGTGACAATGAGCAGATAAATCTTCAGCCACCCTGCTCCATTCGTTGCCATTGATGGTCCTAGGGAGCTACAAGAGGAAGAAATGACTCAAATCGACCGCCGGGTAAAAATCCTTCATTCCAAGTTATAGCCCGACAGAGAGAAGAGGCATACCCGGGTGATGAAGGAGTCGTCGTTGGAGGAGGAACCGCTGGAGAGGTCTTTGAAGAAGACCATGGCGACCCCAACGGTAGAATGCGAGACGGCGAGAGCGAGGAAGCAAGCGAGGAAGAAAATATAGCTTAGGAAGGAAGGAAGGAGGAAACAGGGGAAATGTGACTTGTAGTCGGGGAGGAAAGGGTGTGGGGAAAGGGGGAGGGGCGGTGGTAGATAAATGTGGAGGGGAACTTTGCGCGCGGTGCCACCGGACACCATTCACTTTGAACAATTGTGTGCATCACAAACGATTCTTCTGCTTTACGCGCATGGGATGAGTTTGATAATTCAAATTTTGGTGGAAATTTCCTCGGGTACGTCATTGCATAATTTAACATTGCTTGCTAATTTTGGCACACAAAAGAGTGTACAACACACAGACCACACTTACTGAATCGAGAAATTTTAGTAATTAAATAGAGCCAATTGACCTAAACATTGCTCTAACAAAAGACCAGCATTAAAAACAAAGCCTAAGTATACATAATTTTAACAAATCCACTGCCGCGCCGGCCTATGCATCGCCGGTGTGAGATGAGACGTCATTGACTTGTCCTGGCAACATGCCGCGTTGGTGGACTCTGTGTCCCCCCTGCTGAGTCGACTGCGTCCTCATCCTTGTCCTCGGCGCCGCCCTCAAGGTAATGTGAAAATTCGGAAAATTTCAGGGGTCATTTGACCTTTTAAAGACATTTAAGTGATTTTCTAGCCATTTAATGACCGCAATTCATATTTGAACTACATCTACATACAATGGCTAACCATAACAGTTTGGAAAATCATATTTTGTGTACTTGTGTGCGAGTTAAGAAATCTTCAGATGATGTAAATAGCTGGTGTTCAAAAAAGAAATTGTAAAGATCTGGCAAGACAACCGGCCCCCACACGATTGGCATTCTATTTCGCACCTCGAGGTTTGGAAGTTGAATGGCGGGGATTATTAATCAGACACGGTTCTGTATTGGAAACCATCAGCTATTATGTTCACACATAGATTCTAATGCGGGAATCGTGTGTAATTCAAACTACAATATTCATAAATTCCGGCGACCGGCGTGTGTACTGTTCCCGTCAATATGGATTCTGGCCGCCAATAAATACTACCTTGCTCAAGTCATCCTGCCTGCATTCTCATCTACATCCTCCCCTCACTCTTTCTCTCTCTCTGTCTAAGCTCTGCCATGGTGCCGCCGATCTACCCAGGCGCCGACGAGGAGTCGCCGTCCCCCGAGGACGCTCAGTTGAAGAGCAGCGACGAGGAGGACCCCTACGTGCCGCCGGACGAGGTTGCGCCGGACCACCCAACTTTGGATTGGTTTTGGGGCTAGTACAATCTTCGTCTATGGAAGTCACTGCCACCGGCTGAGAAAGCCAGGCAAGTGGCGTTCAGGAAGGAGATGGCGGAGGAGGAAGCCAGGTACCAGGCGACATGTGAAGCCCGTGATGCCGCCTGGGAAAAGGAGAAGGTGGAGCTTTGGGGGCGGGGGCGTCGTCGTGCGGAGGAGGTGTATGACGACGGGTACTTCGCAAGGAAGGTCAAAGGCACTCGGCGCCTCATCGCTGCGTGAAGGTGGGATGATAAGCTCCAGTGTGCCACCGACAAGGAGCTCCAATGGGCGCCCAACGAAATGGCAAGATCGTCCGCGCTCGTCCACCCGCAAGAGGCAGATTGGTATGTCAAGCGCTGCGAGGTGGAGGAGGTGGAGTACTGCCTCTGCGCTGGGAAGACGTCGCACATCAGGAGGAATTATTAGTTTTAGTATTGTTCGTTTTCAATTTTATGCATTGTACCTAGTAGTTAAGTATCATCATGTATATGTGATGATATTATACATATTCTGTGGTGAACTAATGAACAATTAATATATATATTATGAATTCCATTTTCTATCTGTTTTTGTATACTAATTTGAATCTAGTTGTTATCATCCACATATACATAATGGAAAGCGTATATACACATATTGAAATAGAACATATAAGAATGGAAAATAGAGTACACACATTGAAACAGAGCAATAAACAGAGCAATACTATGATTGTTGTGAATACATTGTTATCCACGTCGAAACGACTCAATAAAATAAAACGCGTCCATGAGACCATGACCAGCAGCCCTTGCCTACGATAGCTCTTGGCTCTGCCTGAACTCATGCATGCGTTCTTCCAAGCGGTGGACACGCTCGCGGTACATCTGGAGCGCGATCTCGAGCTCCAAGTTGGTTATTTCATCAGAGATCACGAGCTCGAGGATGCGACAACCATGTTCCTCTACTGCACCCAGGTGGACACCTGGGCCAAGGAGGCGGTCGAGCCTACCGACTAGCGCATTGGCATCGAGTGGGCCGCTGACAAGGCGAACGACGCGACCCATGCGAACGGCACGACGGGCGTCCGGTGCAAGTGCGGCGCGGTCGACCTCTAGTGCAAGTATGGCGCAGAGGGCCTCTGCCCACTCCTGGCGAGGAATGGGGGTACTGACGGGGCGTGTACCCAGCTGCGACGACGTGTCGACAGTAGGCAAGTGCCAATGATCTGCTCTTGCTATGCAGCGCGTCGCGCCTCTCGCTCTACGGCGCTCCAATGGTCTCACCGTGCGGCGAGCCACAGCTTATCGGCATGGACGCACCTAGCTTGCTCTGCGGCGCGCCATCGATCATGTTTTGCGGCGAGCTGCAGCCTGTCGGCGCTGACATGCCTATCTTGATCCGCGGCACTAAAGCGCCATGTGCCACGGGTCTGCTCAACCCTGGCGATGACGCGCATCACGGCATCGTCCATCACATTGTTAGGGAGCGCCTCGGCCTCGATGGTCTGTGGCGCCTGCTCATTTTCCTCATTGATGAGGTTGATGGCAGGGGCAACACTTTGGTGGGTTGGCATGCTTGGAGAAGGTGGATATGCTACAGGCTACGCTTGTTGCCTCTGTGCATCACGCGCCACCTAGGTTTATGCGCAATATCGCTGGGTGTCGGGAAACTGGTGAGGAAATGGCGGCGTGTTCATAAAATGCCATCAATTAATGGAAACTTAGCATAGAAGGAACATTGAGCTAGCATAAGAAGTAGATGATAATCAGATGATCGTTTATGCTAATTAATTATGCATGTAATAGTTTACTTTGGTGTGTGGAAATGTCATGTGTGTATTAGCCACCTATGTAATTGGATGTTTGCCGCGTATTACACACATCTTGTTTATGTGGAACATTTCAGTTCTCTTGGCTCAACACAAATAGTTTATCGTAATGAACTATATGCCCTCCATTGCACACACCTTTATTTGGTTGAACCATTTCTGTTGCATTGCCTAATCGAAAACAGTTCATCCGAGTGAGCCGTATGCAATATACCGCACACACCTTGATCTGACTGACCATTTCTTTTGTGTTGCCTAATCACAAATAGTTCATCCGAGTGAACCGCATGTTGTATATCGCACACACCTTCATCTGGCTGCCCGTTTCTTTTAGTCCTCCTCATCGCAAATAGTTCATTGAACTGAACCGTATGCCCTGCATTGCACACGCAACTAAAATCTAAACCGTGTTTGATGCATCCTCCATCGCAAATGTTTTGCAACTTTTTTGACAGTTTTTTACACCACTCTTTGCGATTATTGCATTGCACACAGTTTCGTCAAAGGGTTTCTGATCATAGTGTCGCGTTAGCAGCATCCTGCAGTAGTGGCCCCCTGGACCACCTCCGACCCTAATTCCAACTCTATATAATCCTATTCAGGGAGAAAAAATCAGGGAGAAGCATTCATCGTGTTTTCTGATACGAAAACACTGCCGGCTCTTGTTCTTCATTGGGAGGGCTGATCTGGAGTCCGTTTGGGGCTCCGGAGAGGGGGATTTGTCACCATCATCATCACCAGCCTTCCTCCATCACCAATTTCATGATGCTCACCACCGTGCGTGAGTAATTCCATCGTAGGCTTGCTAGACGGTGATGGGTTGGATGAGATTTATCATATAATCGAGTTAGTTTTGTTAGGGTTTGATCCCTATTATCCAGTATGTTCTGAGATTGATGTTGCTATGACTTTGCTATGCTTAATGCTTGTCACTAGGGCCAGAGTGCCACGATTTCAGATCTGAACCTATTATGTTTTCATGAATCTATTTGTGTTCTTGATCCTATCTTGCAAGTTGTAGACACCTATTACGAATTATGATCCGCATACCCCAAGGTGACAATGATTGGTATTCTTTCCGGTGATTACCGTAGTTTGAGGAGTTCATGTATTCACTAAGTGCTAATGCTTTGTTCCGGTTCTCTATCAAAAGGAGGCCTTAATATCCCTTAGTTTCCATTTGGACCCCACTGCCATGGGAGGGTAGGACAAAAGATGTCATGCAAGTTCTTTTCCATAAGCATGTATGACTATATACGGAATACATGCCTACATTATATTGATGAATTGGAGCTAGTTCTGTTTCACCCAAGGTTATGACTGCTACATGAAGAATATCATCCAACACAAATATCATTGTCGATCCATTGCCTACGATCTTTTCACATATTGATCTTTGCTAAGTTACTTTCATTGCTACTGCTGTTACAATCACTACAAAACTACTACTATTACTTTTGTCACCGTTAATGTTACTTACATATTACTTTGCTACTAAATACTTTGTTGCGATATTAAATCTTTCAGGTGTGGTTGAATTGATAACTGAGCTGCTGATACGTCTCCAACGTATCTATAATTTTTGATTGTTCCATGCTATTATATTTTCTGTTTTGGATGTTTAATGGGCTTTAATATGCTCTTTTATATTATTTTTGGGACTAAACTATTAACCGAAGGCCTAGTGCTAGTTTCATTTTTTTGCCTATTTTAGAGTTTCGCAGAGAAGGAATACCAAACGGAATCCAAACAGAATGAAACCTTTGCGATGATCCTTCTAGGACCGAAAGCAAACAAGAAGACTTGGAGTTGAAGTCTGGAACGCCACGAGGCAGGAGGGCGCGCCCCACCCTCGTGGGCCCCTCATAGCTCCACCGATCACAGAGAGCCACGAAACCACTTTTCCACTACCACAACCTTCTGTACCCATGATATTCCATCTTGGGGCCTTTTCCGGTGATCTGCCGGAGGGGGAATCGATCACGAAGGGCTTTCTACATCAACATCGTAGCCTCTCCGATGAAGCGTGAGTAGTTTACCACAGATCCTCGGGTCCATAGTTATTAGCTAGATGGCTTCTTCTCTCTCTTTGATTCTCAATACAAAGTTCTCCTCGATGTTCTTGGAGATCTATTCAATGTAATACTCTTTTTGCGGTGTGTTTGCTGAGATCCGATGAATTGTGGGTTTATGAACAAGATTATCTATGAATATTATTTGGTTCTTCTCTGAATTCTTATATGCATTATTTGATATCTTTGCAAGTCTCTTCGAATTATCGGTTTAGTTTGGCCTACTAGATAGATCTTTCTTGCAATGGGAGAAGTGCTTAGCTTTGAGTTCAATCTTGCGCTGTCCTTTCCCAGTAGGGGGGCAGCAAGGCACGTATTGTATTGTTGCCATCGAGGATAAAGATGGGGTTTATATCATATTGTTTGAGTTTATACCTCTACATCATGCCATCTTGCTTAATGTGTTACTCTATTCTTATGACCTTAATACTCTAGATGCATGCTGGATAGCGGTTGATGTGTGGAGTAATAGTAGTAGATGCAGAATCATTTCGGTCTACTTGACACGGACGTGATGCCTATATTCATGACCATTGCCTTAGATATTCTCATAACTATGCGCTTTTCTATCAATTGCTCGGCAGTAATTTGTTCACCCGCCATAATACATGCTATCTTGAGAGAAGCCACTAGTGAAACCTATGGCCCCGGGGTCTCTTTCTTATTATATTTCATCTCTTTTATTTACATCACATCTCGTTTACTATTTTGCAATCTTTACTTTCCAATCTATACAACAAAAATACCAAAAATATTTACTTTACTATCTTTATCACATCTCACTTTTGCGAGTGACTGTGAAGGGATTAACAACCCCTTTTTCGCGTTGGTTGCAAGGTTCTTGATTGTTTGTGCAGGTACTAGGTGACTTGTGCATTTTCTCCCACTGGATAGATACCTTGGTTCTCAAAACTGAGGGAAATACTTACGCTAGTTTGCTGCATCACCCTTTCCTCTTCAAAGGAAAACCAACGCATGCTCAAGAGGTAGCAAGAAGGATTTTGGGCGCCGTTGCCGGGGAGATCTATGCCAAGTCAAGACATACCGAGTACCCATCATAAACTCTTCTCCCTCACATTACATTATTTGTCAGTCGCCTCTCATTTTCCGCTCCCCCACTTCTAAAATGATTTTCAAAAACCTTTGCCTTTTATTCGCCCCTTTTCCATTCGTCTCTTTTTGCTTGCTTCTTGTGTGCTTGTGTGTTTGATTGATTGTTTGTCACGATGGCTCAAGATAATACCAAATTGTGTGACTTTTCCAATACCAACAACAATGATTTTATTAGCACTCTGATTGCTCCTACTACCGATGCTGAGTCTTGTGAAATTAATACCGTTTTGTTGAATTTTGTTATGAAAGATCCATTTTCTGGCCTTCCTAGTGAAGATGCAGCTACCCATCTAAACAACTTTGTTGATTTGTGTGTGATATGCAAAATAAGAAAGATGTGGATAATGATATTGTTAAATTGAAGCTATTTCTGTTTTTCTTAGAGATCTGCTAAAACTTGGTTCTCTTCTTTGCCTAAAAATAGTATTGGTTCATGGAATAAGTGCAAAGATGCTTTTATCTCTAAGTATTTCCCTCCCGCTAAGATATTCTCTCTTAGGAACGATATAATGATTTTTAAGCAACTTGATCATGAGCATGTTGCACAAGCTTGGGAGAGGATGAAATTACTGATACGTAATTGCCCTACACATGGTTTGAATTTGTGGATGATTATATAAAAAAATTATGCCGGATTGAATTTTGCTTCTAGAAATCTTTTAGAATCGGCCGCGGGAGGCACTTTTATGGAAATCACTTTAGGAGAAGCTACTAAACTCCTATACAATATTATGGTTAATTATTCTCAATGGCACACCGAAAGATCCACTAGTAAAAAAGTTCATGCGATTGAAGAGATTAATGTTTTGAGTGGAAAGATGGATGAACTTATGAAATTGTTTGCTAATAAAAGTTTTTCTTCTGATCCTAATGATATGCCTTTTCCACTTTGATTGAGAATAATAGTGAATCTATGGATGTGAATTTTGTTGGTAGGAACAATTTTGGTAACAACGCGTATAGAGGAAACTTTAATTCTAGTCCGTTTCCAAGTAATTCCTCTAATAATTATGGTAATTCCTACAACAACTCTTATGGAAATTTTAATAAGATGCCCTCTGATTTTGAGATTAGTGTTAAAGAATTTATGAGTTTGCAAAAGAATTTCAACGCTTTGGTTTAAGAAAAAATGCTTAAGATTGATGAGTTGGATAGGAACGTGGATAGAATTTCTCTTGATATTGATTCTTTCAAACTTAGATCTATTCCACCTAAACATGATATCAATGAGTCTCTCAAAGCCATGATAATTTCCATTGATGAGTGCAAAGAAAGAACCGCTAGGATGCGTGCTAAAAAGATTGCTTTGTGAAAGCGTGTTCTTCTAGTTTTCATGATAATAATGATGAAGATCTAAAAGTGATTGATGTGACTCCTATTAAATCTTTTTTTCCAATATGAATCTTGATAAAGATGGGACTGGCGATGAGTCAACTTTAGTTAAAAGGCGTCCCAATGATTCGGAGTTTTTAGATCTTGATACAAAAATTAATAGAAGTGGGATTGAAGAGGTCAAAACTTTACATAGCAATGAACCCACTATTTTGGATTTCAAGGAATTTAATTATGATAATTGCTCTTTGATAGATTGTATTTCCTTGTTGTAATCCGTGTTAAATTCTCCTCATGCTTATAATCAAAATAAAGCTTTTACTAAGCATATCGTTGATGCTTTAATGCAATCCTATGAAGAAAAAACTTTAACTAGAAGTTCCTATCCCTAGAAAACTTTATGATGAGTGGGAACATACTATTAAAATTAAGATTAAAGATTATGAATGCTATGCTTTGTGTGATTTTGGTGCTAGTGTTTCCACAATTCCAAAAACTTTGTGTGATGTGCTACGTTTCCGTGAAATTGATGATTGTTCTTTAAATTTGCATGTTCTTATGGGAAGGATTAATGATGTTCTTATTGTTGCAAATAGGAATTATGTGCCCATAGATTTCATTGTTCTTGATATATATTGCAATCCTACATGTCCTATTATTCTTGGTAGATCTTTCCTTAGAACGATTGGTGCAATTATTGACATGAAAGAAGGAAATATTAGATTCCAATTTCCGTTAAGGAAAGGCATGTAATACTTTCCTAGGAAGAAAATTAAATTGCCTTCTGAATCTATTATGAGAGCCACTTATTGATTGCAAACCAAAGATGACAATACCTAGATCTATTCTTGTTTTTATGCCTAGCTAGGGGCGTTAAACGATAGCGCTTGTTGGGAGGCAAGCCAATTTTATTTTTGTTCTTTGCTTTGTTCCTATTTAGTATTAAATAATTCATCTAGCCTCTGTTACTATTGTGTTTTTTTGTTTTAATTAGTGTTTGTGCCAAGTGAAGCCTTTAGGATCTTCTTAGCTGATTGTTGTTCGATCTTGCTGATAAAAACAGAAAGTATGTGCTCACGAAAACAATTTTATGTTTTAACAAGAGAGCGATAAAATAGCAATTCCAACTGCACTAGATCAATATGCAAATTATCCTGGTCGTCCTAATTTTCAGAATTTTTGGAGTTACAGAAGTATTCGAAAGTTACAGATTGCTACAAACTGTTCTGTTTTTCGCGTGTTATTTGCTTATTTTGATGAATCTATGGCTAGTATTGGGGGGTATGAACCATAGAGAAGTTGGAATACATTAGGTTTAACACCAATATAAATAAATAATGAGTTCATTACAGTACCTTAAAGTGGTGGTTTATTTTCTTATACTAACGGAGCTCATGAGATTTTCTGTTGAAGTTTTGTGTTGTGAAGTTTTCAAGTTTATGGGTAATTATTTGATGGATTTTGGAACAAGGAGTGGCAAGAGCCTAAGCTTGGGTATGCCCAAGGCACCCCAAGGTAAAATTCAAGGACAACCAAAAGCCTAAGCTTGGGGATGCCCCGGAAGGCATCCCCTCTTTCGTCTTCGTCTATCGATAACTTTACTTGAGGCTATATTTATATTCACCACATGATATGTGTTTCGCTTGGAGCGTCTTGTATGATTTGAGTCTTTTCTTTTTAGTTTACCACAATCATCCTTGATGTACACACCTTTTGGGAGAGACACGCATGAATCGGAATTTATTAGAATACTCTATGTGCTTCACTTATATCTTTTGAGCTAGATAATTTTGCTCTAGTGCTTCACTTATATCTTTTTAGAGCATGGTGGTGGTTTTATTTTATAGAAATTATTGATCTCTCATGCTTCACTTATATTATTTTGAGAGTCTTTTAGAACAGCATGGTAATTTGCTTTGGCTATAAAATTAGTCCTAATATGATGAGCATCCAAGATGGGTATAATAAAAACTTTCATATAAAGTGCATTGAATACTATGAGATGTTTGATTCCTTATGATTGTTTTGAGATATGAAGATGGTGATATTAGAGTCATGCTAGTTGAGTAGTTGTGAATTTGAGAGATACTTGTGTTAAAGTTTGTGATTCCCGTAGCATGCACGTATGCTGAACGTTATGTGATGAACTCGGAGCATGATTTATTTTTTGATTGTCTTCCTTATGAGTGGAGGTCGGGGACGAGCGATGGTCTTTTCCTACCAATCTACCCCCCTAGGAGCATGCACGTAGTACTTCGTTTCGATAACTAATAGATTTTTGCAATAAGTATGTGAGTTCTTTATGGCTAATGTTGTGTCCTGGATTATACGCACTCTCACCCTTCCACAATTGCTAGCCTCTCTAGTACCGCGCAACTTTCGCCAGTACCATAAACCCACCATTTACCTTCCTCAAAACAGCCACCATACCTACCTATTATGGCATTTTCATAGTTATTCCGAGATATATTGCCATGTAACTTTCCACCGTTCCGTTTATTATGACACGCTTCGTCATTGTCATATTGCTTTGCATGATCATGTAGTTGACATCGTATTTGTGGCAAAGCCACCATTCATAATTTTTCATACATGTCACTCTTGAATCATTGCATATCCCGGTACACCGCCATAGGCATTCACATAGAGTCATATTTTGTGCTAAGTATCGAGTTGTAAGGAAATAAAGTGTGATTATCGTCATTATTAGAGCATTGTCCCATGTGAGGAAAGGAAGATGGAGACTATGATTCCCCACAAGTCGGGATGAGACTCCGGACGAAAAAACGAAAAAAGAAAAAAAAGAGGCCATAAAAAAGAGAAAGGCCCAAATAAAAAAAATGAGAGAAAAAGAGAGAAGGGGCACCATAGGACAGCACCAATAATAAAACATGCAACTCAAACCAATCACGATCATTAATTAAACCATAGGACAAAACGGATCTACTCAAACATCATAGGATAGCCATACATCATTGGCAAATAATATATAGCGTTGAGAACCATGTTTAAGTAGAGATTACAGCGGGTAAAAGAGGGGTTACACCGCTGCATAGAGGGGAAAAGAGTTGGTGATGACGAAGGTGAAGTTGTTGGTGTAGATCATTGTTGCGATGATGGCCCCGGCGGCGTTCTGGCGCCACCGGGCGAGAGGGGGAGAGAGCCCCCTTTCTTCTTCTTCTTCTTCTTCTTCCTTCACCTTCTCCCTAGATGGGAGAAGGGTTTCCCCTCTGGTCCTTGGTCTCCATGGCATGGGAGGGGCAAGAGCCCCTCCAAGATTAGATTTGTCTCTCTGTTTCTGTCTTCCCAGATCTGGCCTTTCACCGTTTCTTATATTCCCTGAGATCCGTAACTCCGATTGGATTGAAATTTGAACACAATTTTTATCCAGATATTAGCTTTCTTGCGGCGAAAGAAGGGCACCAAACGCCTTACGGGGTGTCCACGAGGGTCAGGGGGCGCCCCCCTGCCTCGTGCCCCCCTCAGGCATCGTCTCGCGTTGATTCCACTTCCCAAAATTCACATATATTCCAAAAAAAATCTCTGTCACTTTTTATCCCGTTTGGACTCCTTTTGATATGGATTTTCTGTGAAACAAAAAACATGCAACAAACAGGAACTAGCACTGGGCACTGGATTAATATGTTAGTCCCAAAAATAGTATAAAAATTTGCCAAAAGTATATGAAAGTTGTATAATATTAGCATGGAACAATCAAAAATTATAGATACGACGGGGATGTATCAGCATCCCCAAGCTTAATTCCTGCTCGTCCTTGAGTAGGTAAATGATAAAAAGATAATTTTTGGTGTGGAATGCTACCTAGCATAATCTTTATCATGTAATCTAATCATGGCATGAATATTAAGACACGGGTGATTCAAAGCAATAGTCTATCATTTAACATTAAGACAATAATACTTCAAGCATACTAATAAAGCAATCATGTCTTTTCAAAATAACATGGCCAAAGAAAGTTATCCCTAAAAAATCATATGGTCTGGCTATAGTCCATCTTCACCACACAAAATATTCAAATCATGCACAACCCCGATGACAAGTAAAGCAATTGTTTCATACTTTTGACATTCTCAAACCTTTTCAACTTTCACGCAATACATGAGCATGAGCCATGGACATAGCACTATGGGTGGAATAGAATATGATCACGGAGGTTGTGTGGAGAAGACAAAAAGGAGAAAGTCTCACATCGACGCGGCTAATCAACGGGCTATGGAGATGACCATCAATTGCTGTCAATGTGAGGAGTAGGGATTGCCATGCAACGGGTGCACTAAGAGCTATAAGTGTATGAAAGCTCAAACTAGAAACTAAGTGGGTGTGCATCCAACTTGCTTGCTCATGAAGACCTCGGGCATTTGAGGAAGCCCATCATCGAAATATACAATCCAAGTTCTATAATGAAAATTCGCACTAGTATGTGAAAGTAATAACTCAAGAGACTCTGTATATGAAGAACATGGTGCTACTATGAAGCACAAGTGTGGTAAAAGGGTAGTAGCACTGCCCCTTCTCTATTTTTCTCTCTTTTTTTCTTTTTTGGTGGGCTTCTTTGGCCTCTTTTTTTATTTGGGCTTCTTTGGCCTCTTTTTTTTAAAAGTTCGGAGTCTCATCCCGACTTGTGGGGGAATCATAGTCTCCATCATCCTTTCCTCACTGGGGCAATGCTCTAATAATGATGATCATCACACTTTTGTTTACTTACAACTCAATATTACAACTCAATGTCTAGTACAAAGCTATGACTCTATATGAATGCCTCCGGCGGTGTACCAGGATGTGCAATGATCTAGCATAGCAAAGATATAAAAAAACGGACAAGCCATGAAAACATCATGCTAGATGTCTTACGATCATGCAAAGCAATATGACGATAAATGCTCAAGTCATGTATATGATGATGATGGAAGTTGCATGGCAATATATCTCGGAATGGCTATGGAAATGCCATAATAGGTAGGTATGGTGGTTGTTTTGAGGAAGATATAGGGAGGCTTATGTGTGATAGAGCGTATTGTATCACGGGGTTTGGATGCACCGGTGAAATTTGCACCAACTCTCAAGGTGATAAAGGGCAATGCACGATACCGAAGAGGCTAGCAATGATGGAAGGGTGAGAGTACGTATAATCCATGGACTCAACATTAGTCATAAAGAACTCACATACTTATTGCGAAAGTCTATTAGTCATCGAAACAAAGTACTAAGCACATGCTCCTATGGGGATAGATCGGTAGGAAAAGACCATCGCTCGTCCCCGACCGCCACTCATAAGGAAGACAATCAATAAATAAATCATGCTCCGACTTCATCACATAACACTTCACCATACATGCATGCTACGGGAATCACAAACTTCAGCACAAGTATTTCTAAAATCCACAACTACCCACTAGCATGACTCTAATATCACCATCTTTATATCGCAAAACTATTGCAAGGAATCAAACATATCATATTCAGTGATCTACAAGTTTTATGTAGGATTTTATGACTAACCATGTGAATGAACAGTTCCTGTCATCTCTCTAAATAGATATAAGTGAAGAAAGAGAGTTTAATTCTTTCTACAAAAGATATTCCCATGCTCTAGCAAATATAAGTGAAGCAAAAGAGCATTCTACAAATTGCGGTTTTCTATGTGTAGGGAAACAAGCAATCCAAACTTCAAATGATATAAGTGAACCACATGAAGCATTTTATAAAGCCATACTCAAAAGATATAAGTGAAGTGCAATGAGCATTCTATAAATCAACCAAGGACTATCTCATACCAGCATGGTGCATAAAAGAAAAGTGAAAACTAAATGCAAAAGACGCTCCAAGATTTGCACATATCGCATGAACGAAACGAATCCGAAAACATACTGATATTTGTTGAAGAAAGATGGGATGCCTTCCGGGGCATCCCCAAGCTTAGATGCTTGAGTCACCTTGAATATTTACTTGGGGTGCCTTGGGCATCCCCAGGCTTGAGCTCTTGCCTCTCCTCCTTCTCCTCACATCAAGACCTCCTCGATCTTCGAACACTTCATCCGCACAAAACTCAACAGAAAACTCGGTAAGATCCGTTTGTATAATAAAGCAAATCACTACTCTAAGTACTGTTGCAAACCAATTCATATTTTGTTTTTTCATTGTAGCTACAGTAATATAACTTTTCCATGGCTTAATCCATTGATAGAAATCGATAGTTTCATCAAAACAAGCAAACTATGCATCAAAAACGGAATCTGTCTTAAACAAGACAGTCTGTAGTTATCTGAACATTCACAATACCTCTTATACTCCAAAATTCTGACAAAATTAGCAAAAATAAAAAAATTGTATATAAAGATATTGCAAAAAGTTTCATAACCGTTTGACGTTCCAGTAAAAAACGTAAAATCGCGCACTACAGCCAAAGTTTCTGTCTTGCACCACACAAACCAACAAGCAATGTAAACATCCTAAAGGCAAATCTTGGCACATTATTTTTATGATACAATGGATTTGTTCAAGTGGATAAGTATTTTTGTTGTAAAGTTTCTGTAATCAAGGCTCACAAAGTTTCTATGGGCATGAACAAAGTTCAAGGCTAGCTCTCACTTTAACAATGCTCGTCTTTCTCACTTTCCCATTTCTTTTTTAAAAAGTTTTAGGTTCCCCTCTTTATTTTCTTGTTTTTAAACTTTATAAAAGCACACAACAGAAATAAATGACTCTCTAAAACTTCCGGGTTGTCTCCCTGGCAGCGCTTTCTTTAAATCCATTAAGCTAGGCATAAGGTGCTCAAGTAATGAATCCATCAGGATCCCAAGGTATATCAAAGCCAATTTGAATTAGCAATGATCTGGCATTTAGTAGTGAGCACAAAGCAACATATATTATGTAATGACGAAGTCTAACTCTCTTCCTATGCATCATCATGTCATAAAAGAACAATTCATGCACACAAAGTAAAGGCCAATGCATAGCATAAGAAGTTCCTTGCAATTTTATCATATTGGAAACATAGAGAGGCGGAGATGTAGTTCCTCTCTCATAATAATTGCAAGTAGGAGTAGCACGCACATGCATATTATATTTATCAAAATCATTATGTGTAGTGGTGAAATGCAACCCATCAATATAATCCTTAATAAGGGCAAACTTCTCCGATATAGTATAGTCAGGAGAATCCAAAAAGATAATAGGACTATCATGCATGGGTGCAATAGCAACAATTTCATGTTTAACATAAGGAACTATAGCAAGTTCATCTCCATAAGCATCATTCATATTGGCATCTTGGCCACAAGCATAGCAAGCATCATCAAAAAGGGATATTTCAAAAGAATCAACGGGATCATAACAATCATCATAGCAATCATCCTATGGTAAGCACAAAGGGAAATTAAACAATGTATGAGTTGAAGAGTTACTCTCATTAGAAGGTGGACACGGGTAGCTAATGCGCTCTTCCTCCTTTTGTTCTTCCCTCTCCTCATCATCTTTTCATCCAATGAGCTCACAATGTCATTAATTTCTTCTTCCATAGACTCCTGCAAAATATTAGTCTCTTCTTAGATAGAGGAGGAGTCCTCAATATATGGTTTAATATAAGGATTAGAAGCATAATTATCATAGCAATATTTAAGTATGGCCAAATTTTCAGATTTGTAGAGAGTAGCATCACACTCTTCAATAAAAGATCAATTTCACAAGTACCTCTGAAGGCAACAAATTCTTCAATTTGTTGAACATCATAGTAATTATAAACACCCTTAGTATACGAAGATACGATTCCATTATCACTAAACTCACATTGGTAGGGAAGGTGTTTCTTAGGGTCTTCAGAACAACAAGTAAAATCATATACTTCACATAAATTCCAAGCATAACATTGCAAACGATGAATTTGATTGTACCGACCAGACCTAAAACGGTCCAATCTCTGTGCTCAGGTGTCATCCCTGGATCAGTAATGCTAACACCACACAGTACTTGAAAGATTTATAACAGAGTAGCAATCACACACTTATTACATCGAGTGTCTCAAAAGAGAACTTATACAATAAATATAGAACCACGATAACAGCGGAAGGCCATCTAATAACGATAACAGCGGAAGGCTTGGAAGATAAGTGAGGCCATCAACTCCAACGGCATCACTAAGTATAGAACCACGACCTAAAAGGCACCTTACTCGTCGTCTAAAAAGTCTGCAACATGAACGTTGCAGCCCGAAACGGGTCAGCACATGGAATATGCTGGCAATGTAACACATAGAGAGCAATGAAAGAGTAATGCTATACTACATGCATATTTGGCTGGTGGAAAGCTCTATGGTTACAATTTTGCGTAAAGCCAATTTTTCCCTACTACAAAGGAATAAATTTTACTTAACTATCATGGTGGTTGTTAAACATTGAGAGTGTAGACACGCTCTCAATCCCAATTAAACATCAACATTAAAGCCCAACAAATTAATTAGAGTAACATGATGAGATTCACATGATAATCCAAGTACTAGATACTCAAGATGTCCATAACCGGGGACACGGCTAACCATGATTAGTTTATACACTCTGCAGAGGTTTGCGCACTTTTCCCCACAAGACTCGATCTCCTCCGTTGGGATTCTCGCACTACATGGTGTTTGAGAAACGGATGACCGAGACATAGTCTTTCAGAAGCGCTAACACCTTACGATCGGGTAGACCGTTACACCTACTTTCCCCTACATCTGCTAGTCTACCACTGTAAGAGTTCACACAACTTAGTGAACTATGCTAGAGCCCATAGTAGCTTGTGGCTGCACACGGAAGTTTCTAGCATGAATAATCTCATGATCCCTTTGAGCCTGGGTGGCGGTCCAAAAGAAAATAGGCAATCGCTGGAATATCCAGGTGCCTCAATCCACCCAGATGTGTATTTAAGTTGTCACCTTAGATAAAACCATTGATTTAACAAACTCACATCTGTCATGGATTTCACTCACCCAATCCACGTATACTAGCATAGCATGGCATAATAAGCAAACGTAGAAGTAACTCCCAAAGGTTTGATAATAACAGGTAATAGGTACTACCTCATCTACTTCCCAAACCCATAATTTAATTAGATCCTAATCATGCAATGTGTGAGGATTGATCTAATGCAATAAAAACTGGGTAGTAGGAGGTATGATCAAAGTGTTACTTGCCTTGCTGATGAACCGGGAAACCTAGCGATTCGAAGTAGCAAGCGTCTCACTCTAGGTACTCTATCGCAAACAAACAAGCATACAATAAGTACTCAACTAATGCACTGGTAAAACTCAAATAAGGGATCTGACCAGAAAGTTCAACTTAAGAACTCCGGTTGGCAAAAAGAACCAAATCGAACGAAGCAACGAAAGACAAACGGCAAAAGAAACAGGCTTCGTTTACTATTCTGGATCTAGGGAAATTTTTATAGAGGCAAAAACTTGTTTGAGTTGATTAAACGGAAAGAGGGTTTCGAGACGAAACTCCAGGCGCTTGAATCGCCTGATTCCGATAAACGAGCGAAAAGTTATACTAGAACGAAAACCGGATTAGGAATCACGATCAGAAAAATCGCGGATTTAATCCGTGAAAAGAAAAGCGACGAACAGATTAACGAACGAACGTTCATTATCTGGATCTAAACGATGAACGCATTCGTTAAAATGAACGAACAAGCGAACGCTCGTTAATTAACTAAACCGAAAATAAAAACCGATCTAACGAAAAAAACGGATCTAAAAAAACCGACGAAAAACCGACGGAAAAACCGAACGGTTTTTCTAAAAAAACGGCAGCGGGGCAACCTCGGCGTGCGGGTCTGCCAGCGGCGGCGCGGGCGGCGGGGGGCGGCGGCGGCGCTAGGGTTGGGCAGCTCGGGCGGCTAGGGTTTGGGGCGGCTCGGGCTGGGCTCCCCGGAAATAAAAACCGATCTAACGAAAAAACGGATCTTAAAAAACCAACGAAAAACCGAAGGAAAAATAGAACGGTTTTTCTAAAAAACGATGGCGGGGCAACCTCGGCGTGCGGGTCCGGCGGTGGGCGGCGGCAGCGCGGGCGGCGGGCGGTGGCGGCGCGGGCGGCAGCGGCGCTAGGGTTGGGCATCTCGGGCGGCTAGGGTTTGGGGTGGCTCGGGCTGGGCTCCCCCGGCTTATAAAGGCCGGCCGGGCCAGGTGTCCTGGTCGGACACGGCCCGGTAGATCGGTTCGACTTTTTTTTAAACATTACGCTCAGAAAAAAAACAAAAGGAATACTAAAAGGACTCCAAAAATCCCGAAATAAATTTTCCCCGGCTTCTAAAATCAAGCCGCACAGGATGAGCATTTATTTGGGGCCTAAATGCAATTTTGAAAAACGTGCATTTTTCCTAAATTCAAATAAAATAGCAAATAAAACCAAAATAAATCTTATTTGATTTTATTATTAAATCCTCAATATTTCTTTGCTTTGGGAAAGTCATTTTATTCCCTCTCTCATAGTTTGATAATAGAAATAATTGAAGATAAAATAAATAAAATCAAATGATCCTATTTTCAAAATTTGAAAAACTCAAATATAAAAATAACGAAATCCCCAACTCTCTGCGAGGGTCCTTAAGTCGCGTAGAATTTCTAGGATCAACCAAAATGCAATAAAATATGATATGCAATAAAATATGATATGCAATAAAATATGATATGCAATAAAATATGAACTCCTGACAATCCTTCGGGCAATTCCAACTTATAAGATACTTCTCCCATATGCTCCAAAACCTTGTATGAGCGTACAAAACGTGGCGCTAATTTCCCTTAACTTCAAAATGCTTAACTCCTCGAAGTGGAGATACTCGAAGATAAACTCGGTCTCTGACTTCGTAAACTGTCTCCTTGCGTTTAGAATCTGCGTAGCTCTTCTGCCTGGATTGGGCTACCTTGAGCCTATTGCGAATCAATTTCACTTTCTATCCAGACTCCTTAATCAGATTCGGTCCAAACAACTGTCGGTCTCCAATTTCATCCCATGACAATGGTGTTCTGCACCTTCTTCCGTACAAAGCTTCAAAAGGGGCCATCTTCAAACTGGATTGATAACTGTTGTTGTAAGAGAACTCTGCATATGGCAAATTCTCGTCCCAACTAGATCCGTAATCTAGCGCACAAGCTCTCAGCATATCCTCCAAAATATGATTGACTCTCTCGGTCTGTCCATCTGTCTGCGGATGGAAAGCTGTACTAAACTCTAGCCTAGTACCCAAAGTTTCATGCAATTGATTCCAGAACTTTGAGGTAAACTGGGTTCCTCTATCTGACACAATGCTCCTTGGAACTCCATGCAGACATACGATCCTGGTCATGTATATCTTTGCCAACTTGGCACTAGTATAGGTAGTCTTAATTGGGATGAAATGAGCTACCTTCGGCAAACGATCAACTACAACCCATATCGAGTCGTAGCCTAAACGATTTCTGGGCAATCCTGTGATAAAATCCATGCCTAACTTATCCCACTTCCATTCGGGTATCGGCAATGGTTGTAGCAATCCTGCTGGCTTCTGATGTTCTGCCTTTACTCTCTGACATACATCACAAACTGCTATGTACTCCGCAATATCCTTCTTCATTCTGGTCCACCAGAAAGTATCCTTCAAATCCAAATACATCTTGGTATTTCCTGGGTGAATCGAATATGGTGAATCATGGGCCTCTTGCAGAATCAACTTCCTGATCTCCGGGTCATTGGGCACATAAACACGGTCTTCAAACCATAAGGTATCGTGCTCATCCTCACGAAATCCTTTAGCTTTTCCTTTGCTTATTTTCTCCTTAATAGAAGCAATATCCTTGTCAGTCTTCTGGGCTTCTCTGATCTTATCCATCAAAGTAGACTGAATCTCCAATGTTGCTACATAGCCTCTCGGGACTATCTCTAAACATAGCTCACAAATATTTTCGGCTAACTCTCTTGGTAAATCTCCCGTCATTAAAGTGTTGACATGGCTTTTACGGCTCAACGCATCAGCTACTACGTTAGCCTTTCCGGGGTGATAATGCAATCTCATATCATAATCCTTGATGAGCTCCAACCATCTCCTTTGCCTGAGATTCAACTCCTTCTGCGTGAAAATATACTTCAAACTCTTGTGATCCGTGTATACCTCACAATGGTTTCCAATGAGAAAGTGTCTCCAGGTTTTCAATGCATGCACTACGGCTGCTAACTCCAAATCATGCGTAGCATAATTCAACTCATGAGGCTTAAGCTATCATGAGGCATATGAAACAACTCTTGCTTCCTGCATAAGCACTGCTCCAAGTCCTCGACGTGAAGCATCGCAATACACCTCATAATCCTTGGTCTGATCTGGCAGAATCAACACTGGTGATGTAACCAAACATTTCTTCAACTCCTGGAAACTGGCCTCACATTCCTCAGTCCATATGAACTTGGTATCCTTCTTCAACAACTCCGTCATAGGCTTTGCAATCTTCAAGAAATTTTCAATAAACCTCCGGTAGTATCTTGCGAGTCCAAGAAAACTCCGGATCTCTCCAACTGTTGTTAGCGCTTCCCAATTTGTCACAGTGTCAATCTTGGTGGGATCTACTGTTATACCTTCTCCGGATATAATGTGTCCGAGAAATCCAACTTCCTTCAACCAAAACTCACATTTGCTAAACTTGGCATATAACTGATGTTCTTTGAGCTTACCAAGTACCAAACGCAAATGCTCCTTATGCTCCTCTTCATTTTTTGAGTATACTAGGATATCATCAATGAACACCAAGATGAACTTATCCAACAACTCCATAAACACTTTGTACATCATGTTCATAAAATAGGCAGGTGCGTTAGTCAGACCAAATGACATAACCATATACTCGTACAGTCCATACCTGGTGGTAAAAGTTGTCTTATGTATATCCTGTTCTCGAATCTTCAACTGATGGTATCCTGATCGTAGATCGATCTTGGAAACTACCTTAGCTCCTTGCAATCCATCAAACAGATCATTGATCATCGATAGTGGGTACTTGTTCTTGATGGTTACTTCATTCAATCCTCGATAATCAACAACCATCCTTAACGATCCATCCTTCTTTTCCACTAGTAGTACTGGCGATCCCCAAGGCGAAGAACTTGGGCGAATATAACCTTTATCCAGTAACTCCTTAATCTGCTTCTTAATCTCTTCCAAATCCTTTGTGGGCATCCTATATGGTCTCTTAGATATTGGCCCTGTGCCTAACAAAAGCTCAATCAAAACTCAATATCTCTATCCGGTGGCATGCCTGGCAACTCCTCTGGAAATACATCTGAGAAATCCTTCACTACTGGTACTTCCTCCTGCACAACTCCTGTTAAGAAATTTACTTGAGTCCTCTTTGGCACATGCCGGGATACATACTTGATCATTCTTCCTTCTGGGGTGGTAAGCAAAATTGACTTACTGGCGCAATCGATGTTTCCTCCATACATCGACAGCCAATCCATACCCAGGATTACATCCAAACCTTGTGATTCCAAAATGATTAAATCCGAGGGAAACACATGCCTACCTATACTCAATGGCACTTGAAAACATCCCTTGCTAGCCATACTCCGCTCCTGGTGAGCTTACTAACATAGGGGTTCTAAGAACTTTGGTGGGCAGGTTATACTTATCCACAAATCCCCTTGATATGTATGAATGCGATGCACCAGTATCAAAAAGAACGAGTGCAGTAAATGAATTAACCAAAAACTTACCGATTACTGCATCCGGCTGCTGTTCAACCTCCTACACGTTAACGTGGTTCACCTGTACCCTGTTGAAAGGGTTTGGCTTCTTCCCAGAGCTTCCATTGCCATTTCCATTCTAGGATTCAGGACATTCATTGGCATAATGTTCGGTCTTCTGGCACTTGAAACAAGTGACTTGGCTCAGGACTCTCTTGGCTAGGATTGATGGGTTGGTGCGGTTCTGGCCATTGCTTCCTCCATTCCCATTACCATTCTTGGTGCCATTGTGTTTGTGCGAGCTACCTCCTACATGGGTATGCTGAAAATGTCCTCCCGGTCTAGGGGTAAAACATGGCTTCTACTGAGCTCCTGAATTGTACTTCCCTTGTCCATACTTCCTCTTGCGGTTCTCAATCTGCTGCTGCTTCCCTTCAATCATGAGAGCATGATCTACCAACTCCTGGTAGTTATTGAAAGTTGCTACCATCAACTGCATGCTCAACTCATCATTCAGTCCTTCCAGAAACTTCTCCTGCTTAGCTGCATCCGTAGCAACATCATCCAGGGCATAACGTGCTAACTTACTAAAGTCCTCCACATACTGGCCAACTGTCCATCCTCCTTGGCGCAAGTTGCGAAACTCTCGCTTCTTCATGGCCATAGCTCCTGCTGAAACATGGGCAGTACAGAAAGCCTGCTGGAACTGGTCCCATGTGACAGTGTCAATAGGGAAAGTGGCGGTGAAATTCTCCCACCATGATGCTGCGGGTCCATCAAGCTGGTGTGCGGCAAACTTCACCTTTTCCGCATCTGTGCATCCTACTGTGGTCAACTCCCTTGCTGTCTCGCGGAGCCAATTATCTGCTACTATTGGCTCGGTGCTACTGGAAAACACCGGCGGATTCAGCCTAAGAAAACGGGCTAAGTGATTAACAGGTGGTGGTGGTGGTGGTGGGTTGTTGTTGTTGTTCCCCTGATTCTGATTCTGGACTAGCAACTCCATCAATGTGTTCTGCTGCTGGATCAACTGGGTGAGTTCCGATGGGAAGGTAAATCCGGGGTCACGTCTCGGAGGCATCTGAGGGTTTAGAAAAGATGACATTTAAGAATAGAGAGGGGTCTAGAGAGAAAACACTACCCATATGCACATGAGGCAAAAGCAAACAATTCACTTCATTCAATCAAACATGGGCATACAATCGATCTAACTATCGCAAAAGTGCTCGGACTACTATATTTACATGGTGGACTACTACTACTGTTGGGGTGGTCTACTAGAAATATTCTTCGGTTGCAGACTCCATGATATCTGCTCCAGCTTCATCAACATAGTCATCATCTGGATCCGAGTCGGTGTCGTCGATGATGATGTAGTCTTCCGGGCGAATCTCCTTGGCTTCTTCGTCTTCTTCTACTAGTGTAGGGCCTCCCATAAATATTGCAATCTTCTTGATCAGATCGTCATTCTTCTCCACTAATACTTTGATTTCCTCTTCATAATCTTCACGTGTAGCCTTGAGTTCTTCCTCCAGTTCCTTGATTCTTGTCCTCGCCTTCTTCAGATCTATCATGTTGGCACACATCTGGTTCTCCTGACCTCGAATGTGCTGGTTTAACACCTGGATAAAAGCTGCAATTGATCTATCCTTCCTGGTGCTGATCATCTCCCAGTGCTCATCTCGGCGCCCACAAATCTGGTAGATAGTATCCTTGAGATCATTGCGGTAAACTTCTCCAATGTGTCCCATGACGATGTGAGCTGCCATGCTCTTTCCTAGATTCCAGGTTGGTGCATCAAAAGAAAACTCTATGGGTTCAGTGACTGGCATGAACGTCCTTCCTGGAACTTGAACTTGAATCATCCAGCGCTCTTCTTCAGGTAAAGTGACATTGTAGGTCCCGATGAAGCTTGGTACTCATATGTTCAGGTATCTAGTGACTTCCTTCAAGTTACGTCCAAAGGGTGTATCTTCATCCGGTTGCGTGAACTTGTTCCTTGCATCCGCCATCCTAAAAGAGTAGAACAAATGAGAAGTCAGAATGAGAAGAGAGTGAGTAGTGATCTAGGACTTTAACTTACTGGTCGTGTCCTACAGTCAGCGTGTGCTCTGATACCATCTTGTAGCGACCAGACCTCAAACGGTCCAATCTCTGTGCTCAGGTGTCATCCCTGGATCAGTAATGCTGACACCACACAGTACTTGAAGGATTTATAACAGAGTAGCAATCACACACTTATTACATCGAGTGTCTCAAAAGAGAACTTATTACAATAAATATGGCTTAAGGCCATCTAATAACGATAACAGCGGAAGGCTTGGAAGATAAGTGAGTCCATCAACTCCAACGGCATCACTGAGTATAGAACCACGACCTAAAAGGCACCTTACTCATCGTCTGAAAAGTCTGCAACATGAACGTTGCAGCCCGAAACGGGTCAGCACATGGAATATGCTGGCAATGTAACACATAGAGAGCAATGAAAGAGTAATGCTATACTACATGCATATTTGGCTGGTGGAAAGCTCTATGGTTACAATTTTGCATAAAGCCAATTTTCCCTACTGCAAAGGAATTTTTTTTACTTAACTATCATGGTGGTTTTTAAACATTGAGAGTGTAGACACGCTCTCAATCCCAATTAAACATCAACATTAAAGCCCAACAAATTAATTAGAGTAACATGATGAGATTCACATGATAATCCAAGTACTAGATACTCAAGATGTCCATAACCGGGGACACGGCTAACCATGATTAGTTTATACACTCTGCAGAGGTTTGCACACTTTTCCCCACAAGACTCGATCTCCTTCGTTGGGATTCTCGCACTACATGGTGTTTGAGAAACGGATGACCGAGACATAGTCTTTCAGAAGCGCTAACACCTTACGATCGGGTAGACCGTTACACCTACTTTCCCCTACATCTGCTAGTCTACCACTATAAGAGTTCGCACAACTTAGTGAACTATGCTAGAGCCCATAGTAGCTTGTGGCTGCACACGGAAGTTTCTAGCATGAATAATCTCATGATCCCTTTGAGCCTGGGTGGCGGTCCAAAAGAAAATAGGCAATCGCTGGAATATCCAGGTGCCTCAATCCACCCAGATGTGTATTTAAGTTGTCACCTTAGATAAAACCACTGATTTAACAAACTCACATTTGTCATGGATTTCACTCACCCAATCCACGTATACTAGCATAGCATGGCATAATAAGCAAATGTAGAAGTAACTCCCAAAGGTTTGATAATAACAGGTAAAAGGTACTACCTCATCTACTTCCCAAACCCACAATTTAATTAGATCCTAATCATGCAATGTGTGAGGATTGATCTAATGCAATAAAAACTGGGTAGTAGGAGGTATGATCAAAGTGTTACTTGCCTTGCTGATGATCCGGGAAACCTAGCGATTCGAAGTAGCAAGCGGAGCACTCTGGGTACTCTATCGCAAACAAACAAGCATACAATAAGTACTCAACTAATGCACAGGTAAAACTCAAATAAGAGATCTAACCAGAAAGTTCAACTTAAGAACTCCGGTTGGCAAAAAGAACCAAATCAAACGAAGCAACGAAAGACAAATGGCAAAAGAAACAGGCTTCGTTTACTATTCTGGATCTAGGAAAAATTTTACAGAGGCAAAAACTTGTTTGAGTTGGTTAAACAGAAAGAGGGTTTCGAGATGAAACTTCAGGCGCTTGAATCGCCTGATTCCGATAAACGAGCGGAAAGTTATACTAGAACGAAAATCGGATCAGGAATCACGATCAGAAAAATCGCGGATTTAATCCGAGAAAAGAAAAGCGACGAACAGATTAACGAACGAACGTTCGTTATCTGGATCTAAACGATGAACACGTTCGTTAAAATGAATGAACGAGCGAATGCTCGCTAATTAACTGAACCAGAAATAAAAACCGATCTAACAAAAATGGATCTAAAAAAACCAACGGAAAAACCGAACGGTTTTTCTAAAAAACGGCGGTGGGGCAACCTCGGCGTGCGGGTCCAGCGGCGGCGCGGGCGGCGGCGGCGCTAGGGTTTGGCGGCTCGGGCGGCTAGGGTTTGGGGCGGCTCGGGCTGGGATCCCCCGGCTTATAAAGGCCGGCCGGGCCAGGTGTCCTGGTCGGACACGGCCCGGTAGGTCTGTTCGACTTTTTTTTAAAACATTACACAGAAAAAAACAAAAGGAATACTAAACGGACTCCAAAAATCCCGAAATAAATTTTCCCCGGCTTCTAAAATCAAGCCGCATTGGATGAGCATTTATTTGGGGCCTAAATGCAATTTTGAAAAATACGCATTTTTCCTAAATTCAAATAAAATAGCAAATAAAACCAAAATAAATCTTATTTGATTTTATTATTAAATCTTCAATATTTCTTTGTTTTGGGAAAGTCATTTTATTCCCTCTCTCATATTTTGATGATAGAAATAATTGAAGATAAAATAAATAAAATCAAATGATCCTATTTTCAAAATTTGAGAAAACTCAAATATGAAAATAATGAAATCCCCAAGTCTCTCCGAGGGTCCTTGAGTCGCGTAGAATTTCTAGGATCAACCAAAATACAATAAAATATGATATGCAATGATGATCTAGTGTATAATATTCGAAATTGGAAATTTGGGATGTTACATTGATCCAGTAAAAGTTTCCTTTTTTCAAATATGCGGTGTCGCACATAACAAGCATGCTCATCTAAAGATTTGCCCTCAACTAAGCTAGTTGGGGTTTCAGCACGAGGACATAGGGATCGAAGATGATCCAAGTAAAAAGCTTCAGGAGTGTGATAGATTTTGAGTGGTTCTTTAATCATTGGTGTAGTAGGTACAACTAATTTTTGCTATTTTGCGTTTCCTACCTGTCGTGGATTTGTCACTGCAGATGTCCTAGTGTGAGGACTTAGTCGTGAGCCCAACACATCTATGTGGTAGCTTGAGAGGGGTTGGTCGGAATCGAGAGACGCATGGTGGATCAACATACAAGACAAGGATTAAGACAGCTTCGGGCCCTAGGAAACATCATCCGGTAACAGCCCTACATGCTGTTTGTGGCTAGATCTCATTATGCTCATGAGGGAGACGCCGCATAAGCCGGCTCCCCTTTGTTATGTCTAGCCCTAGAGATTATTGCTTGTCCCTCTTGGGGTGCCCTGCCCCTCCTTATATATGTTGAAGGGGCGGTTTACATGACTAGTCCTAGTAGGATTAGGATTACTCTATTACAAATGGAGTCCTAGTCTTGCTTCCTTTGTAAGGGAATATTCTTTATGCTTTCCTTTAAAGCCGGCCCACCATCACATGAACCGGCCTACTTGCCCTTGGGCCTTGTCGTCCATCTGACCAGCCCGCCGGGTCTCCGATGAATCGTAAACCACTAGGTCCAAGCGGGTCGCCAGTGAGTCGCCAAGCTCTAGCCGGGTCATACATCCGGCGGTTTATACCGTGGGGTATATCCTCGATATTAGCCCCCAGTTTAATTTGGATTTATCCATGTTAAACTGATCCTGCAACATAAACACAAGAACAAATTTGACATGTTGTGCTCCGGGTTAAATATTCTTGTAAGCTGGCACCTGATCATCCTTAAGTCCTGGACATTTTCTCCTGGAAAATCCGGGTCAATAGGCCAGCTTCATAATCCATTTGCTGACATTGGCTCTTTTAAAGAAATATTATAAGAAATAATCCATTTGAGTCGGCCTTCAATGCTCTGACTTGACAAAAATATTGGTCTTGAAATATTCGACTGATATTCAGCCGACTTAAAGATGTAGATCTTGCTGATTTATGATTGGGAAAAATTGTCGGGTTATAAACAAATGATGCCGGGTCATGTAATTGTTGCTGATGCCGGGTTAATCTTATGATGACACCAGGTCATAAACTTTGTAGATTTCTTCGATAATAATATAATACCTGATTTGCTCAAAACTGAGAATTTGAAGTTATTCCTCCCTTATATGAATATCACTTGTAGCCCCCAAGTGTCGGGTTGTCATGCTTGCAGCAACCTGGGACTTGTAATTGCCTTATGCTCATAAAAATTTCAACCAGTGTAGCCCCCAAGGGCCGGGTCATTGTGCAATAATGAGTAGGGACTTTGTAAATATGATCATGTAAACTTGAGCAGCAACGTGTAGCCCCCAAGGGCCGGCTCAGTAAGATATTACTGAGCTGGAACTTTGTATATGATTCATTGATAATAACATCATATGATGTAATCTCCACCATAGGGCTTGAACCCGCGTCCCCAAGGTTAAGAGCTTTGTACTCTACCAACTGAGTAGTGGATCTTTCAATATACTGGATTAAGGCTTGTGTACCTTGAATTTTCGACAGGAGCAATTGGTAGCCCCCAAGGGCCAGCTCATTACAATGGGATGAGTCGGGTCTTTAATAAGTTGATCAAAAAATGACTTTACATTAGCCCCCAAGTGCCATGGTGCATGCTGGCAGTGACATGGGACTTGCATATTTGATGTTATCTCAATTTTAATAATGTAGCCCCCAAGTGCCGGGTCGTAAGCCTGCAACGACTCGGGACTATTCCCTCCATTGTAAAAATAAATCATGTCCATTAATAAAATAATAAACATTACGCTGAAGCGACTTTGAAGACCTCCATCATAATATTGGCTATTGATAACCATAATAAAAATCTAACCATGTTGGCTATTACAGATTTGAATAATATAATCCGGTTTGGAAAACCAGTTCTTGTGATATTGAATCGTACTGCCGGTTTAGGATACCTATGCAGTAAGGGTGATAACCCAATCTTTAGAAGCCAAAACTTCCAAATGTTTATGATTGTCATATATGGTGACTTTATCATCCAAAGTCAAGTCGGGTTAATCGAAACCACATATATGCTTCAGATATGAACAAAAAGGTCTCAAGACAAAACCAAAGATTGTTTTCAAAAAACTTAAGCCAAATAGAGAAAAAATGAGGCTTCTGATTCGGACACGATCAGTAAACCGGACCAAAAGGGGTTAAGCTAGGATTCGAATACGATCATGAAGCCCCCTAATTGGTTTGGCATTGCGCCGATCAAAAGGGTACCGGCAACTATGTTCTCTTTGGTTCGAATACGACCTATGTTTGAACAGGAAGCCCCCAAATGACCTTGAGAGTTTTTAACGACTCTGATTCGAATACGATCAAAGTCAGACACAAAAGGGGTTAAGCAATGATTCGAATACGATCAAGAAGCCCCCTAATGGGTTTGGCATTGCGTCGATCAAGAGGGTACTGACAGTTATGTTCTCTTTGGTTCGAATACGACCTATGTTTGAACAAGAAGCCCCCAAATGAGCTTGAGACTTTTTTAATGACTCTGATTCGAATGCGATCAAAGTCGGACACAAAAGGGGTTAAGCTAGATTCAAATACAATCAACCCCCAATGGTCTTTTGAAGCAGGGTACCTATGTTTGAGTTGTTCCTTGCAGCAGACTCTCTTTGGCCCCTTTAATTTTTCCTGAGAACTCGAGATTTGCGAGAGATAAATTCTTCTTAAACAAGAATTTTTCCGGACGGCCTTTAAACTGGCAACATTTATTGAGCTATGTCCATGTAGCCCTCGAGTCTTTAAGACGACTCAATGAGATGACCTTAGATTCTCCACAGTTGACCGTGATATATACCGGTTTGAGTCCTGCATGGGAGAACTTGCAAGCCATAGTAATTGCTCTTTTAAAGAAAGCAATATTTAATATAAAAATATACTGGTTGGATTTCACCTGATACGGTAAGCCAGTAATTGTCCACCGCGGAGTTGCTAATCGCCTTGGTGAAGCTAAAATCAATCATGGCCGAGTCGGCCACGGGAGCAGGTAGATGAGTCAGCCGCGGCGTTGTAAGCCAGCACGAGGGAGAGTCGGCCGCAGCGTTGTAAGCCGGCATGGTGGGAGAGTCGGCCGCGACGTTGTAAGACGGTGCGGTCGCGAGAAACGGCCACGGCGTTTGTAAGCCGGTGCGGGAGTCCGTTGAGTAACAACGACCACCTGTGTTGAATGATGTCGGCGTGCCTCCATCTCCGCGGTATAATGCCACTTTTGTAATGAATAATTCTCCCACATAAAAAATATAGCAGGGCGAAGTAGTTTTGCTTGGATAAATTAATATGTGATACGTCTCCAACGTATCTATAATTTTTGATTGTTCCATGCTATATTATATCCTGTTTTGGACATTATTGGGCTTTATTATACACTTTTATATTATTTTTGGGACTAACCTATTAACCTGAGGCCCAGCCGAGAATTGCTGTATTTTGCCTATTTCAGAGTTTCGCAAAAAATGAATATCAAACGGAGTCCAAACGGAATGAAACCTTTGGGAACATGATTTTCGGAACGAATATGATCCAGAGGACTTGGACCCTACGTCAAGCAATCAACCAGGAAGGCACAAGGTAGGGGGGGCGCCTACCCCCCTAGACGCGCCCTCCACCATTGTGGGGCCCATGTTTCTCCACCGACGTACTCCTTCCTCCTATATATACCTACGTACCCCCAAACTACCAGATACGGAGCCAAAACACTAATTCCACCGCCGTAACTTTTTATATCCATGAGATCCCATCTTGGGGCCTTTTCCGGAGCTCCGCCGGAGGGGGTATCGATCACGGAGGGCTTATACATAAGCACCATAGCCTCTCCGATGAAGTGTGAGTAGTTTACTTCAAACCTACGGTTCCATAGTTATTAGCTAGATGGCTTCTTCTCTCTTTTTGGATCTCAATACAAAGTTCTCCCCCTCTCTTGTGGAGATCTATTCGATGTAATATTCTTTTGCGGTGTGTTTGTTGAGAACGATGAATTGTGGGTTTATGATCAAGTTCATCTATGAACAATATTTGAATCTTCTCTGAATTCTTTTATGTATGATTGGTTATCTTTGCAAGTCTCTTCGAATTATCAGTTTGGTTTGGCCTACTAGATTGATATTTCTTGCAATGGGAGAAGTGCTTAGCTTTGGTTCAATCTTGCGGTGTCCGTTCCCAGTGACAGTAGGGGCAGCAAGGCACGTATTGTATTGTTGCCATTGAGGATAACAAGATGGGGTTTATATCATATTGCATGAGTTTATCCCTCTACATCATGTCATCTTGCTTAAAGCGTTACTCTATTCTCTTGAACTTAATACTCTAGATGCATGCTGGATAGCGGTCGATGTGTGGAGTAATAGTAGTAGATGCAGGCAGGAGTCGGTCTACTTGTCTCGGACGTGATGCCTATATACATGATCATACCTAGATATTCTCATAACTATGCTCAATTCTGTCAATTGCTAAACAGTAATTTGTTCACCCACGGTAATACTTATGCTCTCGAGAGAAGCCTCTAGTGAAACCTATGGCCCCCGGGTCTATTTTCCATTATATTAATCTTTCAATACTTAGTTATTTCCTTTGCCATTTATTTTACTTGCATCTTTATTTCTTTTATCATAAAAATACCAAAAATGTTATCTTATCATATCTATCAGATCTCACTCTTGTAGGTGACCTGAAGGGATTGACAACACCTTTATCGCGTTGGTTGCGAGGAGCTTATTTGTTTGTGTAGGTGCGAGGGACTCGTGCATGGCCTCCTACTGGATTGATACCTCGGTTCTCAAAAACTGAGGGAAATACTTACGTTGCTCTATTGCATCACCCTTTCCTCTTCAAGGGAAAACCAACGCAGTGCTCAAGAGGTAGCAAGAAGGATTTCTGGCGCCATTGTCGGGGAGTCTACACAAAAGTAAACATACCAAGTACCCATCACAAACCCTTATCTCCCGCATTACATTATTTGCCATTTGCCTCTCATTTTCCTCTCCCCCACTTCACCCTTACCATTTTATTCGCCCTCTCTCCCCATCCTCCCTCTCTTTCTCTATTCGCCTCTTTTTGCTTGTTTCTTGTTTGCTTGTGTGTTGGATTGCTTGCTTGTCATGATGGCTCAAGATAATACCAAATTATGTGACTTTACCAATACCAACAACAATGATTTTATTAGCACTCCGATTGCTCCTCTTACCGATGTCGAATCTTGTGAAATTAATGCTGCTTTGCTGAATCTTGTCATGAAAGATCTGTTTTCCAGTTCTGTATCGCGTTGGTTGCGAGGAGTTTATTTGTTTGTGTAGGTGCGAGGGACTCGGGCGTGGCCTCCTACTGGATTGATACCTTGGTTCTCAAAAACTGAGGGAAATACTTACGCTGCTCTGCTGCATCACCCTTACCTCTTCAAGGTAAAACCAACGCACTGCTCAAGAGGTACCAATATGTACTGAAAAATAAATAGGGTAAATAGCACCTTGTATTTTTCGCAGGTATGTGGGTGCGGCCGTTAACGCGCACTTGGTCTCCACGTATGTGCAAAAACCGGCGGCGAAGCCACCGGTGTGTGCGTCGCAGGCGCATGGGCGCCAAAGAGAATCCGGGTGCGGCCAAACCGAGAAGGCGCACCGGCGGGTCAACGAGGCGAGACCCGGTAGCGGAGATACGCTGGCGTGGTACGACCATAGTTACGGCAAAATCGAGTCCTCGTTCTTCTTCGGGTCGTAGTTGCTTTAACCAACCCAGCTGCTCTCTTCTTCTCTGTATTTCTTCTGACCAAATGGTTTTGGCCAGGTTTACTTTGGTCATACATAACGATTGTCACCAGCTGGTGGTACTCTGGTTTCATGGAGTTCTCGTACCACCATCTAGTGGTTCTAGTGATTGTCAAATTTTGAGACTTGTGTGCCAATAAACAATGTAGTGGAGATCTTTTGCATTCTCTGTTTTCCATGTATGCGCCTGACCGAAACGTCCCCGTCCACAGAGACACCTCCTGCCATACCATATTCATGTCTCGGACTCGCTCTCCTTCTCCTTGTTCTTTCTTTTCTTCTTTGGTAAATAGCTGCAGCTGGAGTGCTTAAAAACGGATTCTGCGGACAACTTAGACGCGGGCACGGCGGCTCAGCAGAAACAAGTAGGGATGGAGTCTAGCACGACAGGTAGCGATGCCGGCTCTATGTAGAGGAGGTCGGCTTACCGACGGAGCCACAGGTCATGACCCGTTGGTGCAGAAACGCGTGAGGCGGTGCAGGAGAGGCAGCACCACCAAATCACGGGGCGCGTCCGGGTCAGCTCGGTGAAGAAGACGACGGCAACTAGCAGCAGTGTGTGATGGCAAAGTGACCCAGAGCCGAGGGATCTTGAAGGAATAACAGCGGCAGAGGTGCTTCGAATCTGCAGCGATGACCCAGAAACAGAGGCCATGCGGGGGTCGAACCGGCCGTTGATCCACAGCAGCAGCCCGGAGGCAGGGCCAGGGCAGCTCGGCGAAGAAGCAAAAGCGGCAAGGCACCGTTTGACGAAGGGCCCCCAGTAGTGGCTCAAACCAACAGGGGCACGACACAGTGGCTCAGAGCCCCGGGCGCGAGCCCCCGTGAGGGCAGCTCAAGGCGGGACAGCGGCGGACGGGCCCTCGGACAACGGCACCGCAACCGGGTGGCAAGCCAAAGCCAGAGGCCCGAACCGGCCGAAGCAGCGGCAGTGACTTTGGCGGCTCGGTGATGCATGGGCGGCTCGGCCCGGACGGAGAACAGTAGCTTGGTGATACAGGTCGGCAATGGCTTAGACACGACTGGGGAGGAACAAGACTGAGGCGACGGTGGCCGGGGCGGCTCACAGGCGTCTCAGTAAAGATGCATTGGAGGCCGACGCGGACTTTGGAACCATGGGTGTCAGCGGCTTGGAGCATAAGCCAGGGCGCTTGGCGACCAAGACGACGACGACTTGAAGTCGTACGCGAAGCTAGGCCATTAGGGCGAGCCAGCGGAGGTGGAGGCGGCCAGCACGATGGTAGACGGTCAACGAGGCACCGGCGGATCGAGGCTGCGCTAGGGTCATAGCAGCCCGGGTCGCGCTCGGAGCTGTGGTGATGGAATAGGTCGGGAATTGATGAGGCAGCTGGCTTTTCTTTCCATATTTTTCAAGATACAGTTGACCCTCTGCTTCAGGGGAGGAAAGTGGCCCCTTATGAATTGTTTGCTTAAACTATGAATCATCGTGTATGCCAATTCTGATTGGAAACAACACTTTGGACTTGATTTTGGTCTATCCTCGGATTGGATGCATCTATCTCGGCGAGTTTCTGTTAATTCTATAGAAAACGCCCAGGCAAGGAACGATGGCGATGTTAGGTCCCCGGCTGTATGAAAATAATCTCTTCACACGCGGCTGCTGTTCCGCCGGCTCATGGCGTTCCTCGATTGAAATCCAGTCGGTTTCGCCGACGTACACCCTAATCTCTTGAACTTTTTCTTTGTTCAATTGATTGTGAGCTTCTCGATCCCTGAGAGAAATCCCTTCAAGAACTCAACACCACCGTGCGCAAGCCCCACGGTGGGCGCCAACTGTCGTGGCTTTGTCACGGCAGATGTCCTAGTGTGAGGACTTAGTCGTGAGGCCAAAACATCTATGTGGTAGCTTGAGAGGGGTTGGTCGGAATCGAGAGACGCATGGAGGATTAACAAATAAGACAATGATTTAGATAGCTTTGGGCCTCGGGAAACATCATCCGTAACAACCCTACATGTTGTTTGTGGCTAGATCTCATTATACTCATGAGGGAGATGCCGCATAAGATAGCTCCCCTTTGTTATGTCTAGCCCTAGAGATTATTGTTTGTCCCTTTTGGGCTGCCCTGCCCCTCCTTATATATGTTGAAGGGGCGGTTTACATGACTAGTCCTAGTAGGATTAGGATTACTTTATTACAAGTGGAGTCATAGTCTTGCTTCCCTTGTAAGGGAATATTCTTTATGCTTTCCTTTAAAGTCGGGCCACCATCACATGAACCGGCCTACTGGGCCTTGGGCCTTGTCGTCCACCTAACCCACCCGCCGGGTCTCCGATGAATCGTAAACGCCAGATCCAAGCGGGTCACCAGTGAGTCGCCAAGCTCTAGCCGGGTCATACATCCGGCGGTTTATACCGCGGGGTATATCCCCGACACTACCAATAACTAAAGATTAAAAACAAGAGCACAAAATAAAAACTACTTAGTGATAAAGCAAACAAGCAGACAACAGAATATTCACCCCACACTATAACTCCTCGGCAACGGCGCGAGAAAAAGGTCTTGATAACCCACTAGTATAGGGGATCAATTGTAGCCTCGAGTGTCGAACCCAACGAGGAGCTAAAGGTAGAACAAATATTCCCTCAAGTTCTATCGACCACTGATACAACTCTAAGCATGCTTAACGTTCGCTTTACTTAGAACAAGTATGAAACTAGAAGTGCTTTGTAGGTGTTGTTGGATAGGTTTGCAAGATAATAAAGAGCGCGTACATAAAAAGTAGGGGCTGTTTAGATGAAGACACAACTAAGTTAGTTTTAGTAGAGAGCTTGTTGTCGCACAAGAAAGTTATTTGTTCCTAGGCAATCGATAACTAGACCAGTAATCATTATTGCAATTTCATTTGAGGGAGAGGCATAAGCTAACACACTTTATCTTCTTGGATCATATGCACTTATGATTGGAACTCTAGCAAGCATCCACAACTACTAAATATCATTAAGGTAAACCCAACCATAGCATTAAAGTATCAAGTCCTCTTTATTCCCATACAAAAACAACCTACTTACTCGGGTATGTGCTTCTGTCACTCACGCCACCCACCATAAGCAAATCATGAACATATTGCAAACCCTACATCACGGATCCCTCACACTTGTGCGACACTGAGAGCACCATAGGACAGCACCAATAATAAAACATGCAACTCAAACCAATCACGATCATCAATTAACCCATAGGACAAAATAGATCCACTCAAACATCATAGGATAGCCATACATCATTGGGAAATAATATATAGCATTGAGCACCATGTTTAAGTAGAAATTACAACGGGTAAAAGAGGGGTTACACCGCTGCATAGTGGGGGAAAGAGTTGGTGATGATGGCAGTGAAGTTGTTGGTGTAGATCATTGTCGTGATGATGGCCCCGACGGTGTTCCGGCGCCACCGGGAGAGAGGGGGAGAGAGCCCCCTTCTTCTTATTCTTCCTTGACCTTCTCCGTAGATGGGAGAAGGGTTTCCCCTATGGTCCTTGGTCTCCATGGCATGGGAGGGGCAAGAGCCCCTCCGAGATTGGATATGTGTCTCTCTCTGTTTCTGCCTTCCCAAATCTCGCCTTTCACCGTTTCTTATATTTTCGGAGATCTGTAACTCCGATTGGATTGAAATTTGAACATGATTTTTATCCGGATATTAGCTTTCTTGCGGCGAAAGAAGGGCACTAACTGCCTTACGGGGTGTCCACGAGGGTCAGGGGCGCGCCCCCTGCCTCGTGGCCCCCTCGAGCATCGTCTGGCATTGATTCCAGTTCCCAAAATTCACATATATTCCAAAAAAAATCTCTGTTGGTTTTTATCCCGTTTAGACTTTGTTTGATGTGGATTTTTTGCGAAACAAAAAACATGCAACAAACAGGAACTGGGACTGGGCACTGGATCTATATGTTAGTCCCAAATATAGTATAAAAAGTTGCCAAAAGTATATGAAAGTTGTATAATATTGGCATGGAACAATCAAAAATTATAGATACGATGGAGACGTATCATGATGAAGATAGAGCATAGCCAGACTATATGATTTTGTAGGGATAGCTTTATTTGGCCATGTTATTTTGAGAAGACACGATTACTTTATTAGTATGCTTGAAGTATTATTATTTTTATGTCAATATTAAACTTTTGTCTTGAATCCTTCGGATATAAACATTCATGCCACAATAAAGAAAATTACATTGATGATTATGTTAGGTAGCATTCCACATCGAAAATTCTGTTTTTATCATTTACCTACTCGAGGACGAGTATGAATTAGCTTGGGGTGGCTGAGACGTCTCCAACGTATCTATAATTTTTGGTTGTTCCATGATATTATATTATCTGTTTTGGATGTTTAATGGGCTTTAATATGCTCTTTTATATTATTTTTGGGACTAACCTATTAACCGGAGGCCCGGTGCCAGTTTCTGTTTTTTGCCTATTTTAGTGTTTCACAGAAAAGGAATATCAAACGGAAACCAAGTGGAGCGAAACCTTCGCGAGGATCTTTCTTGGAAAAAACGCAATCCAGGAGACTTGGAGTGGAAGTCTGGAAGTCCACAAGGTGGCCATGAGGTAGGAGGGCGCGCACCCACTCTCGTGGGCCTCACGGGGCTCCACCGACGTACTTTCGCCTATATATACTCTTGTACCCTAAAAACATCCAGGAGAGTCACGAAACCACTTTTCCACCACCGCAACCTTCCGTACCCGTGAGATCCCATCTGGGGCCTTTTCTGGCGATTTGCCGGAGGGGGGATCGATCACGGAGGGCTTCTACATCAACACCATAGCCTCTCCGATGAAG
Organism: Triticum dicoccoides; assembly: GCF_002162155.2. Lineage (NCBI taxonomy): Eukaryota > Viridiplantae > Streptophyta > Magnoliopsida > Poales > Poaceae > Triticum > Triticum dicoccoides. The sequence goes on along the minus strand of NC_041384.1, from coordinate 228,215,182 downwards.
CGTGAGTAGTTTACCACAAACCTTCGGGTCCATAGTTATTAACTAGATGGCTTCTTCTCTCTCTTTGATTCTCAATACAAAGTTCTCCTAGATGTTCTTAGATATCTTTTCGATGTAATATTCTTTTGCGGTGTGTTTGCCGAGATCCGATGAATTTTGGATCTATGATCAAGATTATCTATGAATATTATTTGGTTCTTCTCTGGATTCTTATATGCATGATTTGTTATCTTTGTAAATCTCTTTGAATTATCGGTTTCGTTTGGCCTACTAGATTGATCTTTCTTGCAATGGGAGAAGTCCTTAGCTTTGGGTTCAATCCTGCGGTGTCCTTTCCCAGTGACAGTAGGGGCAGCAAGGCACGCATTGTATTTTTGCCATCGGGGATAAAATGATGGGATTTATATCATATTTCTTGACTTTATCCCTCTACATCATGTCATCTTGGCTAGTGCGTTACTCTGTTCTTATGAACTTAATACTCTAGATGCATGCTGGATAGCGGTCGATGTGTGGAGTAATAGTAGTAGATGCAGAATCATTTCGATCTACTCGACACGGACGTTATGCCTATAATCATAATCATTGCCTATATATTCTCATAACTATGCACTCTTCTATCAATTGCTCGGCAGTAATTTGTTCACCCACCGTAATTTATGCTATCTCGAAAGAAGCCACTAGTGAAACCTATGCCCCCCGGGTCTCTTTCTTATTATATTGCATCTCTTTTATTTACATCGCATCTCGTTTTATTATTTTTCAATCTTTACATTCCAATATGTACAACAAAAATACCAAAAATATTTATCTTATTATCTTTATCAGATCTCATTTTTGTAAGTGGACGTGAAGGGATTGACAACCCCTTTATCGCGTTGGTCGCAAGGTTCTTGATTGTTTATGCAGGTACTAGGTGACTTGAGTGTTGTCTCCTACTGGATTGACACCTTGGTTCTCAAAACTGAGGGAAATACTTAAGCTACTTTGCTGCATCACCCTTTCCTCTTCAAGGGAAAACCAACGCATACTCAAGAGGTAGCAATTGACAACCCCTTTATCACGTTGGTTGCAATGTTCTTGATTGTTTGTGCAGGTGCTAGGTGACTTGTGCGTTGTCTCCTACTAGATTGATACCTTGGTTCTCAAAACTAAGGGAAATACTTATGCTACTTTGCTGCATCACCCTTTCCTATTCAAGGGAAAACCAACCATGCTCAGGAGGTAGCAACTACTAATACTCCTGAATATTCTTTGGCTCCCCTTCTGTCAAATCAATAAATTTGGGTTGAATACTCTACCCTCGAAAACTGTTGTGATCCCCTATACTTGTGGGTTATCAAGACCTTTTTCTGGCGCCGTTGCCGAGGAGCATAGCTCTATTCTCTGAGCCACTTGGGATTTATATTTGTTGATCACTGATACGTTTCCAACATATCTATAATTTTTTATTGCTCCATGCTATTATATTATCTATTTTGGATGTTTTATATGCATTAATATGCTATTTTATAAGATTTTTGGGACTGACCTATTAACCTAGAGCCCAGTGCCAGTTTTTGTTTTTTTCATTGTTTTAGAGTTTCACATAAGCGGAATACTGAATGGAGTCCAAACAGAATAAAACCTTCGCGGTGATTTTTCTTGGACCAGAAGACACCCGGGAGACTTGGAGTGAAAGTCAGAAGAGCCACGAGGTGGCCACAAGGGTGGCGGGAGCGCCCAAGGGGGTGGGGCGCGCCCCCAACCATGTGGGCCCCTCGGTGATCTCATGACCTAGATCTTCCCCCTATATATACTTATATCCCAAAAGCTTCCAGGACAGCCAAGAAACCACTTTTCCATCACCGCAACCTTCTGTACCCGTGTGATCCCATCTAGGGGCCTTTTCCGGCATCCTGCCGGAGGGGGATTCGATCACGGAGGGCTTGTACATCAACACCATTGCCTCTCCGATGAAGCGTGAGTAGTTTACCACAGACCTACGGGTCCATAGCTAGTGGCAGGATGGCTTTCTCTCTCTCTTTGATTCTCAATACAGAGTTCTCCTCGATGGTCTTGGAGATCTATTTGATGTAATACTCTTTTGCGGTGTGTTTGCCGAGATCTGATGAATTGTGGATTTTTGATCAGCTTATCTATGAATATTATTACAATCTTCTCTGAATTCTTGTATGCATGATTTGATATCTTTGCAAGTCTCTTCGAACTATTTATTTGGTTTGGCCAACTAGATTGGTTTTTCTTGCAATGGGAGAAGTGCTTAGCTTTGGGTTCAATCTTGCACCCCTAGTGCTTTATCATTATAGGATTAGATGCACACCCACTTAGTTTTCATATTGAGCTTTCGTACACTTATAGCTCTTAGTGCATTTGTTGCATGGAAATCCCTACTCCTCACGTTGATATTGACTGATGGGCATCTCCATAGCCCGTTGGTTAGCCGCATCGATATGAGACTTTCTTACCTTTTGATATGTGTTTTTCTTGGAGCGTCTTGTATGATATGAGTCTTTGCTTGTTTTATTTTGTGTTTTAAGTCATCAATCCTTGCTGGACACACCTATTTGAGAGAGCCAAAATTATGTCATGACTTGTTAGAATTGCTCTCCATGCTTCACTTAAATCTTTTATGAGCTTGGACTTGCTCTAGTGCTTCACTTATATCTTTTTGAGCATGGTGTGCTTAGTATTTTTGAAGAAATGCTCTCTTGCTTCACTTAGATTTATTTGAGAGTTAGTAAAATTTTGAAGAAATTTTCTCTTGCTTCACTTAAATTATTTTGAGAGAAATAAATATTATGATTATGATCTTCACTTATATTTGTTTGAGCTTATGAAAAGCAACACATGAAAATTAGTACCAAAGTGATAGATATCCAAGAAGGATAAAGAAAATAAAAATGTTAAGAAGATCATTGGACAAAAAAAAACTTGATTCTTAGTAATAGTTTTGAGATATGATGATGTGATATGTGAGTTATGTTGATGAGTAATTATGCTCTAGTAGGAATATTGGTGTTAAGGTTTGTGATTCCCGAAGCATGCATGTATAGTCTCTCGTTATGCTATGATGTTGTAGCATGATTTATTTTTGATTTTCTTCCTTATGAGTGGCGGTCGGGGACGAGCGATGGTCTTTTCCTACCAATCTATACCCCTAGGGGCATGCGTAGTAGTACTTTGCTTCGAGGGCTAATAAACTTTTGCTATAAGTATATGAGTTCTTTATGACTAATGTGAGTCCATGGATTATACACACTCTTACATTTTTGCAATTTTCTAGCCTCTACGGTACCGTGCATTGCCCTTTCTAGCCTCATTATATCTTCCTCAAAACAGCCACCATACCTACCTATTAAGGCTTTTCCATGGCCATTCTGAGATATATTGCCATTCAACTTCACCGCTTCCGTTTGATGACTTGATCATTCATTATCAAATTTCTTTGCATGATCATATAGCTAACATAGTGTTTGTGGCTCAGCCACCGTTCATCATTTTTCATACATTTTACACTAGATCATTGCCAGAGGCATTCAAATAGAGTCATATTTTGTCATAGGTATCGAGTTGTAATTTTTATTTCTTTTGAGTTATAAGTAAATAGAAGTGTGATGATCACCATTATGCATTTTTAGAGTACTGCCCCAGTGAGGAAAGGATGATGGAGACTATGATTCCCCCACAAGTCGGCATGAGACTCTGGACAATGAGACAAGAAAAAAGAAAAAAAAAGAGAACAGATAAAAAAGAAAAAAGAAAAAAAGAGAAAAGAAGAAAGAAAAAAAGGAAAGAAAGAAAAGGGAAAAAAATAAAAAACAAAAAACAAAAAGAAAAATAATAAACAAAGAGAGAAGGGGCATTGCTAGTATCCTTTACCACACTTGTGCTTCAAAGTAGCACCATGTGTTTCATATGGAGAGTCTCCTATGTTGTCACTTTCATATACTAGTGGGGATTTTTCATTATAGGATTAGATGAACACCCACTTAGTTTTCATATTGAGATTTCATACACTTATAGCTCTTAGTGCATTCATTGCATGGCAATCCCTACTCCTCACATTGATATCGACTCATGGGCATCTCCATAGCCTGTTGGTTAGCCGCATCAATGTGAGACTTCCTTACCTTTTTGTCTTCTCTATATTTACCCCTATCATCATGCTCTATTCCACCGGTAGTGCTATATCCATGGCTTGCGCTCATGTATTGCATAAGAGTTGAAAAAGCTGAAGCGCGTTAAAAACTACGAACCAATTGCTCGGCTTTTCATCGGGGTTGTGCATGATAATACTTTATGTTAAGAAAACAGAGCATGACAAGACTATACGATTTTGTAGGGATAACTTATTTTAGCAATGATATTTTTAAAGACATGGTTGCTTATTGATATGCTTGAGTATCTAAATTATTATGTCAAAACTAGACTATTGCTTTGAATCACATAAAAGTCCAATTGTCCATGCTATAAAGAAAAGAATATGATATGACATGATAGGAAGCACTCCACATGAAATTTTTTGTTTTTATCACTTACCTACTCGACAATGAGTAGGAGTTAAGCTTGGGGATGCTGATACGTCTCCAACGTATCTATAATTTTTTGATTGTTTCATGCTATTATATTATCAATCTTGGATGTTTTATAATCATTTTATAGTCATTTTATATCATTTTTTGGTACTAACCTATTGACATGGTGCCAAGTGCCAGTTCTAGTTTTTTCCGTGTTTTTTACATAACTGAAAATCAATATCAAACGGAGTCCAAATGCCATGAAACTTTACGAAGATTTTTTATGGACCAGAAGGAACAAGTTGCGCCCTGGTTGCACCTAGGGGAGTCCCGAGGAGGGGACAACCCACTAGGGCGTGCCAGGAGACCCAGGCATGCCCTGGTGGGTTGTGCCCAGCTCGGGTGCCCCCGGACCACCTCTTTGCTCTATAAATACCCAAATATTCCAGAAACCCTAGGGGAGTCGACGAAATATTCATCTAGCCGCCGCAGAGTCCAAAACCACCAGATCCAATCTAGACACCATATCGGATGGGGTTCACCACCTCCATTGGTGCCTCTCCGATGATGCGTGAGTAGTTCTTTGTAGACCTTCGGCTCCGTAGTTAGTAGCTAGATGGCTTCATCTCTCTCCCTTGATTCTCAATACAATGGTCTCTTGGAGATCCATATGATGTAACTCTTTTTGCGGTGTGTTTGTTGGGATCTGATGAACTTTGAGTTTATGATCAGTCATATCTTTTCATATCCATGAAAGTTATTTGAGTTTCTTTGATGTCTTATATGCATGATCTCTTATAGCCTTGTATTTCTTCTCCGATATTTGGGTTTTGTTTGGCCAACTTGATCTATTTACCTTGCAATGGGAAGAGGTGCCCAATAGTGGGTTCGATCTTACGGTGCTTGATCCTAGTGACAGAAAGGGAACCGACACGTATGTATCATTGCTACTAAGGATACAAAGATGGGATCTACATCTATGCAATATATAAACAGATCTTATCTATATCATGTCATCGTTCTTATTGCATTACTCCGTTTTCCCATGAACTTAATACACTAGGTGCATGCTGGATAGCGGTCGATGTGTGGAGTAATAGTAGTAGATGCAGGCAGGAGTCGGTCTACTAATCTTGGATGTGATGCCTATGTAATGATCATTGCCTGGATATCATCATAATTATTTAAGGTTCTATCAATTTCCCAACAGTAATTTGTTTACCCGCCATTTGCTATCTTTCTCGAGAGAAGCCACTAGTGAAACCTACGGCCCCCGGGTCTTCTTCCTCATATATTTGCTTGCGATCTACTTTTCCTTTGCATTTTTTTCCAGATCTATTAAACTAAAAATACAAAAATACTTTGCTGCACTTTATTTTATTTGCGATCTATTATTTCAATCTACTACAATTTTCTGGCATCGTTACCAGAAACGGATTAACAACCCCTTTAACACGTCGGGTTGCGAGGTGTTGTTATTTGTGTGCAGGTGTTGTTCACATTGTGTTGCTTGGTCCACCTAATGGTTCGATAACCTTGGTTTCTTCACTGAGGGAAATACCTACCGTCGTTGTGTTGCATCATCCCTTCCTCTTTGGGGAAATACCGACGTAGTCCTAGCAGACATGAGCTTTTCTGGTGCTATAGCCAGAGAGCAATCAAAAGGAATTTCTGGCACCGTTGCCGGGGAGGATCTTCTTCATAACTAGGTTCCTAATCACAAATTTGATCTCCTTGCAATTTACATTATTTGCCATTTGCCTCTCGTTTTCCTCTCCCCCAGTTCACAAAAATTTGTCGTTTTATTCTCCCTCTTTTTTATTTGCCTTTTTCTCGTCAGATCTTTTGTTTGCTTGTGTTGTCATGTGCCTTCTACATGCTTGCATGTTCGCTTGCTAAAAATCTATTGATATGGATCCCCATCCACTTGCTAATCTTTTTAAAATATCCAATCATGTTGAACCAATTGCTAGTGAGTTGAGTGCACTAGACTATCTTTATGAAGTTTTGCTTGAGATTCATGAATCTGAAAATTGTGATGAAGAAATTTATGAAGTGATTCATGATAGTATGCAAAATGATTTTACTATAAATTCTATTAAAGTCAATTGTGCTAATAATATGCAAAACCCAAGCTTGGGGATGCTAATTTTGCTATGTCTACTACTTTTTGCAATGATCATGATTGGGTTGTCGGGGAAACTGATCCACGAACATCTATGGGGCCGGAGGACCGAGCCCCTTTCGGTTCGGCGGGGGGCGGAGATCATACGAAGAGCAGATCGAGACGAAGCACACGAGCAGTTTACCCAGCTTCGGAGCTCTCCGGAGAGATAACACTCCTACTGCTGCTTGTTTGATTATCTTGTGTTCTTGCTCTAGAGAGAGAGCGTAGTGTTTTTCTGGGTTCCGAACCAGTCGAACCCCTCCTACGTTGCGCATGGGCCTCCTTTTATACGCTAAAGGGGTCACCGACAGGTGGCAACGCAGAGAAGGGTACAAATGTAAAAAGTGAGGTGGTTGGTACAGTTACTTGTATAGTGCACCCTACCTAACCCTGACGGCAGGGGACAAGGGCATTAAATGCCCATATGAGTCGCCCAAACAGTGCAGAAAAGGACCGTTAGGGGCACCACCGTTCGCCACGATGGCGATCTTGTCAGCTTCGCATGCCACTGCGCACCGCTGGCTGCACAGCCTCCCGCCACGCGCGCCTGGAGAGGCCCCCAGAGCGACACGTTGGTGGATGCGCTGGAGCGTGGGCACAGAGTGGCCACCTGCCGCGGCAAGCGCCTTGCCGCTGCTGTTATCTTGTCGGGTCCGGAAGCTTGTCGCTCACCGGGCCTCGAGGTACCTTGGTTGGTCTTCCCGGCAAGCTCCTCTTGCCAGGGCCTTGTTGCCTTGCCGGAGCGCGTGGCGCGTCATGGCAAGTTCCTTGGAGTGTCCTGGTTGGCCTTCCCGGCAAGCTCCTCTTGCCGGGGCCTTGTCTCCTGAGCTTAAATACTTTGTTCTTGAATGGCTCCAAGGGAACCACGGAGGATCTTGGCGTTCGCCCGGCAAGCCTTGCCGCGGGGTGCTGCAACTGCCCGTGCACAAGTTCGGGGTACTAGGATACCCCTATTCTAGTACACCGACATGGGGTGATTCTTCTTATGATCTTGAAAATTTATTTAAGCCAAATGATGAATATGTTTGCAATAATATTGAAAGTGGGTTTGGAAGAGTGTCAAATTTAGCTAAAAATAATCCCACATATTTGGAGAGTGTTGAATCTTGTGAAATATTTGATAAAGGTGGGCTTGGAGTGGTCATGACTTTATTTGATGATAATCCCACTATTTTGGAAGAGTGTCAACTTCGCATGCATGTGGTTCATGAAGAGAATATTTTATGTGATAGTTATATTTTTCAATTTGATCATGATCCTACATGTAATTATTATGAGAGGGGGAAATATGGTTATAGAAATTTTCATGTTACTGAATTACCTCTCGTTATGTTGAGATCGTCAGCATTTTATTCCTCTTCTTTGCATATGTTAGATGTTTCTTGTCTTGATGATTTGTTTGCTTATAAAATTCCTATGCATAGGAAGTATGTTAGACTTAAATGTGTTTGTCATGTGCTTCATGATGCTCTCTTCATTTCAACTATTATCTTTTGTGTGAGCATCATTGAAATCTTCTACCTAGCTAAGGGCGTAAAACTATAGCGCTTGTTGGGAGGCAACCCAATGAATAAATTTTATTTTTGCTTTTTGCTTCCTGTTCTTGTGTGTCAGCACAATTATGCTACTGTTATGATTTTTTATGTATTAACTAGTGTTTGTGCCAAGTAAATCCTTTAGGATCTTCTTGGGAGATAGTTGTTTGATCTTGCTGAAAAAACAGTAACTTTTATGCTCACGAAATTAATTTTCAATTTTTACCAGAGAACGCTAAAATACCCATTCCACTTGTAGTACATCAATATACAAATTTTTCAGGTAGTCCTAATTTTTCAGAATTTTTTGAGTTACATAAGTATTCGAAATAGTCAGATTACTACAGACTGGTCTGTTTTGACACATTATGTTTTCTTTGTGTTGTGTGCTTATTTTGATGGCTCAATGGCTTTCTTTGATGAGTTTTTGCCATAGAAAAGTTGGAATGTAGTAGATATAATACAATAACAAAATATGAACTGGTTTTATATAGCACTTATAGTAGTGGTTTATTATTCTTATACTAACGGATCTTATGAAGCTTTTGTTGAGTTTTGTGTGATTGAAGTTTTCAAGTTTTGGGTTATCTTACGATGGATGAAGGAAGGAAGGAAGAGTCTAAGATTGGGGATGCCCTGGCATCCCAAGCTATTATCCAAAAATTAGCAACCAACTAAGCTTGGGGATGCCCCCGAGTGGCATCCCCACTTTCCTCCAACAACTATCGGTATTTTACTCGAGACTATATTTTTATTCGTCACATGATATGTGTTTTTCTTGGAGATTCTTGTATGATATGAGTCTTTGCTTGTTTTATTTTGTGTTTTAGGTCATCAATCCTTGCTGGACACACCTATTTGAGAGAGCCAAAATTATGTCATGACTTGTTAGAATTGCTCTCTATGCTTCACTTAAATCTTTTATGAGCTAGGACTTGCTCTAGTGCTTCACTTATATCTTTTTGAGCATGGTGTGCTTAGTATTTTTGAAGAAATGCTCTCTTGCTTCACTTAGATTTATTTGAGAGTTAGTAAAATTTTGAAGAAATTCTCTCTTGCTTCACTTCAATTATTTTGAGAGAAAGAAATATTATGCTCATGATCTTCACTTATATTTGTTTGAGCTTATGAAAAGCAACGGATGAGAATTGGTCCCAAAGTGATAGATATCCAAGAAGGATAAAGAAAATAAAAATGTCATGAAGATCATTGGACAAAATAACTTCATTCTTAGTAATAGTTTTGAGATATGAAGATGTGATATGTGAGTTATGTTGATGAGTAATTATGCTCTAGTAGGAATATTGGTGTTAAGGTTTGTGATTCCCGAAGCATGCACGTATAGTCTCTCGTTATGCTATGATGTTGGAGCATGATTTATTTTTGATTGTCTTCCTTATGAGTGGCGGTCGGGGACGAGCGATGGTCTTTTTCTACCAATCTATCCCCCTAGGGGCATGCGCAGTAGTACTTTGCTTCAGGGCTAATAAACTTTTGCAATAAGTATATGAGTTCTTTATGACTATTGTGAGTCCATGGATTATACACACTCTTACCTTTTCACAATTTGCTAGCCTCTATGGTACCGCGCATTTCCCTTTCTCACATTGAGACATGGTGCAAACTTCGCAGGTGCATCCAAACCCCGTGATATGATACGCTCTATCACACATAAGCCTCATTGTATCTTCCTCAAAACAACCACCATACATACCTATTATGGCTTTTCCATGGTCATTCCAAGATATGTTGCCATGCAACTTCACCGCTTCCGTTTGACGACTTGACATTTCATTGTCATATTGCTTTGCATGATCATATAGCTGACATAGTGTTTGTGGCTCAGCCACCATTCATCATTTTTCATACATGTTACGCTAGATCATTGCCAAAGGCATTCATATAGAGTCATATTTTGTCATAGGTATCGAGTTGTAATTTTTATTTCTTTTGAGTTATAAGTAAACAGAACTGTGATGATCATCATTATGCATTTTTAGAGCAGTGCCCCAGTGAGGAAAGGATGATGAAGACTATGATTCCCCCACCAGTCGGGATGAGACACCGGACAATGAGAGAAGAAAAAAAAGAAAAGAAAAAGAAAAAAGGAAAAAGGAAAAAAGGAAAGAAAAAAAGAAAAAAAGGAAAATAAATAATAATAATAAACAAAGTGAGAAGGGGCATTGCTAGTATCCTTTACCACACTTGTGCTTCAAAGTAGCACCATGTTTTTCATACGGAGAGTCTCCTATGTTGTCACTTTCATATACTAGTGGGAATTTTTCATTATAGGATTAGATGCACACCCACTTAGTTTTCATATTGAGCTTTCATACACTTATAGATCTTAGTGCATTTGTTGCATGGCAATCCCTACTCCTCACGTTGATATCAACTGATGGGCATCTCCATAGCCCGTTGGTTAGCCGCATCGATGTGAGACTTTCTTACCGTTTTGTATTCTCTATATTTACCCCTATCATCATACTCTATTCCACCCGTAGTTCTATATCCATGGCTTGCGCTCATGTATTGCGTAGGAGTTGAAAAAGCTAAAGCGCATTAAAAAGTACGAACCAATTGCTCGGCTTGTCATCGGGGTTGTGCATGATAAATACTTTGTGTTAAGAAGATAGAGCATGACAAGACTATATGATTTTGTAGGGATAAATTATTTTAACATTGATATTTTGAAAGACATGGTTGCTTGTTGATATGCTTGAGTATCTAAATTATTATGTCAAAACTAGAGTATTGCTTTGAATCACATAAAAGTCCAATTGTCCATGCAATAAACAAAAGAATATGACATGACATGATAAGCAGCACTCCACATCAAAAATTCTGTTTTTATCACTTGCCTACTCGAGGACGAGTAGGAGTTAAGCTTGGGGATGCTAATACGTCTCCAACGTATCTATAATTTTTGATTGTTTCATGTTGTTATATTATCAATCTTGGATGTTTTATATCATTTTATAGTCATTTTATATCATTTTTAGTACTAACCTATTGACATAGTGCCAAGTGCCAGTTCCTATTTTTTCCGTATTTTTTACATCAAAGAAAATCAATATCAAACGGAGTCCCAATTCCATGAAACTTTACGAAGATTTATTATGGACCAGAAGGAATAAGTTGGGCCCCGGTTGAACCGGGGGGAGTCCTGAGGAGGGGACAACCCACCAGGGCGTGCCAGAAGGCCCAGGCGCGCCCTAGTGGGTTGTGCCCACCTCGGGTGCCCCCGGACCGCCTCTTTGCTCTATAATACCCAAATCCAGAAACCCTAGGATAGTCGACAAAATATTCATCCAGCCGCTGGAGAGTCCAGAACCAACAGATCCAATCTATACACCATCTCGGATGGGGTTCACCACCTCCATTGGTGCCTCTCCGATCATGCGTCAGTAATTCTTTGTAGACCTTCGGGTCCGTAGTTAGTAGCTAGATGGCTTCATCTCTCTCTCTTGATTCTCAATAGAATGGTCTCTTGGAGATACATATGATGTAACTCTTTTTGCTGTGTGTTTGTTGGGATCTGATGAACTTTGAGTTTATGACCAGCCATATCTTTTTATATCCATGAAAGTTATTTGAGTTTCTTTGATCTCTTATATGCATGATGTCTTATGGCCTCATATTTCTTCTCCGATATTTGGGTTTTGTTTGGCCAACCTGACCTATTTATCTTGCAATGGGAAGAGGTGCCCGGTAGTGGGTTCGATCTTACGGTGGTTGATCCTAGTGACAGAAAGGGAACCGACACGTATGTATCGTTGCTACTAAGGATAAAAAGTTGGGATCTATATCTACGCAATAGATAAACGGATCTTGTCTATATCATGTCATCATTCTTATTGCATTATGATACTCTCCAACGTATCTATAATTTTTTATTGCCCCATGCTATTATATTATCTATTTTGAATGTTATTGGGCTTAGTTTTACACTTTTATTATATTTTGGGATTAACCTATTAACCGGAGGCCCAACCCAAATTGTTGTTTTTTGCCTATTTTAGAGTTTCGCCGAAAAGGAATATCAAACGGAGTCCAAATGGAATGAAACCTTCGGGAGCGTTTTTTTGGAACAAACATGACCCAAGAGACTTGGAGTGGACGTCAAGCAGTCAACGAGGCGGCCACGACGCAGGGGGGCGCGCCCTCCACCCTTGTGGGACCCGTGTTCCTCCACCGATGTACTTCTTCCTCCTATATATATCCACGTACCCCCAAACATCCAGGAGCACCATGAAAACCTAATTCCAAAGCCACAACCTTCTGTACCCAAGAGATCCCATCTTGGGGCCTTGATCACGGAGGACCTCTACATCAACTCCATGGCCTCGCTGGTGATGTGTGAGTAGTTTAGTTCAGACCTTCGGGTCCATAGCTAGTAGCTAGATGGCTTCTTCTCTCTCTTTGGATCTCAACACAAAGTTCTCCTCGATTCTCTTGGAGATCTATTCAATGTAATCTTCTTTTGTGGTGTGTTTGTCGAGATCCGATGAATTGTGGGTTTATGATCAAGTCTATCTATGAAAAATATTTGAATCTTGTCTGAATTCTTTTATGCATGATTGGTTTATCTTTGCAAGTCTCTCCGAATTTTCAGTTTGGTTTGGCCTACTAGATTGATCTTTCTTGCAATGGGAGAAGTGCTTAGCTTTGGGTTCAATCTTGCGGTGCTCGATCCCAGTGACAGAAAGGGAAACGACACATATTGTATTGTTGCCATCGAGGATAAAAAGATGGGGTTTATATCATATTGCATGAGTTTATCCCTCTACATCATGTCATCTTGCTTAAGGTGTTACTCTGTTGTTATGAACTTAATACTCTATATGCATGCTGGATAGCGGTCGATGTGTGGAGTAATAGTAGTAGATGCAAAATCATTTTGGTCTACTTGTCTCGAACGTGATGCCTATATACATGATCATGCCTAGATATTATCATAATTATTCACTTTTCTATCAACTGCTCGACAGTAATTTGTTCACCCACCGTAATACTTATGCTATCTTGAGAGAAGCCACTAGTGAAACCTATGGCCCCCGGGTCTATTCTCCATCATACAAGTTTCCCATCTATTTTATTTTGCTTTATTTACTTTCAATCTATATCATAAAAATACCAAAAATATTTATCTTATTATTATCATATCTATCATATCTCACTCTTGCAAGTGGCCGTGAAGGGATTGACAACCCCTTTATCATGTTGGTTGCGAGGATCTTATTTGTTTGTGTAGGTACAAGGTGACTCGCGCGTGGTCTCCTACTAGATTGATACCTTGGTTCTCAAAAACTGAGGGAAATACTTACGTTGCTTTACTGCTCCACCCTTTCCTCTTCAAGGGAAAACCAATGCAGTGCTCAAGAGGTAGCAAGAAGGATTTCTGGCGCCGTTGCCGGGGAGGCTTACGGCAAGTCAAGTCAAGATTTGCTCTCCCAGCAACTAGACATTTCTGGCGCCGTTGCCGGGGAGATCTACGCCAAGTCAAGACATACCAAGTACCCATCACAACTCTTATCCTTCGCATTACATTATTTGCCATTTGCCTCTCGTTTTCCTCTCCCCACTTCACCCTTGCCGTTTTATTCGCCCTCTTTTCCATTCACCTCTTTTTCGCTTGCCTCGTCATTATGGCTAGTCCTTTATCTATGCCCTTGTCTCCCGAGAATGAAGTTCTTAATTTTAAAAAAGGGAGGGAGAAAATCTAAAAGATGCTTGGTACAGAATTTGCAATGCGTAAAATAGATCTACTAGGAAGCAATCTACTTCCGTTCTTCTTCGCAATTTTTATGTAGGCATCACACCTTGGAATTGATATATTCTTGATACCTTTACCGGAGGAAATTTCTTGGGTAGCCATACTTTTGATTCTTATAATGCTATGATAGATTTGTTTGGCCCACCACATCTTTTGGTTAATGGAACTGCTTTAACTTTGGAACATGTGATGCAAAGGCTTGAAATTATTGAAAATAAAGTTGCTACCATAGAGTTATTGAAAATTTGGATAGAAATATCCACAACCAAGTTACCCAATATGGATCTAAGGTAGGATTGGCTCTTAAATGTTTTAAAGAAAAGGGACCTATGGTTAATGAAAAGATAGATCAAGATTCCACTAGAATTGATAAAATTGAGGATATTATTACCAACCTTGGGTCTGCCTTTTCTTCTATGAAAAACACTCCTCCTAATGCTAAGATTGCCAAATTGATGTATCTTCCTAAAAATAAGGGTGAAACTTCTAGTAAGGTAAATGCGGACCTCAAATCCATAAGTGTTCACCCCAATTTTCTCACTATCCTTAAGGAACATTTTGCTGCAAATGATTTTCTTGATTTCGTGCCTAGGAGTATGATAATTAATAAAAAGAAAGAAACTCCTAAAGTTATAGGTGTCATATTGAAGAATTACCTACCAAAGATGACAATACCTGGATCTATCTTCGCTTTTATGCTTAGCTAGGGGCGTTAAACGATAGCGCTTGTTGGGAGGCAACCCAATTTTATTTTTATTCCATGATTTTTGCTCCTGTTTAGTAATAAATAATTTATCTAGCCTCTATTTTGGTTGTGTTTTTTGTGTTTAATTAGTGTTTGTGTCAAGTAAAACCGTTGGGAAGACTTGGGGAAAGTCTTTTTGATCTTGCTGTAAAAAATAGAAACTTTAGCACTCACGAGAATTGCTGCCATTTTTATTTGAAGAGTGATATTTAGTTAATTCTTTTTGCAGACGATTAATAGATAAATTTCTCACGTCCGGAAAGTTATTTCAGAATTTTTGGGGTTCCAGAAGTTTGCTTTAGTTACAGATTACTACAGAATGTTCTTTTTTTGACAGATTCTGTTTTTCGTGTGTTGTTTGCTTATTTTCATGAAACTATGGCTAGTAAAAGAGTTTATAAACCATATAAAAGTTGGAATACAGTAGGTTTGACACCAATATAAATTAAGAATGAGTTCATTACAGTAACTTGAAGTGTTTTTTTTTGTTTTCTTTCGCTAACGGAGCTCACGAGATTTTCTATTTAAGTTTTGTGCTGTGAAGTTTTCAAGTTTTGGGTAAGGATTCAATGGATTATGGAACAAGGAGTGGCAAGAGCCTAAGCTTGGGGATGCCCATGGCACTCCAAGATAAAATACAAGGACACCAAAAAGCCTAATCTTGGGGATGCCCCGGAAGGCATCCCCTCTTTTGTCTTCGTTCATCGGTAACTTTACTTGGAGCTATATTTTTATTCGCCACATGATATGTGTTTTGCTTGGAGCGTCTTGTATGATTGGAGTCTTCGATTTTTAGCTTACCACAATCATCCTTTCTGTACACACCTTTTCAGAGATACACACATGAATTGGAATTTATTAGAATACTCTATGTGCTTCACTTATATGTTTTGAGCTATATAGTTTTTGCTCTAGTGCTTCGCTTATATCTTTTAGAGCATGGCAGTGGTTCTATTTTATAGAAATAATTGACCTCTCATGCTTCACTTATATTATTTTGAGAGTCCTTTATAACAACATGGCTATAATAAAAACTTTCATGTAAGTGCATTGAATACTAAGAGAAGTTTTATACTTGATGATTGTTTTGAGATATGGAGATGGTGATATTAGAGTTATGCTAGTTGAGTAGTTGTGAATTTGAGAAATACTTGTGTTGAAGTTTGTCATTCCCGTAGCATGCACATATGGTGAACCGTTATGTGATGAAGTCAGAGCATGATTTATTTATTGGTTGCCTTCCTTTTGAGTGGCGGTCGGGGACGAGCGATGGTATTTTCCTATGAATCTATCCCCCTAGGAGCATGTGCTTAGTACTTTGTTTCGATAACTAATAGATTTTTGCAATAAGTATGTGAGTTCTTCATGACTAATGTTGAGTCCATGGATTATACACACCCTCACCCTTCCACATTTGCTAGCCTCTCTAGTACCGTGCAACTTTCGCCAGTACCATAAACTCACCATATACCTTCCTCAAAACAGCCACCATGCCTACCTATCATGGCATTTCCATAGCCATTCTGAGATATATTGCCATGCAACTTTCCACTGTTCCGTTGTTATGACACGCTTCATCATTATCATATTGCTTTGCATGATCATGTAGTTGACATCGTATTTGTGGCAAAGCCACCATTCATAATTCTTTCATACATGTCACTCTTAATTCATTGCATATCCCGGTACACCGCTGGAGGCATTCACATAGAGTCATATTTTGTTCTAAGTATTGAGTTGTAATTCTTGAGTTGCATCTAAAAATAAGTGTGATGATCATCATTATTAGAGCATTGTCCCAGTGAGGAAAGGATGATGGAGACTATGATTCCCCCACAAGTCAGGATGAGACTCCGGACGAAAAAGAAGAGAACGAAAAGTGGCCAAAAGAGAAAAAAAGAAAGAAGGCGCAAATAAAAAAATGAGAGAAAAAGAGAGAAGGGACAATGTTACCATCCTTGTTCCACACCTGTGCTTCAAAGTAGCACCATGATCTTTATGATAGAATCTCTTATGTTGTCACTTTCATAAACTAGTGGGAATTTTACATTATAGAACTTGGCTTGTATATTCCAATGATGGGCTTCCTCAAATTGCCCAAGGTCTTTGTGAGCAAGCAAGTTGGATGCACACCCACTTAGTGTCTCTTGCTGAGCTTTTATACACTTATAGCTCTAGTGCATCCGTTGCATGGCAATCCCTACTCACTCACATTGATATCTATTGATGGGCATCTCCATAGCCTGCTGATACACCTAGTTGATGTGAGACCATCTTCTTCTTTTTTGTCTTCTCCACAACCACCATTCTATTCCACCATAGTGCTATATATTGCGTGAAGATTGAAAAAGTTTGAGAACGTTAAAAGTATGAAACAATTGCTTGGCTTGTCATCGGGGTTGTGCATGATTTAATATTTTGTGTGATGAAGATAGAGCATAGCCAGACTATATGATTTTGTAGGGATAACTTTCTTTGGCCATGTTATTTTGAGAAGACATGATTGCTTAGTTAGTATGCTTGAAGTATTATTATTTCTATGTCAATATTAAACTTTTATCTTGAATCTTTCAGATCTAAACATTCATGCCACAATAAAGAAAAATTACAGTGAGAAATATGTTAGGAAGCATTCCACATCAAAAATACTTTTTTTATCATTTACCTACTCGAGGACGAGCATGAATTAAGCTTGCGGATGATGATACGTCTCCAATGTATCTATGATTTTTTGATTGCTCCATGATATTATATTATCTATTTTGGATGTTATTGGGCTTATTTTTACACTTCTATTATATTTTTGGGACTAACCTATTAACCGGAGGCCCAACTCAAGTTGCTATTTTTTTTGCCTATTTTAGAGTTTCGTCGAAAAGGAATATCAAACGGAGTCCAAATGGAAGGAAACCTTCGGGAGTGTTATTTTTGGAACAAACATGATCCCGGAGACTTGGAGTGGATGTGTAGCGGCCCGAGCTCAAATGGTCAACTCTCTGTGCTTCAGTGTCATCCCTGGATCGGTAATGCTGACACACACTGTACTCGAGGATTTATAACAGAGTAGCAATCACACACTTATTACATCGAATGTCTCAAAAGAGAACTTATTACAATATATATGGCTTAAGGCCATCTAATACGATAACAGCGGAAGGCTTGGAAGATAAAGGGAGTCCATCAACTCCAAGGGCATAACTGAGCTGCACGGCAACGACCTAACGAACCTTACTCCTCGTCTGAAAAGTCTGTAGCATAATATGTTGCAGCTCGAAAATGGGTCAGCACATGGAATATGTTGGCAAAATGACACAGTAGAGCAAGAACAGAATAATGCTATCACTATATGCTTATTTGGCTGGTGGAAAGCTCTATGGTTATAGTTTTTGTGAAAAGCCAATTTTTGCCTACAACAAAGGAATAGATTTTATTTAACTGTCATGGTAGTTGAAACATCATTGAGAAGGTTCCTCGAACTCAATCCCAATTAAAGTAATTAACAACCCAACAATATTATTTAGTAGTGGTGAGATACTTAGGATACTCCAAGTACTAGATACTCAAGATGTCCATAACCGGGGACACGGCTAACCATGATTAGTTTATACACTCTGCAGAGGTTTGCGCACTTTTCCCCACAAGACTCGATCTCCTCCATTGGATTTCTCGCACTACATGGTGTTTGAGAAACGGATGACCGAGACATAGTCTTTTAGAAGCATTAACTCCTTACTCCGGGCAGACCATACCAACCTACATCCCTCTACCTGCTGATCCACCTCTTCGGAAGCTTCACGCAACTTACTCAACTATGCTAGAGCCCACAATAGCTTGTGGTTGCACACGGAAGTTTCTAGCATGAAAATATCTCAGTTCCCTTTGAGCCTGGGTGGCGGACCATAGGATTATCACACGGGTACTCCGGGATATCCTAGGACAACACTGGATTCCCCAGGTGCCCAACAAACAACCAACCCAGATGTGTATTCAAGTTGCCACCTTAAGTTGAACCATTAATTAACAATCTCACATCTGTCATGGATTTCACTCACCCGAACCACGTCTACGAGCATTACATAGCAATATAAGCAATACGTAGAAGTAACTCCCAAGGTTTGAATATAATAGGGCAATAGGTTCTACCTCATCAACTACTTCCCAACCCACATGTTAATCACATCCTAATCATGCAATGTTTGAGGATTGGAACTAATGCATAAAAAATGGGTGATAAAGGGGTATGATCAAAGTGTTACTTGCCTTGCTGATGATCCGCAAAACCTAGGGACTCATAGTAACACGCTTCGCACTCCGGGTGTTCTATCGCAAACAAACAATAGCATACATAAGCAATCAAACAAAGAAACATGGGTAAATCTTAGATAAGAAGATCTAACCAGAAAGTTCAAATTAAGAACTCTGGTTTGCGAAAATAATGAAATCAAACGGAGCAACGAAACTCAAACTGCGAAAGAAACAAGATCCGTTTGCTAATCTGGCCTATGGTCAAATTTTACAACACCAAAATCATGTTCAAGTTGATTAAACGGAAAGAGGGTTTCGAGACAAAGATGTAGGCGCTTGAATCGCCTGATTCCGATAAACGAGCGAAAAGATAAACTAAAACGAAAATCGGATCAGAAATCGCGATTGAAAATAATCGAGGAAAATCCGAGAAAAAGAAAACTGACAAACAGGCTAACGAACGAACTTTCGTTGTCTGCGGCTAACGAGTGAACACTGTTCGTTAGAACGAACGTACGAATGAACGCCCGCAAAGTAACTAAACCGAGAAAAACCGACGAACCGATCTAAAAAAATGAACTAGGGTTTCTAAAAAAAAACTGGATCATTTTTTCTAAATCGAACGAACGGTGGCGGCGGCTTATTCCTCCGGTGGCTTCCGCGGCAGGGCGGCGAGGCGGGCGGCGGGGTGTGGCGGCGGCAGCAGTGGCGAGCGGCGGCGGCGGCGTGCGGCGCAAGGCGGCGGGGCAGGCGGCTTGCGGCGGTAGCGGCGCGGCTTCGGAGCTCTAGGGGGGCCCGGGTCGGCTTATAAGAGGAGGGATGGTGTGGCTTGGGGAAGGGGGCGGGGCGCGTGGCCGACTCAGCCACGGCGAGCAGCGGCGGCGGGCGCGGTCTCCGGGTAGGAGACGGCGGCGCGGGGAGGTGGGCCGGCGGCCTGGCTCGGCTGAGCCTTGGCCAAGTCGGGCTGCAGTTTTGTTTTAAAAAAAATTCCGCTGGAACTAAATAAATCCTAGAAAATAAAATAAACACCGTCTAAATAAAATATGTAGAACAAGATGAACATTTTCTTGGCCCTAAAATGCAACTTTGAAAAACATGCAATTTTTCTAATTCAAACAAAATAGCAATAAACTACGATTAAAAAAATCAAATATTTGATTTTAATATTTTTCCTCCAATATTTCATTTATTTTGGAGAAGTCACATTATCTCCTCTCATATATTTTAATCTGAAATATTTTCGGAGAGAAAAATAATTAGAACCAAAAATCCTTGTTTCAATATTTGATAAAACTCAAATATGAAAACAGGGAAATCCCCAACTCTCTCCGAGAATCCTTGAGTTGCTTAGGATTTCGAGGATTCGCGAAACGAAATGCAATAAAATATGATATGCATGAATGATCTATGTATAACATTCCAAATTGAAAATTTGGGATGTTACAAACCTACCCCCCTTAAGATGAATCTAGCCCTCGAGATTCGGGTTGGCTAGAGAATAGGTGTGGGTGGTCTTTGTGAAGATCATCCTCTCGTTCCCAGGTGGCTTCATCCTCGGTATGGTGGCTCCACTAAACTTTGCAAAACTTGATAACCTTGCTGCGGGTGACTCGGCTGGCAATTTCAAGAATCCCGACTGGCTTCTCCTCATAGGTCAAATCACTGTCCAACTGAATCGCCTCCAAGGGTACTGTATCTCTTAATGGTATATCAGC
Organism: Triticum dicoccoides; assembly: GCF_002162155.2. NCBI lineage: Eukaryota > Viridiplantae > Streptophyta > Magnoliopsida > Poales > Poaceae > Triticum > Triticum dicoccoides. The sequence goes on along the minus strand of NC_041384.1, from coordinate 228,194,479 downwards.
CATCTTAGCATGACACTTCTTCAGCTGTGAAACATGAAATGCATCATGAACTCCCGACAGTCCTTCAGGTAACTCCAACTTGTAGGAAACTTCTCCCATACGTTCCAAAATTTGATACGGTCCTACAAATCTCGGGGCTAACTTTCCCTTAACTCCAAAATGTTTCACTCCTCGCAGGGGTGACACTCGCAGATATGTTGTGTCTCCAATTTCATAGGTTATTTCCTTGCGTTTCGAATCTGCATAACTCTTCTGCCTGGACTGAGCTACCTTTAGTCTATCTTGGATCAACTTAACCTTTTCTTTAGACTCCTTGATCAAATCTGGTCCAAACAACTGTCGGTCTCCAACTTCATCCCACATCAACGGTGTTCTTCACCTTCGTCCATACAGGGCTTCGAATGGTGCCATCTTCAAACTGGCTTGATAGCTACTGTTGTATGAGAACTCCGCGTAGGGCAAATTGTCATCCCAACAAGATCCATAATATAGCGCCCAAGCTCTCAACATATCCTCCAGAATCTGGTTGACTCTCTCGGTCTATCCATCTGTCTGCAGGTGGAATGCCGTACTGAACTCCAACCTTGTCCCCAAAGTTTGGTGCAGCTGATGCCAAAACTTTGAAGTAAACGGTGTTCCTCTATCTGATACGATTGTCCTCGAAACTCCATGCAGACATACGATCCTGGTCATATATATCTTGGCCAACTTTTCGCACTTGTATAGGTGGTTTTCACTGGGATAAAGTGAGCTACTTTGGTCAAGCGATCAACTACCACCCATATAGAATCGTATCCTGATTTGGTCTTGGGTAATCCGGTGATAAAATCCATGCCAAGTTTATCCCACTTCCATTCGGGTATCGGCATAGGCTGTAACAATCCTGCTGGCTTTTGATGCTCAACCTTCACTCTCTGACATACATCACATACGGCTACATACTCGGCAATATCCTTCTTCATACCAGTCCACCAGAAACGTTCCTTCAAATCCAAATACATCTTGGTGTTTCTGGGGTGTATCGAGTATGGTGAGTCATGAGCCTCCTAAAGTATTAAATTCCTGATCTCTATGTTATTGGGCACATAAACACGGTCCTCAAACCATAAGGTGTCATGCTCATCCTCACGAAAACCTTTGGCCTTTCCTTCACTCATTCTCTCTTTTATCTCGGCAATCTCTTTGTCATCCTTCTGAGCTTCTCGAATCTTTCCTAATAATGTAGACTGAACCTCCATTGTTGCAACAAAACCTCTAGGAACAATATCCAATCGAAGTTCCCTGAGATCCTCTGCTATCTCCTTTGGCAATCCCGTGCTCACTAGGGTATTAGCATAACTCTTCCGACTAAAAGCGTCGGCTACGACATTGGCCTTGCCTGGATGATAGTGAAGCTTCATGTCATAATCCTTTATAAGCTCCAACCATCTCCTCTGCCTAAGGTTTAGCTCCTTCTGTGTGAAAATGTACTTCAAACTCTTATGATCCGTGTATACATCACAACGATTTCCAATAAGGTAATGTCTCCAAGTCTTCAACGCATGCACTACAGTAGCCAACTCCAAATCATGCGTGGTATAATTCAATTCGTGTGGTTTTAGTTGCCGTGAGGCATACGGAACAACTCTTCCATCCTGCATAAGCACACTTCCAAGTCCTAGGCGAGAGGCATCGCAATACACTTGAAACTCCTTACGTATATCCGGCAGAATCAGCACTAGGGTTGTGGTCAAACATTTCTTTAACTCCTAAAAACTCTCCTCACATTCTTCTATCCATTTAAAATTGGTATCCTTCTTCAATAACTCTGTCATTGGCTTCGCAATCTTGGAAAAATTCTCAATGAATCTCCGATAGTATCCTGCGAGTCCAAGAAAACTACGGATCTCGCTAACTGAAGTGGGTGCCAACCATTCAGTGACTGACTGAACCTTGGTGGGATCTACTGCTACACCTTCTCCCGATATAACATGTCCAAGGAATCCGACTTCCTTCAACCAAAACTCACATTTGCTGAACTTGGCATACAACTGGTGTTCCCTGAGTTTTTCGAGAACTAAACGCAAATGCTCTTCGTGCTCTTACTCATTCTTCGAGTATACCATTATATCATCAATGAACACCACAACAAACTTATCCAAATATTCCATGAACACCTTGTTCATCATGATCACGAAATAGGCAGGGGCGTTAGTCAGTCCAAACGACATGACCGTATATTCATACAACCCGTATCGTGTGGTGAATGTTGTCTTTGGTATGTCCTTCTCTCGTATCTTCAGCTGGTGATATCCAAATCGCAGGTTGATCTTTGAAAACACCTTGGCTCCTTGAAGCTGGTCAAACAAATCATTGATCATCGTCCGTGGGTATTTGTTCTTGATCGTCACCTCATTTAGCGCATGATAATCAACAACCATTCTTAGAGACTTAACCTTCTTCTCGACCAAAAGCACTGGGGCTCCCCATGGTGATGAACTCCGTCGAATGTAACCTTTCTCCAATAACTCCTTGATTAGTTTCTTAATCTCCTCCAGATCATTTGCGGGCATCCGATATGGTCGCTTCGATATAGGCCCGGTACCTGGCAATAGCTCTACCAAAAACTCGATGTCTCGATCTGGTGGCATGCCTGGTAACTCCTCTGGAAAAACATCCGGGTAATCCTTCACTATAGGCACTTCCTCCTGAACAACTCACGTGAGGGTATTCACTTGGCTACTCCTTGGCGCATGCCTAGATACATACTTAATCCTTTTTCCCTCAGGGGTGGTGAGACAAATTGACTTAATAACACAGTCAATGCCTCCTCCATACTTTGACATCCAGTCCATGCCTAATATCACATCCAATCCTTGTGACTCCAAGATTATTAGGTCGGACGAAAAAACATGGCTACCAATGGTTAAGGGTATCTGGTCGCACCATCAACTAGCCATATAGTCTGCTCCAGGTGAACTCACTAACAGATGGGTCCTAAGGGTTTGGGTTGGTAGTTTAAACTTATCCACGAATTCCCTTGATATGTATGAATGCAATGCACCAGTATCAAAAAGAACAAGGGTGGTAAAAGACTTAACCAAAAACTTACCAATAACTGCGTCTGGCTGCTCTTCAACCTCCTCCATGTTAACGTGGTTCACTTGTCCTTTGTTGAATGGATTGGGCTTCTTTCCAGCGCTCCCATTGTCGTTTCCATTCTTCGCTTCAGGGCACTCCATGGCATAGTGTCCAGTCTTCCCGCACTTGAAACAAGTAACGTGGCTTAGGTCTCTCTTGGCAGGTGTGGCTGGATTGGAACGGTTCTGATTGTTGCTTGCTCCATTCCCATTCCCATCCCTTGGGCCAGTATGATTATGGTTACTTCCTCCATTGTGGGTGTGGCCTCCATGGTTATGAACAAGTGATACGTCCATTTTGCATCATGCTTTTATATCGATATTTATTGCAATATCGGCTGTTATTACACATTATGTCACAATACTTATGCCTATTCTCTCTTATTTTACAAGGTTTACATAAAGAGGGAGAATGCCGGCAGCTGGGATTCTGGGATGGAAAAGGAGCAAATATTAGAGACCTATTCTGCACAGCTCCAAAAGTCCTGAAACTTCACAGAAGACGTTTTCAAAATATATACAAAATACTCAGTGGAAGAAGTTCACTAGGGGGGCCACACCCTACCCACGAGGGTGGGGGACGCGCCCTACCCCCCTGGGCGCGCCCCCTACCTCATGGCCCCCCTGGTGGCCCTCCGTTGTCCATCTTCTGCTATATGAAGTCTTTCAATGAGGAAAAATAATAAGCCATCTTCTCGGATGAAACTCTGCCGCCACGAGGCGGAACCTTGGCGGAACCAATCTAGGGCTCTGGCGGAGCTGTTCTGCCGGGGAAACTTCCCTCCGGGAGGGGGAAATCATCGCCATCGTCATCACCAATGCTCCTCTCATCGGGAGAGGGCAATCTCCATCAACATCTTCATCAGCACCATCTCCTCTCAAAACCCTAGTTCATCTCTTGTATCCAATTCATGTCTTCAAGTCCGGTATTGGTGCTAGTAGGTTGCTAGTAGTGTTAATTACTCCTTGTAGTTGATGCTAGTTGGTTTATTTGGTGGAAGATCATATGTTCAGATCCTATATGCATATTAATACCCCTCTGATTATGAACATGATTATGCTTTGTGAGTAGTTACGTTTGTTCCTGAGGACATGGGAGAAGTCTTGCTATTAGTAGTCATGTGAATTTGGTATTCGTTCGATATTTTGATGAGATGTATGTTGTCATCCCTCTAGTGGTGTTATGTGAACGTCGACTACATGACACTTCACCATTATTTGGGACTAGAGGAAGGCATTGGGAAGTAATAAGTACATGATGGGTTGCTAGAGTGACAGAAGCTTAAACCCTAGTTTATGCGTTGCTTCGTAAGGGGCTGATTTGGATCCATATGTTTCATGATATGGTTAGGTCTACCTTAATACTTTTGTTGTAGTTGCGGATGCTTGCAATATAGGTTAATCATAAGTGGGATTCTTGTCCAAGTAAGGGCAGTACCCAAGCACCGGTCCACCCACATACCAAATTATCAAAGTACCGAACGCGAATCATATGAGCGTGATGAAAACTAGCTTGACGATATTCTCATGTGTCCTCGGGAGCGCTTTTCTCTATATAAGAGTTTGTCCAGGCTTGTCCTTTGCTACAAAAAGGATTGGGCCATCTTGCTGCATTTTTTTACTTTTGTTACTTGTTGCTCATTACAAATTATCCTATCACAAAATTATCTGTTACCTCTTATTTCAGTACTTGCAGAGAATACCTTGCTGGAAACCGCTTATCATTTCCTTCTGCTCCTCGTTGGGTTCGACACTCTTACTTATCGAGAGGACTACGATAGATCCCCTATACTTGTGGGTCATCAAGACTCTTTTCTGGCGTCGTTGCCGGGGAGTGAAGCGCCTTTGGTAGGTGGAATTTGGCATGGAAAAATTATATAGTGTGCTGAAATTTACTGTCACTTGTTACTATGGAAAGTAATCCTCTGAGGGGCTTGTTCGGGGTATCTTCACCCCGACCAGTAGAGAAAAGAGTTGCTCCTCAACCTACTGAACCTACTGAAAATGAAAATGTCTGCTTTGAAATTCCTTCGGGTATGATAGAAAAATTGCTAGCTAATCCTTTTGTAGGAGATGGAACAAAGCATCCTGATGAGCATCTAATATATGTGGATGAAGTTTGTGGATTTTTTAACCTTGCAGGTGTACCCGAAGATGTTGTTAAGAAGAAGGTCTTCCCTTTATCTTTGAAGGGAGATGCATCGACATGGTATAGGCTATGTGATGATATGGGGCATGGAACTACAAACGATTGAAATTGGAATTTCATCCGAAGTTTTATCCTATGCATCTTGTTCATCGTGATCACAATTATATATATAATTTTTGGCCTCACGAAGGAGAAAGCATTGCTCAAGCTTGGGGGAGGCTTAAATGAATGTTATATTCATGCCCCAATCATGAGCTCTCAAGAGAAATGATTATTCAAAATTTTATGCTTGGCTTTCTGATAGCAATCGCACCATGCTTGATACTTCTTGTGTTGGCTCTTTTATGATGAAGACTATTGAATTCAAATGGGATTTATTGGAAAGAATTAAACGCAACTCTGAAGATTGGGACCTCGACAAAGGTAAGGAGTCAGGTATGACACCTAGATTTGATTGTGTTAAATCTTTTATGGATACCGATGTTTTCTGTAAATTTAGCACTAAATATGGACTTGACTCTGAGATAGTAGCTTCTTTCTGTGAATATTTTGCTACTTATGTTGATCTCCCCAAGGAGAAGTGGTTTAAATTTCATCCTCACATAGAAGTAAAAGTAGCTGCACCTATTAAAGTTGAAGAAAAGACTATCACTTATAATGATCCTATTGTTCCTACTTATTATGTTGAGAAACCACCTTTCCCTGTCAGGATAAAGGATCATGCTAAAGCTTCAACTGTGGTTCATAAAAGCAATATTAAAACTTATACACCTTCTAAGCAAACTAAAGTTGAAATTGATATTGCTATTGTTAAAGATCTCTTGGCTGATAATATTGATGGGCATGTTATTTATTTCTATGATGAAACTGCTAGAATTGCTAAACCTTGTGCTAAAGATAAACCTAGACCTGTGGTAGGCATGCCTGTTATTTCTGTTAAAATAGGAGATCATTGGTATCATGGCTTATGTGATATGGGTGCCACTGCTAGTGCAATACCTATTAGCCTATATAGAGAAATCATGCATGATATTGCACCTGTTGAGTTAGAAGATATTGATGTAACAATTAAACTCACCAATAGAGATACTATTTCACCAATGGAAATTGTTAGAGAAGTAGAAGTCTTGTGTGGGAAAACTAAATATCCTACTGACTTTCTTGTTCTTGGTTCCCCACAAGATAGCTTTTGTCCCATTATATTTGGTAGACCCTTCCTGAACACTATTAATGCTACCATAGATTGCAAAAGGGATGTTGTTACTATCGGTTTAGATGATATGACTCATGAATTTAATCTCTCTAAATTTAGTAGCCAACACCATGAAGAAGAATTACCTAGTAAGGATGAAATTATTGATCTTGCTTCTATTGCCGTACCTCCTAGTGATCCTTTAGAACAATATTTGCTAGACCATGAAAATGATATGTTTATGAAGGAAAGAAGGGAAATAGATGAAGTATTCTTTAAACAGGAACCTATTATGAAGCACAATTTGCCTATTGAAATCCTAGGGGACCCTCCTCCACCCAAGGGTGATCCCGTGTTTGAGCTTAAACAGTTGCCTAATACTCTTAAATATGCTTATCTTGATGAGAAAAAGATATATCATGTTATTATTAGTGCTAACCTTTCAGAGCATGAGGAAGAGAGATTATTGAAAACTCTGAAGAAGCATTGTGCTGCTATTGGGTATACTCTTGATGATCTTAAGGGCATTAGTCCCACTCTATGTCAACATAAAATAAATTTGGAAGAAGATGCTAAACAAGTTCGTGATCATCAACGACGGCTGAATCCTAAAATGAAAGAAGTGGTAAGAAAAGAAATACTAAAGCTCCTTGAGGCAGGTATAATCTATCACGTTGCTGATAGTTAGTGGGTAAGTCCTGTCCATTGTGTCCCTAAGAAGGGAGGTATTACTGTCGTCCCTAATGATAAAGATGAATTGATTCCTCAAAGAATTATTATAGGTTATAGGATGGTAATTTATTTCCGCAAATTAAATAAGGCCACTAAAAAGGATCATTGCCCCTTACCTTTTATCGATCAAATGCTAGAAAGATGATCCAAACAAACACATTTTTGCTTTCTAGATGGTTATTCTGGTTTCTCTCAAATACCTGTGTCAGCCAAAGTTCAATCAAAGACTACTTTTACTTGCCCTTTTGGTACTTTCGCTTATAGATGTATGCCTTTTGGTTTATGTAATGCACCTTCTACCTTTCAAAGATGCATGATGGATATATTCTCTGACTTTTGTGAAAACATTTGTGAGGTTTTCATGGACGATTTCTCCGTCTATGGATCTTCTTTTGATGATTGCTTAAGCAACCTTTATCGAGTTTTGCAGAGATGTGAAGAAACTAATCTTGTCTTGAATTGGGAAAAGTGCCACTTTATGGTTAATGAAGGAATTGTCTTGGGGCATAAAGTTTCCGAAAGAGGTATTGAGGATGATAAACCCAAGGTTGATGCTATTGAGAAGATGCCATGTCCCAAGGACATCAAAGGTATAAGAAGTTTCCTTGGTCACGCTGGATTTTATAGGAGGTTCATTAAGGACTTCTCAAAAATTTCTAGGCCTCTGACTAATTTATTGCAAAAAGATATACCATTTGTCTTTGATAATGATTGTGTAGAAGCATTTGAAATACTTAAGAAAGCATTGATCTCTGCACCTATTGTTCAGCCACCTAATTGGAATTTACCCTTTGAAATTATGTGTGATGCTAGTGATCATGCTATAGGTGCTATTCTAGGGCAAAGAGTTGATAAGAAATTAAATTTTATTCAATATGCTAGTAAAACCCTAGACAATGCTCAAAGAAATTATGCTACTACTGAAAAAGAATTCTTAGCAGTTGTATTTGCTTGTGATAAGTTCAGACCTTATATTGTTGATTCTAAAGTAACTATTGACACTGATCATGCTGCTATTAAATATCTTATGGAAAAGAAAGATGCTAAACCTAGACTTATTAGATGGGTTCTCTTGCTACAAGAATTTGACTTACATATTGTTGATGGAAAGGGAGCTGAGAACCCCGTTGCAGACAACTTGTCTAGGTTAGAAAATGTGCTTGATGACCCACTACCAACTGATGATAGATTTCCTGATGAGCAATTAAATGTCATAAATGCTTATCATACTGCTACATGGTATGCTGATTATGCTAATTACATTGTTGCTAAGTTTATACCACCTAGTTTCACATACCAGCAAAAGAAAAAGTTCTTCTATGATTTGAGGCATTACTTTTGGGATGACCCACATCTTTATAAAGAAGGAGTAGATGGTGTTATTAGATGTTGTGTACTTGAGCATGAACAGGAACAGATCCTACGCAAGTGTCACTCCGAAGCTTATGGAGGACACCATGCTGGAGATAGAATTGCACATAAGGTATTGCAATCTGGTTTTTATTGGCCTACTCTCTTCAAGGATGCCCGTAAGTTTGTCTTATCTTGTGATGAATGTCAAAGAATTGGTAATATTAGTAGACGTCAAGAAATGCCTATGAACTATTCACTCATTATTGAACCATTTGATGTTTGGGGCTTTGACTATATGGGACCCTTTCCTCCCTCTAATGGATATACACATATTTTAGTTGATGTTGATTACGTTACTAAGTGGGTAGAAGCTATTCCAACTAGTAGTGCTGATCATAACACTTCTATTAAAATGCTTAAAGAAGTTATTTTTTAGAGATTTGGAGTCCCTAGATATTTAATGATTGATGGTGGTTCATATTTTATTCATGGTGCTTTCCGTAAAATGCTTGCAAAGTATGATGTTAATCATTGAATTGCATCCCCTTATCACCCTCAGTCTAGTGGTCAAGTAGAATTGAGTAATAGAGAGCTCAAATTAATTTTGCAAAAGACTATTAATAGATCTAGAAAGAATTGGTCCAAGAAACTTGATGATGCATTATGGGCCTATAGAACGGCATATAAAAATCCCATGGGTATGTCTCCGTATAAAATGGTTTATGGAAAAGCATGTCACTTACCTCTCGAACTAGAACACAAGGCATATTGGGCTATTAAAGAGCTCAATTATGATTTTAAACTTGCCCGTGAGAAGAGGTTATTTCATATTAGCTCACTCGATGAATGGAGAACCCAAGCCTACGAAAATGCTAAGTTGTTGAAACAAAAAGTTAAAAGATGGCATGATAAAAGGATACAAAAGCGTGAGATTAGTGTAGGTGATTATGTATTGCTATACAACTCTCGTTTAAGTTTTTTTGCAAGAAAACTTCTCTCTAAATGGGAAGGTCCTTACGTTATCGAGGAGGTCTATCGTTCCGGTGCCATAAAAATCAACAACTTCAAAGGCACAAATACGAAGGTGGTGAACGGTCAAAGAATCAAACATTATATCTCAGGTAACCCATAAATGTTGAAACGAATGTTATTGAAACCGTAACCCCGGAGGAATACATAAGGGAAACTTTTCGGAATGTTTCAGACTCCAAAAAGGAATAGGTATGTGGTACGGTAAGTAAACCGACTCCAAAACAGTTTTTAAGGCAATATTTCTCTGTTTTGGAATATTCAGAAAAATAGAAAAATAAGAAGCAGTCCGGGAAGGACACGAGGGCTCCACGAGGGTGGAGGGCGCGCCCCTACCTCATGGGCACCTCGTGTGCTCTCCGGACTCCGTTTTTGTACACGACACGTATTTTGGTTGGTAAAAATTCATTATATAATCTCCCGGGGGTTTTGACTCCCGTTTCACGCAAAAATCTCTTGTTCTTGTTTCGAGCTGTTTTCTGACAGGGTTGTCGAAGCTAAGCATCATGTCGTCTCCCTCCTCCTCCAACAATGAGGGCAACGATGCTTGGCTAATGAAGATAGAGCTGAAGAGAGAAGAACCCATGGAGATCAACAAGGATGAAGGGATCAAGAAGCCCACGGAGGACCAAGCTCCGGTAACAGAAGTCATCCTTCAATTTGATCACAATCTTCTTACCCCAACTAAGATTGAAGCTTTCAAGATGATCGAGTTAGCTCGTATACAAAATAAGTATCTCACACATGAAAATATTTTGTTGAAGGAGCATATCATCGCACTCAAAGGCATTATCCGCAAGTTAGAAGACCTCCTACGCTCGATGTGCGACTATCCATCATCAACAACTCCACCTTCTTCACCAACAAAAGAGACATAATCACATGGGTATGGGCACTCCCTTGGCAACTGCCAAGCTTGGGGGAGTGCCCCGGTATCGTATCACCATCACTTTTATCTTTACCGTTTTTCTTAGTTCGATCCTTTTGGTAATATCTTGATCTAGTAGAATAAAAGTTCTTAGTATGATCTAGTTGTGAGTTTTGCTTTATAATTCCTCTATGTAATCGTGTTCGTGGGCTATATAATAATGATTAGTGTTGAGTCAAGGGCTTGATTATTTTGCCATGATCCTAAGGGAATAAAAGAAAAGAGAAAGAAATAAAAAGAAACAAAGAGATCATGTGAATCTGAAGGAGAGTAATGAGATCACATAGAAAAAGTATGATGAATAAAAGTTGTTGAGAGTTGACAAACATAGTTTTGGTCATCGTTGCAATTAATAGGAAGTAATAAAGAAAGATAGGTCTTCACATATAAATATACTATCTTGGACATCTTTTATGATTGTGAGCACTCATTAAAATATGACATGCTAAATAGTTGACGTTGGACAAGGAAAAAAACGTAATGGGTTATGTTTTATTACATCTGAGATAAATTATATTGTCATGGATCATCCAACATGGTTGAGCTTGCCTTTCCCCCTCATGCTAGCCAAATTCACCGCATGAAGTAGAGATACTACTTGTGATTCCAAATACCCTTAAACTAGTTTTGCCATGAGAGTCCACCATACCTACCTATGGATTGAGTAAGATCCTCCAAGTAATTTGTCATCGGTGCAAGCAATAAAAATTGCTCTCTTAATATGTATGACTTATTAGTGTGGGAGAAAATAAGCTTTATACGATCATGTGATATGGAAGAAATAAAAGCGACATACTGCATAATAAAGGTCCATATCACAAGTGGCAATATAAAGTGACGTTCTTTTGCATTAAGATTTTGTGCATCCAACCATAAAAGTGCATGACAACCTCTGCTTCCCTCTGCGAAGGGCCTATCTTTTACTTTTATCTCCTACCTTGCATAAGAGTCATGGTGATCTTCACCCTTCCTTTTTACATTTTATCCTTTGGCAAGCACAGTATGTTGGAAAGTGTTGGAAATATGCCCTAGAGGCAATAATAAAAGCATTATTATTATATTTCCTTGTTCACGATAATTGTCTTTATTCATGCTATAATTGTGTTATCCGGAAATCGTAATACATGTGTGAATAATGGACACCAACATGTCCCTAGTAAGCCTCTAGTTGACTAGCTTGTTGATCAACAGATAGTCATGGTTTCCTGACTATGGACATTGGATGTCATTGATAACGGGATCACATCATTAGGAGAATGATGTGATGGACAAGACCCAATCCTAAACATAGCACAAGATCGTATAGTTCGTTTGCTAGAGTTTTCCAATGTCAAGTATCTTTTCCTTAGACCATGAGATCGTGTAACTCCCGGATACCGTAGGAGTGCTTTGGGTGTACCAAACGTCACAACGTAACTGGGTGACTATAAAGGTATACTACGGGTATCTCCGAAAGTGTCTGTTGGGTTGACACGGATCGAGACTGGGATTTGTCACTCCGTATGATGGAGAGGTATCACTGGGCCCACTCGGTAATGCATCATCATAATGAGCTCAAAGTGACCAAGTGTCTGGTCACGGGATCATGCACTACGGTACGAGTAAAGTGACTTGCCGGTAACGAGATTGAACGAGGTATTGGGATACCGACGATCGAATCTGGGGCAAGTAACATATCGATTGACAAAGGGAATTGTATACGGGGTTGCTTGAATCCTCGACATCGTGGTTCATCCGATGAGATCATCATGGAGTATGTGGGAGCCAACATGGGTATCCAGATCCCGCTGTTGGTTATTGACCGGCGAGTCGTCTCGGTCATGTCTACATATCTCCCGAACCCGTAGGGTCTACACACTTAAGGTTCGATGACGCTAGGGTTGTAGGGATATGTATATGCAGTAACCCGAATATTGTTCAGAGTCCCGGATGAGATCCCGGACGTCACGAGGAGTTCCGAAATGGTCCGGAGGTAAAGATTTATATATGGGAAGTCCTATTTCGGCCATCGGGACAAGTTTCGGGGTTATCGGTATTGTACCGGGACCACCGGAAGGGTCCCGGGGGCCCACCGGGTGGGGCCACCTGTCCCGGGGGGGCCACATGGGCTGTAGGGGGTGCGCCTTGGCCTACATGGGCCAAGGGCACCAGCCCCAAGAGGCCCATGCGCCTAGGGTTTCCAAAGGGGAAGAGTCCCACTAGTGGAAGGCACCTCCTAGGTGCCTTGGGGGGGAGGGAAACCTCCCCTTGGCCGCACCCCCTAGGAGATTGGATCTCCTAGGGCCGGCGCCCCCCCTTTGGACCCCCTATATATAGTGGGGGAAGGAGGGCTTTTCATCCATGCCTTTGGTTGTCTCCTTCTCCCTCTCCAACACCTCCTCCTCCTCCATAGTGCTTGGCGAAGCCCTGACGGAGTACTGTAGCTCCACCATCACCACGCCGTCGTGCTGCTGCTGGTGCCATCTTCCTTAACCTCTTCTTCCCTCTTGCTGGATCAAGAAGAAGGAGACGTTACGCTGACCGTACGTGTGTTGAACGCGGAGGTGCCGTCCGTTCGGTGCTAGGATCTCCGGTGATTTGGATCACGTCGTGTTCGACTACCTCATCCCCGTTCTTTGAACGCTTCCGCTCGCGATCTACAAAGGTATGTAGATGCATCCGATCACTCGTTGCTAGATGAACTCATAGATGGATCTTGGTGAAACCGTAGGAAATTTTTTGTTTTCTGCAACGTTCCCCAACAGAAAGATCCTGGTATATATGGCTAATTGGATGTGAGTTTTCATGAACTATTATTGTTGACATTACCCTTGAGGTAAAATGTTGGGAGGCAAAACTATAAGCCCCTATCTTTCTCTGTGTCTGATTAAAACTCCATACCCATAAGTATTGCATGAGTGTCAGCAATTGTGAAAGACTATATGATAGTTGAGTATGTGGACTTGCTGAAAAGCTCTTATACATTGACTCTTTCCTATGTTATGATAAATTGCAATTGCTCCAGTGACTGAGATTATAGTTTGTTAGTTTTCAATGAAGTTTATGATTCATACTTGAAATTGTGATTGAATTATTACTCTAGCATAAGAAATCATATGACAAGAATTATATAAGTTGTTGTTCTAAGAATGATCATGATGCCCTCATGTCCGTATTTTATTTTTATCGACACCTCTATCTCTAAACATGTGGACATATTTTTCAATTTCGGCTTTCGCTTGAGGACAAGCGAGGTCTAAGCTTGGGGGAGTTGATACGTCCATTTTGCATCATGCTTTTATATCGATATTTATTGCATTATGGGCTGTTATTACACATTATGTCACAATACTTATGCCTATTCTCTCTTATTTTACAAGGTTTACATAAAGAGGGAGAATGCCGGCAGCTAGGATTCTAGGCTGGAAAAGGAGCAAATATTAGAGACCTATTCTGCACAGCTCCAAAAGTCTTGAAACTTCACGGAAGACGTTTTCAGAATATATAAAAAATACTCAGCGGAAGAAGTTCACCAGGGGGCCACACCCTGCCCACGAGGGTGGAGGCGCGCCCTACCCCCTGGGTGCGCCCCCTACCTCGTGGGCCCCCTGGGGGCCCTCCGATGTCCAACTGCTGCTATATGAAGTCTTTCGATGAGGAAAAAATAATAAGCCATGTTCTCGGACGAAACTCCGCCGCCACGAGGCGGAACCTTGGCAGAACCAATCTAGGGCTCTGGTGGAGCTGTTCTGACGGGGAAACTTCCCTCCGGGAGGGACAAATCATCACCATTGTCATCACCAACGCTCCTCTCATTAGGAGAGGGCAATCTCCATCAACATCTTCATCAGCACCCTCTCCTCTCAAAACCCTAGTTCATCTCTTGTATCCAATTCTTGTCTTCAAGCACGGGATTGGTGCTAGTAGGTTGATAGTAGTGTTAATTACTCCTTGTAGTTGATGCTAGTTGGTTTATTTGGTGGAAGATCATATGTTCAGATCCTATATGCATATTAATACCCCTGTGATTATGAACATGATTATGCTTTGTGAGTAGTTACGTTTGTTCCTGAGGACATGGGAGAAGTCTTGCTATTAGTAGTCATGTGAATTTGGTATTCGTTCGATATTTTGATGAGATGTATGTTGTCATCCCTCTAGTGGTGTTATGTGAACATCGACTACATGACACTTCACCATTATTTGGGCCTAGAGGAAGGCATTGGGAAGTAGTAAGTAGATGATGGGTTGCTAGAGTGACAGAAGCTTAAACCCTAGTTTATGCGTTGCTTCGTAAGGGGTTGATTTGGATCCATATGTTTCATGCTATGGTTAGGTTTACCTTAATACTTTTGTTGTAGTTGCGGATGCTTGCAATAGAGGTTAATCATAAGTGGGATGCTTGTCCAAGTAAGGTCAGTACCCAAGCACCGGTCCACCCACATACCAAATTATCAAAGTACCGAATGCGAATCATATGAGCGTGATGAAAACTAGCTTGACGATATTCCCATGTGTCCTCGGGAGAGCTTTTCTCTATATAAGAGTTTGTCCAGGCTTGTCCTTTACTACAAAAAGGATTGGGCCATCTTGCTGCACTTTATATACTTTTGTTACTTGTTGCTCGTTACAAATTATCCTATCACAAAACTATCTGTTACCACTTATTTCAGTACTTGCAGAGAATACCTTGCTGGAAACCGCTTATCATTTCCTTCTGCTCCTCGTTGAGTTCGACCCTCTTACTTATTGAAAGGACTATGATAGATCCCCCATACTTGTGGGTCATCAACAAGTCCTCCTGTGTTCGGGGTTAGGCGAGGTTTCTGCTGAGCTCCTGAATTATACCTTCCTTGTCCATACTTCCTCTTACGGCTCTCAATCTGCTATTGCTTCCCTTCAATCATAAGAGCCTTATCTACCAACTCCTGGTAGTTGTTGAATGTTGCCACCATCAACTGCATGCTCATCTGATCATTCAGCCCTTCCATATACTTCTCCTGCGAGATAACTTGCATCTGTGGCCACATTGTCAGGGGCATAGCGAGATAACTTGCTAAACTCATCCGCGTACTGAGCCATAGTAAAGTTCCCCTGGCGTAAGTTGTGAAACTCACGCTTCTTCATACTCATAGCTCCAGTTGAGACATGGGCTGTGCGAAATGCTTGTTGAAACTGGTCCCATGTAACAATGGCTATAGAGTAGGTGACAGTGTAATTCTCCCACCAGGAGGCTGCTGGTCCATCCAACTGATGTGCGGCAAAACACACCTTCTTAGCATCTGTACATCCTGCAGTGGTTAACTCCCTTCCAATCCTGTGGAGCCAATCATCTGATATCGGCTCGGTGCTACTGGAAAACACCGGCGGCTTCAACCTCAGAAAACGGGCTAAGTTATCAACTGGTGGTGGTGGCGGTGGATTGTTGTTGTTGGTGTTGCCTTGGTTCTGAACTAACAACTGCATCAGGGTATTCTGCTGCTGGATCAACTGAGTGAGCTCCGGTGGGAAAGTAAATCCGGGGTCACGTCTCGGAGGCATCTGATGGGTTTAGAGGGGAGAGATTAGAATAGAATGGGGTCTAATGAGAAAACACTACCCATATGCACATGAGACAAACACAATCATTTCACTCAATCAATCAAGCAAAGGCATACAATCGATCTAACTATCGTTACAAAAGTGCTCAGACTATACTATATACATGGTGGAATACTACTACTGATGTGGTGGTCTACTAAAAATATTCCTCGGTTGAAGACTCCATGATGTCTGCTCCAGCTTCGTCTTCATAGTCATCATCGCTATCGTCGGGGTCCGTGTCGGTGTCGTCAATGATAATGTAGTCCTCCGGGCAAATCTCCTTGGGTTCTTCGTCTTATCCTCCTGGTGCGGGGTATCCCATGAATACTCCTAGCTTCCTTTCTAGATCGTCATTCCTCTCCACTAGTACGATGATTTCCTCCTCATAATCTTCACGAGTATCCTTGAGTTCTTCCTCCAGTTCCGTGATCCTAGTCATCGCCTTCTTCAGGTCTATCATTCCTGAGCACATCTGGTTCTCCTGGCGACGAATGTGTTGGTTTAACTCCTGGATGAAAGCTGCAATTGATCTATCCTTCCTGGTGCTGATCATCTCCCATTGCTCATCTTGGCACCAACAAATCTGATAGATAGTGTCCTTAAGGTCCTTATGATAAACTTCTCCAATGTGTCCCATGGTGATGTGAGGTGACATACTCTTTCCTAGACTCCAGGTTGGTGCATCGAAGGAAAACTCTATGGGCTTAGTGACTAGCGTGAATGTCCTTCCTGGAACTTGAACTTGAATCATCCAACGCTCCTCTTCTGGTAAAGTGGCGTTGTAAGTCCCGGTGAAGCTTGGTATTACAATGTTCACGTACCTAGTGACTTCCTTCAAGTGTCGTCCAAAAGGTGCTTCTTCATCCGGTTGTGCAAACTTGTTCCTTGTGTCCGCCATCCTAAAGAGTAGAAAATGGAGAGGAGTCAGAAATGAGAAGAGAATAGTGATCTAAGGCTTTAGCTTAGTGGTCATGTCCTACACTCAGCGTGTGCTCTGATACCATCTTGTAGCGACCTGACCTCAAACGGTCAAGTCTTTGTGCTTCAGTGTCATCCCTGGATCGGCTGACACACACATTACTCGAGGATTTATAACAGAGTAGCAATCACAAACTTATTACATCGAATGTCTCAAAAGAGAACTTGTTACAATATATATGGATTAAGGCCATCTAATACGATAACAACGGAAGGCTTGGAAGATAAAGTGAGTCCATCAACTCCAATGGCATAGCTGAGCTGCACGGCAATGACCTAACGAACCTTACTCCTCGTCTGAAAAGTCTGCAACATAATACGTTGCAGCCCGAAAATGGGTCAGCACATTGAATATGCTTGCAAAATAACACAGTAGAGCAAGAACAGAATAATGCTATCACTATATGGATATTTGGCAGGTGGAAAGCTCTATGGTTATAGTTTTTGCGAAAAGCCAATTTTTCTCTACAACAAAGGAATAGATTTTATTTAACTATAATGGTAGTTGAAACATCATTGAGAAGGTTCCTCCAACTCAATCCCAATTAAAGTAATTAACAACCCAACAATATTATTTAGTAGTGATGAGAAACTTAGGATACTCCAAGTACTAGATACTCAAGATGTACATAATCGGGGACACGGCTAACCATGATTAGTTTATATACTCTGCAGAGGTTTGCACACTTTTCTCGCACTACATGGTGTTTGAGAAACAGATGACCGAGACACAGTCTTTCAGAAGCATTAACTCCTTACTACGGGCAGACCATACCAACCTACATCCCTCTACCTGGTGATCCACCTCTTCGGAAGCTTCACACAACTTACTCAACTATGCTAGAGCCCATAATAGCTTGTGGCTGCACACGGAAGTTTCTACCATGAAAATATCTCAATTCCCTTTGAGCCTGGGTGGCGGACCACAGGATTATCACACGGGTACTCTGGGATATCCTAGGACAACACTGGATTCCCCAGGTGCCCAACAAACAATCCACCCAGATGTGTATTCAAGTTGCCACCTTAAGTTGAACCATTAATTAACAATCTCACATCTGTCATGGATTTCACTCACCCAAACCACGTCTACGAGCATAGCATAGCAATATAAGCAATTGATACGTCTCCAATGTATCTATAATTTTTGATTGTTCCATGCTATTATATTATCAACCTTGGATGTTTTATATGCATTTATATGCTACTTTATATGATGTTTGGGACTAACCTATTAACCCAGAGCCTAGTGCCAGTTTCTGTTTTTCCTTGTTTTAGAGTATCGCAGAAAAGGAAAATCAAACGGAGTCCCATTGACCTGAAACTTCACGGAACCTATTTTTGGAAGGAAAATCAAACGGAGTCCCATAGATCGGGAGTTCCGCTGCCAGAAGCCTCCGTACCCACCGAAAGCCAATCTAGACCCGTTCCGGCGCCCTGCCGGAGGGGGGAATCCCTCTCCGGCAGCCATCTTCATCATCCTGGTGCTCTCCATGACGAGGAGGGAGTAGTTCTCCATCGGGGCTGAGGGTATGTACCAGTAACTATGTGTTTGATCTCTCTCTCTCTCTCGTGTTCTTGATTTGGCACAATCTTGATGTATCGCGAGCTTTGCTATTATAGTTGGATCTTATGATGTTTTCTCCCCCCTCTACTCTCTTGTAATGGATTGAGTATTTCCTTCGAAGTTATCTTATCGGATTGAGTCTTTAAAGATTTGAGAACACTTGATGTATGTCTTGCCGTGCGTATCTGTGGTACACTTGATGTATGTTTTGGTGATCAACTTGCGGGTTCCGCCCATGAACCAATGCATAGGGGTTGACACACGTTTTCGTGGTGATTCTCCGGTAGAAACTTTGGGGCACTCTTTGAGGTTCTATGTGTTGGTTGAATAGATGAATCTGAGATTGTGTGATGCATATCGTATAATCATACCCACGGATCCTTGAGGTGACATTGGAGTATCTAGGTGAGATTAGGGTTTTGGTTGATTTGTGTCTTAAGGTGTTATTCTAGTACGAACTCTAGGGCTGTTTGTGACACTTATAGGAATAGCCCAACGGATTGATTGGAAAGAATGACTTTGAGGTGGTTTCATGGCCTACCATAATCTCTTCGTTTGTTCTCCGCTATTAGTAACTTTGGAGTGACTCTTTGTTGCATCTTGAGGGATAGTTATGTGATCCAATTATGTTATTATTGTTGAGAGGACTTGCACTAGTGAAAGTATGAACCCTAGGCCTTGTTTCAACGCATTGCAATACCATTTATGCTCACTTTTATCATTAGTTACCTTGCTGTTTTTATATTTTCAGATTACAAAAACCTATATCTACCATCCATATACCACTTGTATCACCATCTCTTCGCCGAACTAGTGCACCTATACAATTTACCATTGTATTGGGTGTGTTGGGGACACAAGAGACTCTTTGTTATTTGGTTGCAGGGTTTCTTGAGAGAGACCATCTTCATCCTACGCCTCCTATGGATTGATAAACCTTAGGTCATCCACTTGAGGGAAATTTTCTACTATCCTACAAACCTCCGCACTTGGAGGCCCAACAACGTCTACAAGAAGAAGGTTGTGTAGTACACATCAAGCTCTTTTCTGGCGCCGTTGCCGGGGAGGTGAGTGCTTGAAGGTATGTATTTAGATCTTGCAATCAAGTCTTTTATTTTCTTGTTTTATTACTAGTTTAGTTTATAAAAGAAAATTACAAAAAAAGGAATTAAGTTTGCCTCATATGCTTCATCTTTTTAATATCTTTCGTGAGTACGATGGAAAGCAAAATTGTGCTCAAGTGCTAGAAGAAGCATGCATTAGAATGTTTGGCACTAAAGATTTGAATGATGAGAATGATTGCAATGTTGTTAGTATGAATTCCTTGAATATCTATGATGCTAATGATATGCAAAGCCACAAGCTTGGGGAAGCTATGTTTGATGAAGATGATATTTTTTGTCCCCCAAGCTTTGATGAGCAAATTTACTATGATCAAAGCATGCCTCCTATCTATGATGATTATTGTGATGACACGTATGCTTTAAAGAATAATGATAACCATGAAACTTGCCATCTTAATCTTAATTTTCAATCACATGATAGTTATTTTGTTGAGTTTGCTCCCACTATTATTCATGAGAAGTAATTTGCTTATGTGGAGAGTAATAAAAATTCTATGCTTGTAGATCATGAAAAGAATGCTTTAGACGCTGGTTATATTGTTGAATTATTTCATGATGCTAATGAAAATTATTATGAGGGTGGAACATATGCTTGTAGGAATTGCAATAATATCAAGTTTCCTCTCTATGTGCTTAAAATTTTGAAGTTATGCTTGTTTTACCTTCCTATGCAAGTTGATTCTTGTTCCCACAAGTTGTTTGCTCACAAAATCCCTATGCATAGGAAGTGGGTTAGGCTTAAATGTGCTAGTCATATTCTTCATGATGCTCTCTTTATGTTTCAATTCTTATCCCTTATGTGAGCATCATTGAAATCATCATGCCTAGCTAGGGGCGTTAAACGATAGCGCTAGTTGGGAGGCAACCCAATTTATTATTGTTCCTTGATTTTTGCTCCTGTTTAGAGATAAATAATTTATCTAGCCTCTGTTATTATTGAGTTTTTATGTTTTAGTTAGTCTTTGTGCCAAGTAGAATCGTTGGGAAGACTTGGGGAAAGTCTTGTTAACCATGCTGTAAAAAACAGAAACTTTAGCGCTCACGAGAATTGCTGACATTTTTTATTGGAGAGTGTTATTTAGTTAATTATTTTTGCAGATGATTAATAGATAAATTCCTCACGACCAGAAATTTATTTTAGAATTTTTGGGGTTCCAGAAGTTTGCATTAGTTACCGATTACTACAGACTGTTTTGTTTTTTGACAGATTGTGTTTTTCATGTGTTGTTTACTTATTTTGATGAATCTATGGCTAGTAAAAGAGTTTATAAACCATATAGAAGTTGGAATACAGTAGGTTTAACACCAATATAAATAAAGAATGAGTTCATTACAGTACCTAGAAGTGGTGTTTTGTTTTCTTTCGCTAACGGAGCTCACGAGTTTCCTGTTAAGTTTTGTGTTGTGAAGTTTTCAAGTTTTGGGTAAAGATTCGATGGATTATGGAATAAGGATTGGCAAGAGCCTAAGCTTGGGGATGCCAAAGGCACACCAAGGAAAAATTCAAGGACAACCAAGAGCCTAAGCTTGGGGATGCCCTGGAAGGCATCCCCTCCTTCCTCTTCGTTCATCGGTAACTTTACTTGGAGCTATATTTTTATTTACCACATGATATGTGTTTTGCTTGGAGCGTCATTTTATTTTCTTTTGTTTTTCTTGATGTTTGAATAAAATACCAAGATCTGAAATTATTAAATGTTAGAGAGTCTTCATATAGTTGCATAATTATTTGACTACTCATTGATCTTCACTTATATCTTTCGGAGTAGTTTGTTGTTGCTCTAGTGCCTCACTTATATCTTTTTAGAGCACGGTGGTGGTTTTATTTTATAGAAATAGATGAACTCTCATGCATCATTTACATTATTTTGAGAGTCCTAAACAACATGGTAATTTTCTTTGGTTATGAAACTAGTCCTAATATGATGGGCATCCAAGAGCGATATAATAAAAACTTTCATATAAGTGCATTGAATACTAAGAGAAGTTTGATGCTTGATGATTGTTTTGAGATATGGAGGTAGTGATATTAAAGTTGTGCTAGTTGAGTAGTTCTGAATTTGAGGAATACTTGTGTTGAAGTTTGCAAGTCCCGTAGCATGCACGTATGGTAAACGTTGTGTAACAAATTTGAAACATGAGGTGTTATTTGATTGTCTTCCTTATGAGTGGCGATCGGGGATGAGCGATGGTCTTTTCCTACCAATCTATCCCCCTAGGAGCATGCGCGTAGTGCCGAGGTTTTTGATGACTTGTAGATTTTTGCAATAAGTATGTGAGTTCTTTATGACTAATGTTGAGTCCATGGATTATACGCACTATCACCCTTCCATCATTGCTAGCCTCTTCGGTACCGTGCATTGCCCTTTCTCACATTGAGAGTTGGTAAAACTTCGCCGGTGCATCCAAACCCCATGATATGATACGCTCTTTCACACATAAACCTCCTTATATCTTCCTCAAACAGCCACCATACCTACCTATTATGGCATTGCCATAGCCATTCCGAGATATATTGCCACGCAACTTTCCATCATTCCGTTTATTATGACACGCATCATCATTGTCATATTGCTTAGCATGATCATGTAGTTGACATAGTATTTGTGGCAAAGCCACAATTCATAATTCTTTCATACATGTCACTCTTGGTTCATTGCATGCCCCGGTACACCACCGGAGGCATTCATATAGAGCCATCTATTGTTCTAGCATCGAGTTGTAATCATTGAGTTGTAAATAAATAGAAGTGTGATGATCACCATTTTCTAGAGCATTGTCCCAAGTGAGGAAATAAATAAAAAAGAGAAAGGCCATAAAAAAGGAGAAGGCCCAAAAAAGGGGGGAGAAAGGCCATAAAAAAGAGAAGGCCCAAAAATGAGAGAAAAAGAGAGAAGGGACAATGCTACTATCCTTTGCTACACCTGTGCTTCAAAGTAGCACCATAATCCTCATGATAGTGTGGGGACCCCGACTCATAAGTCGTGATCACTGACTGCACGTGTACAATGATCCCAGAGATCAATGCTCACTGAACACACTAAAGCTGAATAACAAGAGACTTACATCCATACATATCATATTACACAAGTAGGACCGTTATGGTCAAGTCTTGAGTATAACATTACAGCGGAAATCTTCGTCGACAACTTGGACCCATGCCATCTGCCTTAACCCTACAAGCATTGCAGCAGAAATCTTCGACTCGCATGTTCGTCACCGAAGTATTCTTCATCATATCCCGTTCTTTCATGCCTGGCCAATAAAATAACCAGTGCCAAGCCAATGAGTACTTTGAATGTACTCGCAAGCAACCCATGTTTTGGCTCAAGATACAACAATGCATGACATAGGTAAATTTTTGCAGAAAGCTAATTTTGTTGTGTTATGACATGTTCAACAACTGGTAAAACATGCATCATATGAATTCAAGTAACCTTAGGAACTGGTTATAGATATCAACATAAAGGGAGTGGGCTCCAACCCAACTCATCCATGTCAGGTCCTTTGACTTGACCCAAGTAGTTCTTCCCACACACACTGGTTTGTAAACAAGTCAACGTAGCCCAAGAGCGGTTACCCAACTGTCCTTGACCATGGACACGGCTATTCGAATAGTTTTACACTCTGCAGAGGTTGCACACTTTATCCACAAGATCCGGGGAACTTCCATGTCATCCATGACCCGTGGTACCTCAAGTACCCGGGGTAAGCACCCGATCATTACCTTTCCCTAGACGACACTAACATAGAGTCCACTCGATTGGTAGCAACCCCCGTGCCCAACATTTCTCATCTTAAGAATTTGGAGCCATGCTCCCATATTAATCTCATACCACAAGCACGGGGTACCAACGGTGTGTCCGGTGCCCTGGAAAAATAGTCATGGCCGCCCTACCTGGCACGACCCCGTCCCGAGAGAGCGCAACAACAACTCTCTCATCACTAGTAATGCGGGCTCCAAGCTAGTATCGGCCTAGGTAATCAATAATGCCCTTTCCCATATAAGGGTAGAGTGGTTGCGCATGTAAGGTTGGAATAACGGTCGCAACTTAAACCAATCCGTTTTGGAAAACAACTCACTTGCCTCGGTACACCACTTCGTCATCAAGTGGCTACCCAACTCATCATCTCCCTCGGGCATAAGTGGCACCCGATGGGGTTTTCGAAAAGTCTTTTGGAAATACTTTGTCTCCATTACCATGCATATTCCCGTCCCTTTTTGCGTAGCAACTACTTTAGCATCCTATCTACACCCACTCGCATAACCCTCATAGGATGGTAGGGTCATGCATAATGCAAGTATCAACAAGGAAGTAACAGAGGCAGACCATCAAAGTGGTTACCACCTCATCATGATTCTGTTGCAACAGCAATATGGTGCTATATGACATGCATAAAAATGGTTTCATATACATGGTCAAAGGGCTGCTTGCCTGGCTCAGCAAATTCTTCAAACCTTCTGGTCCATCTCCAAGTACCCCGTCTACTTCGCCAACTAGCGACGGAAACAATCACAATAAGCAACACAACAAGGCAAAAATAAAATTGCTCTAAAATTGTGAGTTGGACTTTTCTAGGATACCTCTGGTCATATGAGGAATGAGCAAAGTGATTTCAATGGAATTGGATAAGTGAATATTTTGGAACATTTCAATATCAAGGATATAAGGGATTTAAATGGATCTGCAAGTTGTCTATAGAATGCCTTTTTATAAAAATGAGTAAAAGTACCCATTAAATCAGGCATGATTTTAGAAACATTTAGAAATTGGTTTCACTGGATTTGGAGTTGAAATGGATTTTTGAAGTGGACTTATGTGGCTAAATGACCTTTTTATAGATCGAGGGGAAATTAGGCAGGGTAAAAATGTTCACTATGGCTCATTAAATAGAACTTGATTTATTGAGTCAGCAAAAATTTGAATCATCAAATTTGGACACTATTTGACTTCTCTAGGGATTTTACAAGCTATCTGGAAAAAGAAAAAGAAAGAAACAGACAAGGGCTTTACACTTAAGAGGCGCACAGGGCAAGGTTTAGTAGCAGGATGCCACTGGGCCGGCCCAGCGGCTCGGCCGCACGTGCGCAGGGGCCACGTCGGAGGCGACTTCATGAAAATATGCCTTCGCGTAGGAGAGGCCGTAACGGCGGAAGTTGTCTCCACTTAAATGGGTGGGCCCGTCCACTGGGTCGCTGATACGCGGGCCCCAGCGGCAGGCCGCCTTCAACCTCCCACGCGGCGTGACGGGAAACAGAGGAGCGCAAGGCCGAGAAGCGCCGGCGCTCTCCCCGGTGGCACAGACCACCTCCGTCGACGTCCAGCACACCAGCATGCTCAGGAGAGCGCGCCGCATCCGTCGAGGTGCGCCACGATCGCTGGGGTGGTCGGACACGAGCAACGCATCGCCCGTGATGGACGACGGCGATGGTGTGGGTGGGACACGACGCTGCAGCCACGGAGAGGAAGAAATGGAGCTCGGGAGATGTCCTTGGGGAGGTTGGTGATGCTTTGGTGGAGTCTAAAGGGGAGGGGAGATACCACAGAGCGCGAATTTAGGAGAAGGCCGACGACATGGCTCCAGCCATGGAGGTGGGTGGAGGGCACGAGAGGGAGAGGTAGGTTGGTCTAGGGGATGCACGGGAGGAGGAGAGATCAAACGTTGAACAGAGAGGACTCGGGCTGGCCTTATATGGCGAGCCACGGAGCACCATGGACGGCGACCACGCCCGCGGCCTAGGCAACGCCAAGGGCCGAATTGGCACACTAGGCCATGTCCGGGGTGTTCGTGGGCGTGGTCTACGACCAGGGAGAGGATAGAGGGAGCGGGGCGAGCTCCGGGAGGGCCCCGAGCTCGTGCGCCCACTGGCCGAGCTGGGTGGCGTCGGGCGAGCTCAGCAGGGTGAGAAGGAGAGAGGGGAAGGAGGGGGGCGACTAGCTAGTGTGTCGTGGACGTCGAGGCGACCTCGGGAGACACGGACCCAGCGCCCAAGGTCGTCGAGTGCCTCAGAATGGGCAAGCTACAGTGCGGGAGTGCACTGTAGCCTGCTCTAGAGCGCGTCCATGGCATGCCATGGCATTTTAATAGTGCCATGGGCATGTCTTATAGTGTCTGGGGGTTTTGGGGGAGAGTAAACAAGGTAGGAGTGGCATTAGATGCCCTAGAGAGCCAGTAGATGAGAGGGGAGGTGGAGAGAGAGGTGAACAGTGGCTGTCCAAAGGGGGAAAATGGGGTTTTACCCCATTAATCATGGAGCTTTGGAAGAGGGGGAGCTACTGGAGGTAGGAGGTGACCTGGGGCAGCTGTGGTAAAAACTTGGGCTCATGGAGATTAGTGGAAGAGGTCAAAATGATGATTTTGGAAAAATGGCAGAAGGTGTTTGTTGTTGGTTTGGGCAAGAAAATTAATTCCACTTGCCATGAGACTCCACAGGGTGAAATGAAACATATAATTAGGGCCTTCCACCAATTTGGAGCTTATTTGGGCAAAGTTGCCAATGTAACTTTGGTAAACCCTAGAAATTAGCAGAAATGGCTTTACCAAGATTTAGTCATGCAAATCAATTCTCCTTGATGCACCACTTGGTGTAGTGTCATCATTTGAGGATTTTAACATGTCCACAAAAATTCAGGTCAAACGGACACACTTGGAAATGTAGATTTCTTCAAATTTGATTCTGGTCAGAGAGGGTTTTGGGGCATTTGGTGAACCAAAATGACCTTAATTGAGATGAGGCTTTGTAAGGTGATCACAATATGCATTTGTGACTTGCTGGATTTTCCTTGGATTTTTATGAAAATATTTCCTGTAGAAATATTTCAAATCCTTGAAATGGGCAGAAAGGGTTTTGGGAGGTTTTGTCCAATATTTTGAACATGATCACGTGTTGAAACTCTTATATATGGAAAATATATGTCCACTTAGTTTTCCTGATTTTTGTCAAATATTTAAAAAAATATTTTTTCCCTATTAAAGATCATTTCTGGCCTTAAGGAAAAGCTTTTGAATAAAATAGAAAAATAACTTTTAAAATTATATTTTTGTGGTTTATGGGAGTCCTATATCTAATAGGATTCAAATATACCTTTTGAAAGATTTTTAATACCCCAAATCAAGTACTTGCAGTGCAAACCTCAATTCAGGGGTTTTTGGAAAACAAATTTTAGAAAATACTTTTTGGCCAAATTATTTTTGTAAGAAAATACTATATTGATCTATACACATGTCATGATCATTGGGCAGAAGCTTGGGGCAAGGAGATGAGGTATAGAAGGTGGAGGATTTATTTGATTTTTAGAGCACTTGCAAACAACACACAAAATCCAATCAAGGCAAGGTCCAAAACACTCAGAAGTTTTTGTCAAACCACATTTTATCATGATTGTTAGCTTAAGTGTAGTGGCATGAAAATCAGGGTGTGATAGATAGAGAGTCTCTTGTTTTTTCACTTTCATATACTAGTGGGAATTTTTCATTATAGAACTTGGCTTGTATATTCCAACAATGGGCCTCCTCAAGTGCCCTAGGTCTTCGTGAGCAAGCAAGTTGGATGCACACCCACTTAGTTTCTTTTGTTGAGATTTCATACATTTATAACTCTAGTGCATCCGTTGCATGGCAATCCCTACTCCTTGCATTAACATCAATCGATGGGCATCTCCAAAGCTCATTGATTAGCCTCGTTGATGTGAGAGTTTCTCCTTTTTTGTCTTCTCCACATAACCCCCATCATCATATTCTATTCCACCCATAGTGTTATGTCCATGGCTCGCGCTCATCTATTGTGTGAAGCTTTATGAGTTTGAGAGTACTAAAGTATGAAACAATTGCTTGGCTTGTCATCGGGGTTGTGCATGATGAGATCATTCTTGTGTGACGAAAAGGGAGCATGACCAAACTATATGATTTTGTAGGGATGAACTTTCTTTGGCCATGTTATTTTGAGAAGACATGATTGCTTAGTTACTGTGCTTGAAGTATTATTATTTCTATGTCAATATTAAACTTTTGTCTTGAATCTTATGGATCTGAACATTTATGCCAAAATAAAGAAGAATTACTTAGAGAACTATGTTAGGTAGCATTCCACATCAAAAATTCTGTTTTTATCATTTACCTACTCGAGGACGAGCAGGAATTAAGCTTGGGGATGTTGATACGTCTCCAACGTATCTATAATTTTTGATTATTCCATGCTATTACATTATCAACCTTGGATATTTTATATGCATTTATATGCTATTTTATATGATTTTTGGGACTAACCTATTAACCCAGAGCCTAGTGCCAGTTTCTGTTTTTTCCTTGTTTTAGAGTATCGCAGAAAAGGAAAATCAAACAGAGTCCAATTGACCTGAAACTTGGAGTCTTGGAGTCCATGTAAGGGAAGCAACAAGGAAGCCACGAGGCAGGGGCGCGCCCACCCCCCTAGGCATCCAGGAGGGTGGAATCCCTCTCCGGTGGCCATCTTCATCATCCCGGTGCTTTCCATGACAAGGAGGGAGTATTTCTCCCTCGGGGCTGAGGGTATGTACTAGTAGCTATGTGTTTGATATATCTCTCTCCCTCCCTCTCTCTCTCTCGTGTTCTTGATTTGCCATGATCTTGATGTATCGCGAGCATTGCTATTATAGTTGGATCTTATGATGTTTTCTCCCCCCTCTACTCTCTTGTAATGGATTGAGTTTCCCCTTCGAAGTTATCTTATCGGATTGAGTCTTTAAAGATTTGAGAACACTTGATGTATGTCTTGCCGTGCGTATCTATGGTGACAATGGGATACCACGTGATTCACTTGATGTATGTTTTGGTGATCAACTTGCGGGTTGCGTCCATGAACCTATGCATAGGGGTTGGCACACGTTTTTGTCGTGATTCTCCAGTAGAAACTTTGGGGCACTCTTTGAGGTTCTATGTGTTAGTTGAATAGATGAATCTGAGATTGTGTGATGCATATCGTATAATCATACCCATGGATACTTGAGGTGGCATTGGAGTAACTAGGTGACATTAGGGTTTTGGTTGATTCGTGTCTTAAGGTGTTATTCTACTACGAACTCTAGGGTTGTTTGTGAAACTTATAGGAATAGCCCAACGGATTGATTGGGAAGAATAACTTTGAGGTGGTTTCGTACCCTACCATAATCTCTTCGTTTGTTCTCCGCTATTAATAACTTCGGAGTGACTCTTTGTTGCATCTTGAGGGATAGTTATGTGATCCAATTATGTTATGATTGTTGAGAGGACTTGCACTAGTGAAAGTATGAACCCTAGGCCTTGTTTCAACGCATTGCGATACCGTTTATGCTCACTTTTATCATTAGTTACCTTGCTGTTTTTATATTTTCAGATTACAAAAACCTATATCTACCATCCATATACCACTTTTATCACCATCTCTTCGCCGAACTAGTGCACCTATACAATTTACCATTGTATTGGGTGTGTTGGGGACACAAGAGACTCTTTGTTATTTGGTTGCAGGTTTGCATGAGAGAGACCATCTTCATCCTACGCCTCCTACAGATTGATAAACCTTAGGTCATCCACTTGAGGGAAATTTTCTACTGTCCTACAAACCTCTACACTTGGAGGCCCAACAACGTCTACAAGAAGAAGGTTGTGTAGTAGACATCAGCAATACGCAGAAGTAACTCCCAAGGTTTGAATATAACAGGGCAATAGGTTCTACCTCATTAACTACTTCCCAACCCACATGTTAATCACATCCTAATCATGCAATGTTTGAGGATTGGAACTAATGCATAAAAACTGCGTCATAAAGGGGTATGACCAAAGTGTTACTTGTCTTGCCGATGATCCACAAAACCTAGGGACTCGTAGTAACACGCTTCGCACTCCGGGTGTTCTATCGCAAACAAATAATAGCATACATAAGCAATCAAACAAAGAAACATGGGTAAATCTCAGATAAGAAGATCTAACGAGAAAATTCAACTTAAGAACTCCGGTTTGCGAAAATAATCAAATCAAACGGAGCAACGAAACTCAAACTGCGAAAGAAACAAGATATGTTTACTAATCTGGACTAAGGTCAAATTTTACAGTACCAAAATCCTGTTCAAGTTGATTAAACGGAAAGAGGGTTTCGAGACGAAGATCTAGGCGCTTGAATCGCCTGATTCTGATAAATGAGCGAAAAGATAAACTAAAACGAAAATCGGATCAGAAATATCGATTGAAAATAATCATGGAAAATCCGAGAAAAAGAAAATTGACGAACAGGCTAACGAACGAACGCTCGTTGTCTACGGCTAACGAGTGAACACTGTTCGTTAGAATGAATGTACGGACGAACGTCCGCAAAGTAACTAAACCGAGAAAAATCAGTGAACCGATCTAAAAAAACGAACTAGGGTTTCTAAAAAAACTGGATCGTTTTTCTTTAAAACGAACGAACGGCGGCGGCGGCGGCGTATACCTTCGGCGGCTTCCGCGGCGGGGTGCGGCGTGCGGCGACGAGCGGTGGCGGCGGCGTGTGCTGCGGCGTGCG